>NC_040033.1:12910212-13510212 GCF_000972845.2 Larimichthys crocea | reverse complement strand
GAAGGATAAAAAAGGTCTTTTCTCTGTGTGCAATTGGCACTAACCAGGACAGAATAACCAATGAGGTAAGACACAAGGACATTTCATGCTGGAATTCAATCTGTGATCAGAGCTCAAATTCTTTCCATCAACAGGAGGAGGCCACACCTTGGAACAAAGCAGAAATAATGTGGACAATTTCAGTGTGATCAAGGAATGAATGTTTTGTTTAAGATTCAGAACCAGCGCTTGAATCTCAGACAATCATATCTAGTTGTTGGCTTGAACAATAAATACTGCACTTATTTATTATATACAATATAACATTGTACAGCGAGTTAAACCCATCTGAGATGCGCTCTCCGGAGATGTGTGATAACGTTTTGTGGGTCAGATTGCATTCGGAGCAAATGGTTTGAATAATTTAAAATTGGGTGTTAAATTGTGTTTTCCATAAAAAGAAAAGTGGGGGGGGGGGGGGGGAGGAGATCCACTTGATGGACACACACACAGAAAGAGAGAGACACACACAGAGTGGCTATAATAGTCAGCTAATGGTTTACTCCCCACCCTAGCGATGGAAGGTCAAAGATCATGAGCTCAAGCACTCAGACGGTTTGACGCAGCTAAATGCATCATCTGTCCAATTTTAAGACAATAAAAAGCAATCCAAATGTTCTATACCTCACTGCATAATTTGGGACGTTTGGGTGCCGTAATGATGCAGATGATTTTAGGATTCTTCTTTTCAGGGCAAGTCTTTTTGAACTGGCTCCCTGCTCTTTAACAGAATATGCAGCTGGATCTAGACGTCATTATTGGTTTGCAAAAAAATGGTTTGGATAATAAGTGCATTTGCTTTCTTTATCCTTCTGAAGCATGCTTCAAAAACACACCTGCAGCCACGTGAGCATTGCATTATTCTTTTAGACAGGCATTATTTGATTTGATTAACTTTCTGTGCACTCGAACATGCCATTTCAAATGTCCAAGCACGCTGTAGTTTCTTTGACTTGAAAGACAATAGGCACTCCCACTTCAGTGATAGCTCTGTTTCTCTCGTGCACCTACAACATTTCGAAGGCAGATGGGATGTAATGCCCATCATTCCTACATTTCTACTGCCGTTGTGCATTAAGGAAGCTCCGGAAACAAAATGGGCTTTTTCTGTAGAGACAACAGAGGTAAAAAAAAAAAAAAAAAAAAAAGCTTTGTGACTAAAACAGCTTCAGTCCTTCATTTTAATATAGAGCAGAGGCAGCGAGAAAGAGAAGCTGCAATCCATGAATCTTTTATCGACATTCATATTTCAACATAGCTTTATATACTATATGTGAAAGATCATTTTTACATAAATTCATCCCTTAGTGTGTCCACAAAAGTCATCTAATCTCACATATAATGAGTCTCTTTATTCTCCTCATCTTTGTGTTTGTTCCAGGAGTAATTTGGGGGGCCCTAAGTGTCACAATTTGCCCCCCACCCCCTCCTCAAACACACACACACACACACTCACCCACAGCCCACCTTGTCCTAGACAGTCATTGTGCAGTTGTATTAAGTGGTAGGGGGCAGAAGAGGAGGGGATGGGGCACAGTGAGGGGAGCACATTCTCTTCTGAGGCTGACTTTGAGATTGTTATTATCATTTTCAAAGCATCAAAGCTTTCTCTCTCGCTTTTTCTCACTCTCTCTCCATCCAAGCTTAAAGAGATGAAAGTTTGCCTTTGTTCCATCCCCTGCTACATTACCTCTATGCATTAGGCCTCCTCTTTATCCGTGAAATTACCTTTTAGCTTTCTCATTCAGTGCAGGCAGTCTGCATGCGACGAGATGGCTCGCACTTTTTTCACCACATCATATCCCCCCTGCACACCTCTCTCTCTCTCTCCCTCTCTCTCTCTCTCCTAAAAAGATTGTTGCATTTGCAGTCTGATTTTGTCTACACCTCTCTCTCTCTGTCTCTCTCTCTCTCTCTCCACTTCATATAAGGTCCATCTGTCCCTTCATTATATGGTTAGTGTTGTTCTTTGATCGTTCTATCTCCAAAGCAAACACGGGGGTCTGTGTTGTTCCCCCCATCACGCAGATGGCTCGGAGATGATGGCTGAGATGCTTCTGTTCTTGCTGCTGTTCAGAGAGCCACTTTCCCAACCTCTTAAAGCGCTCTTTGAAGCTGACAGGAAGCACTCTAAGAGAGAAAAGTTGCTTGATCGTCATGCAAAAACACTTTCCTCCTCCCTTTTTGGTTGTGAATGTTTTTCCCCCTTTGATTGGGCTGATCTCTCTGTCTTTCTGTCTCTTTCATATCTATCTATTCATGCGCTCCTGCCATTTCTTTAAGCGACAGCCACAAAAACTAGAATCTTGGGACCAGGTGAAATGACTTTATATTGCGATTATATTTTACAAGCCTCAGTAAAATATTCTCCTAACTAACATTATACAGGCAATGAATGGGAAGTAGCATAAGGGTCAATGCCTTTGCAACCCCTGCCAAGTCAATAGATTTAATAAATGTTCTCCTGTCCATAAAATTCTCATATAGGACTAGCATTTGTGTTTGCTTTGCAAAGCAATACAACTGAGTAAAAGTCCTTTCCACGCTCATAAACTCATCCGCGGAAGAAGCACTTAGTGGCCATTGTTTGGCCGCAAGACTTAATATACAAACGAGCAAATGTGTATATGTGTAAGGATCGCACAGACAAAGATACACACACATATTCTACACAGCTGGAATGACTCTTCGCAGACTAATGTAATTAATAGCTTTTTATCCATGTAGAATTTGAAATGAAGATGTAAATTGTTCGTTTAACATAGCCATAGGACATGGAGGCTTCTGCTGTCAAAGTCAATTACAGACTCAGCATAGTCCCAGACTTTATGAAAACCTAATCAAGATGTGGTCTGTGTGTGTGTGTGTGTGTGTGTGTGTGTGTGTGTGTGTGTGTGTGTGTGTGTGTGTGTGTGAGTGTGTCTGGACACAAGATGAGACATGGAGTGCAAACTTGTGCAAGCTTGTATTGCATTTGTGTGTATCTGTGTGTATGTGTGTGTAGTTTCTGTCTTAGTGTATCCATAATGTTATACGCAGATTCCGGGCAGTTACGCCAATATAAAAATATCTACAAACCAAATCTTATCAACAGAGATAGAAGCTGGTTCTGTGGTGGTGGAGGAGGGTTATAATCTTGGAATAACGTTCTGAATGAAACTCCCACTGGAGCTGTTTTGTAGTCAAGTTGCTTTAGTCTGTCTAATGTGAAATTAAACTGAAGTGGTTGTATTTTAGTATGACAATCCATTTATTAGTATTACATCTGTAAAATCATGATATACACTACAGTGCAAGGTTTGTACACTTTACAATAAATACATTTTCAATACATTTAACTGTCTTTCAAACTGATGTATAATGAAAATAGTGCAAATCCACACATCAGTGCAAACAGTAATATATATATATATATATTTGGACTCTTTCTACACCATTATGATTAAATGATTGGTCAGTTAACTGATTAGGTGAAAGTCAATTATCAGCAAAAATGGCAAATATTCACTGGTTGCAGCTTCTCAAATGTGATTTATTTATTTATTTATTGCCATTTTTACAGTTCCAGGGATATCACATTGAGACATGCTATAGTAAATTGATTATCTTTGGGTTTTGGCTAAACTAAACATGTTATTGTACAGAACCTTGGGCTTTGGGACACTGTGGGTGTTGTGCTGCTCATAGAGTCAGCGGTTCATTGTTAAATTGAGAACATTATTGATGATAAAACCAATTATAATTGTCCTCTGTGCACATTCAGGACAGTTTTAGTAAATTTCCACACAGTGATATTGTATTTATCACTGTCTTTCTATATATTCTATGGTAGAATCCACAACAACAAAGACACTGTATCACCGTTGTATCTGAAACATTTATATTCAGTTTTTCACCTGCTAATCCTCACCTGAAGCTTATTTTTTACCCACTTTTCTATTTATCAATAGAATGCTGTTCATCACTCCAAAAGTCGAAAACAGTAGTGAAAAATCTTGTCAAACTTTCTAATGCAACTTGTCATGCCAATGGACAAGTGACACAAATTCTGTTGACAGAACTCAAATACCCAAATGAGCTCAGTGGAGTAAGCCATGCAGGCGGAGGTTTGCTTGTGTGGAAAGTCATTTATAAACGCCAAGGGTAGCCATTCATGCTCAATGATTTAGGACTTTCAAAACACATTTCTAGCTCATTTGAATAATAATGGTCATAAAAAACATTGCCTGAGGCGCAGCAAGCATACATCAAGCAACAACAAATGCCTTCTGAAGTTGTCGAAAGGCCCACAAACACGAAAACAATTAGGATACACAACTTAATTTGCAAAGAGTATGTTTCTCTGTTATGCCATGCTCATTTTAATGAGTTTGAAGGCAGCAGTGTCCTGTAGTTTGTGCTGCTGATTGATTGACTATTACAGCCACACTGAGCAGGCTTAGACAGACCTCTATTAAACCTCACTATGTGTGTGTTTACACATGCGCTCACAAAACCACATTTTGCTTTCCCTGGTTCCTTATACCTGACTTAATCGCACCAGGTAGCTGATGATAAGACATTAAAACACCCACATGCGCGCGCTCACACAAAGATGGATCAAACAGACCTATCCACTTCAAACAGATGACCTCATGATTGCCTTACATCAAAACTAGCATGCAATTAAGGCTGAGTAGCATTCATCAGCGTAGCCTCGCTTTGTCCAGAGGCTTTTCATTGTCCAGAACACTTAGCAGAAAACATCAGTGAAGAGAATCAAAAGATGAATGCAATTACATATTGCCAGTCTGTAAAAAGTTAACCCTTAAGTTCTGTATAAAAAGAACACTTGAGTTTGACTTTTGATTTAACCCCAAAACCTACGACATGGGAAACATTATCAGTGTAAAAAAAAACAAATTTAGCTCAATCTAACTTAGTATATAATATGATATAATAAAACTATTCATAATATGATGAATTCCTTATTGTTGCAATCGTTTTAATCTCTATAAACAGCTAATTGCATTTGAATGTAGGCAAGGGACCAAGATTTTGGAATTGGAAGCTTTCCGCGTGGAGAGTCAAACAGAAATACAATCTCGGAATAAGGATATCTGTTTATAGGGATTTGCTGAAACGTGTATCAAACTACAGAGGAAGTCCTGGCCTGGATATCTGTTATTCATTTTCTAGATTTACGCTGGCTACACCAGAAGACGTGAAACATTGCTGCCCCCAGAGGTTAAATCGCTGTCAGGCGATTGTCATTCTGAGATGGCACTCTTTATCTTAAACAATATAAAATATAATGATATATTTGATACATTACATACAAAATGTCTTTTCAGTCTGGGAGCAACTCGGGAACCCTTCGGATCTGCATTCCTTGAGTGAATATATAGATATACAAATGCTCCGCGAATAACCACCAGGCCCTCTACGTGTGGTAACCATGGAAACTGTACAGGTATGAATATCGACTAGTGTTAAGTGAGGAGAATTAAATGAAATAACATTAATTTAGCTGACTGTGTAGATATCTCTAATAACAGGTCAATTTATTGACACATAATAATCCTATCTTTGATGCCACCCACAGGCTTTTATTGTATGGTTGGCTAAATTAGCATAGTCATAACTTTATAGCCTAACTTCTATTCAAATGTTTACCTGATCAGAAATGTTTGACACGAATAGATCCAAAACATTTAAAGAGATTTCATCAAACAAACACTTCATTACCGCTTTTTTTTTAAATGAGTCACACACTTTTACTTTAACTCACTTTGTTATCCGCCCAAAAGTGATGATTTAACCACATTCTTGTGCTGTTGCATAAGTGTTACTACCATCGGTTCGGTTAAATATTAACATTTGTGCATTTGTCATTTTTACTGATGTGTTACTGTAAATGTAACACACATGTCAAAAGCAGTCTTTGCAGTATCTGCGTTTTTCTCATGCACTGCAGGCATTGCTTTCTGACAGTCTAAATAGTGTTCACTTTTTATTTTCATTCTTCTTTGTGGCAAACCCCTCAATAAAGATCACAATGAAGCTAAAAGCAATTCCTCATTTGGAGCATCTTACTTAGGAGTGTAAATCCATATCTTTTTTTATACTTTTAACTGCAGCAAATATGACACAGTCTTGCATTTCTAAAGTTGTTTGCCTTGTAGTATGGTGGTGCAGTGAATATATCACAATCGCTAAATATTTTAAGACAATGTTGTCATGTCAACCAGACTGATCCTGATCAACACTTTTGAAAAGCAGTTTATAGAGAGCATCTGTAAGCATGTTAAATATGTCGAACATTTTCAAGAGAAATGTTTAATTCATAATAACGACATGCCTGCTATGTACATTTTCATTCGTGCTACATGGAATAACAAGGAATGTAAAATAATGAGACACAGTAACTAGACATCATCTCATAATTATGAAATGATCTAGTTTCCACAATTCAACATGGCAACTTGTTTGCCAGGTGGATCCTGCACACTTCCAGAAGGTTTCTTTTCCTGTTCCGTAGCTTGTCATACACAGTGGCCTCACTGATTGGCTTTTATTGTCTGTGTTAAAATGAGAATCACACATTGTCTTTCTCCACTGGAGATCATGTACACGTACCCAGACAGTACACGCATTCACACATGAAACAACATGCAGAGACACACGTACACTCTTTATGCACAGAAGACAATACCCACCGCAACCTAGATGGAACTGACACAAACAAACACACACAGCTCGCTGCTGACTAAAAAAGCTCCCAGCAAACAATGCAAAGTGAAAAGATATTAATATTTAAATAGATCATTTGCAAGATTGGTATAATTAGTGGCTCATATTCATGTATTCACTTCAGGGATATCACGTTGAGACATGTCTACTTATTCAAATAAGATGCAACATGTCACAGGGTGCATATATGTAAATGCACATATGCCACTAATTACACATTGCCTGTCACAAAGAGAGAGAGGCTTTCAGGAAAAATGTTCAAAGTTTTCTGTGAACTGTTCAACCAGGCTGCTCAGGCTGTTCAGGTCTAATTAAAACATGCATGTCCCCAAGGTCTTATCAAAGCACTGTAGAAATATGTACATCTCAAATAGAGGAGAATTAGCTAAATAAAGGACCTCCCTGGTGCTTTTGTCCTGCTCATATTCCAGGCTGCACTAACAAACTTTATTTCTGATTGATACTGATAGTCCACCGCAGGGATTCGAGAATATTTTGACCTGAGGCGGAGGGACTTTTATTTTGACATCTCTTCCCCTGGTACAATCCCAGATTTAATACTGTACTTGACACCAGCCGTATTGAAGGCTGTTGTGATGGAGATTGTTATTTTAATGAGGTGGAAATGAAAGGTAAACCTTCTAGGAAGTGTTTTCTAATTAACCAAATGATTCGGCCTATAGGGTTGCCTACTGACACATTCTACACTGTGTACCACACACGACTGATAACACTGTTTATTTTAAGGCATTAAAGGAAACTGTAACTAAATGTTGGACTTTTTACATTAGCACCATAACTTTAAATGATTCCTACTGAGAAGAGAATTTGATTAAACAATAGGGAATCATTCATGAAGTAAGTCATTTTAAATCATCAGAAGTTCTGTTTGTACCAACATATTTACAGCTGTAACTTGCCTGAAACGAACAACAAATTCATAGTCTATATTTTCACCATGCAGCAGTAACAGTCAAGTTACTTGTCAAAACAGCTACTTGTGTCATTTCATGCTTTATGTGCTTACAGTAATAACATGGTTGACATATTTATTGCTGAACCAACTGTAGTGAAAACATCCATAAAACTCTCACTGTTTCCTTTTCCGTACTGTCTATTCTGTTTGGTCAACATGCCTGTGAGGCTTTAAAAAACTTTATATTTTTAAATTAGCTTCTTCAAACAATGAAAAAAAAAAAAGAACGTTTGAGAATCTGAGAAAATTCCATAAAAACACTGACAGGTGTAACAAATGCATCTGTCGAAAAATATTTTCTGAAAAGGAAATTTGTGACTCACTCTCCTGCTTTTAGATATATAAATATAATATACATTCATGTTAACATACGTTTGAATTTGCGCACACACAAACACAAAGGCAGGCTGGAGCTTCCATTCTGGAGAGCTCAGAGTGCAGAGCTGTCCACAAGCCTGTCTGTGTGGGGAAAATGTATGCAGCTCAAATCAAAGTGATGTTGCACACAGTAATCTTTCTCTATTAAGGATGTCACTTTTTGCAATCTTTTCGCAATTGCGGCCTAATATCCTTTACCACTCCACTGCTGGGTTGGTGAGCTTCTGCAAGCACGCATACACACATACACTCACTGTCTCATCTCACACATCCACGGTGTGTAGGTATCCGCTGAAGGAGTCAGTCATGTGTGTCTTTCAGATAGGACTTGAGAAAGCCCTTGATTAGGACAGGAAGTCATGTGTGTAAAATTCACACTTTTTACCACCACTGTCACTCTGTACACAGTGAAGGTAGTGTGTGTAAGTGTGTATGTGTGTAGCACACACATCTTTAGAGATCATAATTAACTGACGTAAAGGTAAATAGTAATATAAAATTAATTACACGCTAACATTGAATTCCTTTGTACCTTTTGAAGTGAACTCGGTTCTAATTTCGGGGTAAAATAATTATATCCGGAGCTGTTTTGGAAATGAAACGCCTTGCCTCTGCTATGAAAGGCAAATTATTTACACTTGGTTTGTTTCTGATGATAAAATTCAAAATGGAGCCCCAACAGTCTTGTGAACTGCAGATAAAAGGGTCTATTGTCTAATTCTACTGATTCTTCTTAGGTACATTTTGATCTTCTCTTTTTTCTGTTTCATGATTAAACCTCATTTTATTCAGCAGTGCCCTGATTCACACTGATAGTTGCACAGATTTCTCTTAGCATGCTAATGTTGACCACTTGCCACCTCTGCTGAAGCAATTCCACCCCAAGATAATCCTATGCATTTTGATATATTCATATATTTTAGGCATAGTGTTTTTTTGTACGCCCACACTTCTTCAACTTGTTTCATTTATGTCTAATTCTGTTGGCAACATCAGTCTGTCTAAGGACAGAGGGTGTCACTCCCTGTACAGATTGTGAAGCCCTCCGAGGCAAATGTACTTTGTGACTTTGGGCTATACAAAATACAAAAATTTGATTTGATTTGATTTGATTTGATCATCCATTTCCCAAAATGCCTCTTGAAAAGCCCCAGAGAATGTTCTTGAACTTATTGCAGCCAGCTGTTACATGAGTTACATGAGTGGGTGGAGGAAGCCATGAAGATATAAAGAGCAGAGTAACAAGTTTTTCCAGTTGAGAAAATATGAGGGTCACCAATTACTCAAGACACAACATATTTTGTGACTGTATTTCCAAATTATGGACTACTGATGTTATTCTTACTAGAGAAATTTGCTATCTCTACCTCTTTTCCTTGATTGCTCAAAATCTCTTCCTCTTTGATTCTCAGGACCTGAAGACTTCTAAGATTTGAAAATGATGTTTTAGATCTTGTTCCAGCAAACTTTGGTGTGTATGTGCATCTATTCAAAGGTATGAATTAATGTACATATGCATATATGCTAAATGTGAGAGTGTAAAAGCCCCTATTCATGTAAAACTAGACTTACTTTCAAATTACAAAGAAAAATGTTGGACATTAACATTTATATTTGATTAAAGATCTTTTTTTTTCTTTTTTTTGCAATTTTACAAAATTGTATGTAATTTAAGAAAGCAGAAAACATACTGCATAGACAATATAATTGATTTGTTATTTGTTTTGCATACAAATTAAAATAACAGAAAACTACTGTACAAAGTTATTTCTCATAGATGTATGGTTTTTTTATTATGTTATGTTATAGCGTGGGCGCTGTGCCTACGTACAGAGCTGCTAGTGTGGCTGAAAACTAGTTTTGTTTAAATACTAAAAAGAAATGTGACATTAACACTGAAGGTCACTGGTTGGATCTGTGTATGAGCTGCTATCAGTTTGAAGCTATTGGGTAATCTACTCAGTGCCCTTAAGAAGGGCGTCCGTTTCAGTATGGAACGGAAGTATTTGAACAAAAGCATCTACATGTAATTTAACTGATAAACACACCTTTAACCAGAAAACTCGTAATAGGAAGCAGAATCATGTGCTTGTATGGGTGTAATGAAAACCTACAGACTGCCTGAATGTCACATGGTTATAAACAACTATAGTGAAGGCATTTTCAAAGAGAGTTATCCAGCCATACTTAACTTTGATTCCATGCTGCTTAGTGAATAAATAAGGGCAGCATTCATGCACCCTTATTACTGTTTGATATCACCTCTCATGGAGCAAAACATAGCCCACCTACACGCTACAATTTGCAATACATTTAGTGTTATTGACCAAGGTCCATAGACGCCCTGTAATTTAACCTTTACTGCATTTCACTACAGGGTTCCTGATATCCTTTGGATTGAAGGTGCTTTCATTTACACTGCAAACCCATGACAACATTAGAGATGTTAAAAGGCAAGTATTTCCACAATGCAGATGGGGTTATATCTGAAGTCATGGTTATAGTATTTAGTCCTCTCCTTCTTTCTTCTCCCTTCTCTCGTCTTCCCCTCCTTTTCTCTCTCGCCCCTTCTTTCTCAATTGTGTCCCTCGCCTCTGGCAAATGGGAGTCATTTGTTTGTGTGAACTTCCCATAACCCGCAGCGCGTGAGACACTTATCATTCAGAGTGGGGCTGCTTCGTCCTGAGTTGTAATGCCTCTTCTCTTCTCTTTTCTTCTTCTTCTCCTCCATTTTTTCCCTTTCACACTACTACCATGTCTGTTCCAGCTGACTCTCACCATGGTTCATCATAAATGAGTCTCCATCTTTCTCCATTCTTTCACTCCCATTTCCGCCTCTGCAGTATGCTTCTCTCTCTCTCTCTCTCTCTCCAATCTCATTCCCCATGTAATCTCTAATCATCCACCCTGTCATCTCTTCTGTCTCCTGTCTTTTTTTTTATATTCCTTTATTCTAACAAGTCTGCATCTCAGAAGCCATCAGTGGTCCACCCCTTTTCATTTCCCTAATGTACCCCAAACATACATACACACACACACACACACACGCACACGCACCCGCACACGCACACGCACACACACACACACACACACACCTACCCCCCTCTAACCCCTAGTTTCACTGCCCTAACCTGGTTCCCATCATCATGATATAGAGCGTGCACCACCCCTCAGTGTAAATCACTCTGTTTGTTGTGTATGAGTTTTTAAAAAATGTTTTATCTGTGTGTGCATTATCTCTGCAGGCAAAGTTAGCAGTGGAAAGACAAACCAGATAACCTAAACTGGGAATGAGAGAATAAAAGAGGAAGAAAAAGTGAGACCAAAATAAAGATGGACACGAAAAGAGGGGTGAGGCACAGAGAGACACAAACATGGAGAGGAAGAGAAGGATTTTAAGGAGGGAAAGCTGTCATTGAAGGCAGAGGTGAGCCTTAACCCTCTTGCTTGCTTTAATCCCTCATTTATGTGAACTCAGTTTTGGAAATGAAGCTGTCACTGTATTTTCCTTCCCTTCACCTATGCTGTGGTATAATCAGAAACCACACATGCATGCAACACACACACACACACACACACACACACACACACACACACACACACACACACAGTCGCAGGACGGAGACACAGAAAATCACTCAGGAGAGGTTTTAAATTCATTCCAGAGTTGGAGGCAGAGATTCGTGCAGCCTCACCTTGTCTCCTAGAGGAGGAATCATCGGATATGTTGGAGACAGAGGGGAATTATGGGTAAATGCACTGGTGAGGAATGATAGTCTGCAATCTCCGGGTCTAATCTGGGATCGCTGACACATGCCATTCATTTCAGACTGTACCAAAACTCCCCTGCATGGTGTGACTTTGCAATCTTTTTTTGAAACAAAAATCTATTCAGTTCAACAGTTTGGAAAAAAACAATGTAAAGCTGAATTGAAAAGAAAATGCTGAAACACACTCTCATTCAAATTGTTTAAACAGTCTTAATTAAACATCTTTATTATGCATGTTAAACCACAGATGCAAATAGCCATATTATACATTTAGAAAAAACCTATGAGAAAATATGAGAGAATATTTCTCACTTTTGCTGACAAGATTGGAAATAAAATAATTGATTTATACAAGGTGCCATCCTAAATGCTGCAACTAAATAAATATGTAATCCTCATGGCATTAAAAAATATTAATGATTTTTTTAATAACATTTTTTCTGTTGTTTTTTATTTTATTTTATGACATAGAATGACAGAGGAAGGGCAAAGTACACTGACAACAGCCATTAAAGGGCAATTTGTTTCTTTGTGAAACCACAGACTTATACTGCCATCTAGTGGTTACAAGTGAAAGGGAGTGATAAAAGGTTTGATCAGTTGGTAGATGGATGGATCAGTTGATGTACAGATAATCAGAAAGGGGGATATAACTTTGTTTCAAAATACAATATATATTTGAAATGGTTCCTATAACAATGAAATTATTACATTAAAAAAAAGGAGTTAACCACTACCCTGATAATAAATAAAACTAGTACACTTACTTTAAGAAGTGAATACATTTTATTATCGATGCATTTTCATTCAGCAGGTAAATTATAACAAATAAAAGCCTCTTGATATGCTGACATTTTTGTGTATGTATGAAGAGCACAGTGAAAATATTTTGCACCAGTTTCAAAATAAAATAAAAAAAAGTGTGTGAGAAACATACACAATGCAAACAAACATCACCTTAGCCTCAGCAGATATTTTTATCGTTTTGAAAATGACAGCGCTTAATTAACAAATCAAACATAGATGCATGAATAATAAAAGATACATTTTTATATTCCTGTCCATCCTTTGCGCCTCCGTCCACCTATCTCTTCATCCCTCTATTTCACCCCCTTGTCTTCCTCCTCGGGTGAAGCGTCATACTGGTGTGTAATAGGGTGCTGTCAGTGTGGGCAGCGGCGAGGTGTAGGGAGGAGAGCGGTACGTCTCAGATGAGATATGTGACTGGCATGCTAACACACAGTTTTATCTGAGGAAAAAGAAAGAGACAGGGCCCCCACATCTCCACACTATAGGCCTTTGATTAAAGCTCCCTGGGTACACACACATGCACACACTTCCAAAAACACACATACAGAAGTGTACACACATACACCCCGCACAGATTATAAATAAATTGTAGGTAGGAGCATACACACATACAGTGTATATGCATACACACATCCTCCCATTGTGGGTGGTGTTGTTTTGACCTAAGCCAGGTAGCTTGTCCATTATGGAGTTGATAAGAGGATTTGGCCATGTTGATTCTAGACAGCATCATCTCCTCTGCCATAAATAACCTGAGTGTTTTCTCTGAGTCACACAACAATATACAGAGAATAAGAGCTCTCAGCTTTATCCCCTGGTCTCATCCACTGCACACAAACGCTCACACATACACATAAACCCCAAGAAAATGATTGTGTGTGGATGGACATAAACAAAATAACAGTACAGTTGGCCCCAGTACAGCTCGGTTTCAGCCTAAATTATCATTTTACATTCTAGTTTGGCTTTAGGGTTTGTCTCGAAGTGTGTTTTCTCAGATGGACAGTGGAAGAAACTAGTTAGATTTTAGATGAGCAGCATCATCCAGCAGTGCAGTCTCAATAGCCTGCCAATAAAGCTTTGGATACAAACTGTATACCTCTGACCAATGGGACTGTAGGGGAACATGATGACTTCCATGAAGACAGTAATGGACAAACCACACTCTATTCTTGCATGTGGAGAAACTATATTGAAATACATTCTGTCAATTTAGCATCATCTGTCTGTCTATATTGTTTTCCTTTTAGGATCAAATATGAAAAAAATGCCTATTTCCATTTTTCTAGCAATATCCCCTGAAATGATTTGTTGTGGCTACAAATAAATGCTTGATTGGAAAGAAATTTCTCTTTTTCCATCTCACACTTTTCCCTCTTTATAAAATGAATGTATAAATGCGCACTCATTTCACACGGTCTACTGATACGTACAATAATACGTGTACAATAATGTGTCTTTTTACTTTTGGCACCTTGAGTATTCCCTCTCTTGACAGCAGGAGGGTGCTACTGCACCATAACACACATGACTATTGTGAGTCGCTCAATTAATGTATGTTATAAATCCGCATTCAATCAATTCATTCCAAATAAAATATTCATTTGCACTTTAATCAATATGCAGTACAAAATTAAGACATGTACACATTATCAACAAAAACTAAAATAAAATAAAAAATACATAGTTGATTCAAAATTTTAAATTCATGATCCAAATATTTGTTATTATCAAGTTATTAAGATACTGAAATTTTAAAAACTGCTTATAAATTATATTATTATTACCATGTTGATCCATTATGTTTAAGCTGCCGAATACACGTATGGTAAGGACATCTGTGTTCCATTATGTAAGTTCTATGTATTCAAGGCACATTATTAAATACAAATACATGAAATATCCTTTTTTTCCCGCAAATCCAGCTGTTAAAATAGTTACGTCCTCTATACACTCTATATTCTAAAATCCACATCCTGAAAATCAGCAACAATATTTCTGAAGTTCTTTAGAAGACAATAACAATGTCATTTATTTTTTTCAATTGCTGTTGCTTTAGTCTTTTATTACATGATATTTTGTGCATATCTACATGATCAGAACTTTAATAGCCTGTAAGTGATAGACAAAAATATACATAAGAATGGCTCAAGCAAGACATCTACAAAAATCTACAATTTAAATAAATCAAAGGTTTTAAGATGGCTTTATTTTATTTATTTATTTTTACATCTGAATTGCCATCATGTCCACAGGCTTGTGCCTTATTGGTGTCAGCGTGTTGTAAAATTGAGATACTGAGTTGAAAATCAGTAAGCCAATATTAGCTTAGATGACCACAAAAATGCACAGCATGTTTTGCTAAACTCTACTTTGGCATTTCATTAGTTGTCTGAATTTGAAAATGACAGTTTGAAGTTTGAAAGTGCAGCTTCAATTATGTCTTAGTTATTGCATCCCCACCGGGAGCCACAGTGGGAAGAAGCAGGGAAAAATCTAACCACAGACACAGAACAGGCATCGCTTTCATAAATTTTATACCATGACTGGGATGATAAATGGGGGACAAGGAAACTGATCCTGTGTCAGCTTCTTTGACAGAGTGCAGAGAGGAGTCAGGGATCTGTCTGTGGAGAGGGCGAGGGGCTGGCTGGAGGACAAAGAGGCTGGGGAAAATGTTTGTACTTCTCTGGGGCAGGACCCTGAGGGGGCGATGGGATGGGAGTGTCTGGAGAGGCTGCAGGAAGAGAGGCATGGACAAAGAGACATTTTATCTTTTTACAAATTAAAATCTTTTGCGTGGAATACATATATATAAGTATATATATAGTCTGGAAAATGTATCCGCAGTGGCCCATGGGAAATGTTACATCTACAGCTGCTGCTTTATAGATACAGTTCCCATCAATCTTGTGTGGCCATTAGGTGGTGTAATATTACCAAATGCATTTTTTATTTTTAAATAAAAGCATACAATATGGCCAATACTCATCAATTCTTGTAAATGTTAAATTTTTATGGATTCTTTTCATATTCGGGATGCCTATTTATTAGATTTAGCTAAGTTAATGGAAACACATGGCACACAGTTTTGTGACATTTCATGAGAAGAGATAAATTGTGTATCTACTTCACTTTTGATATTTCTCCTCTGTGTGTGTTTGTGTCTTGAACTTGTCTGAGTTGATGCAGTTTGTGTGATTGTGCGCATGTCTCAGTTGTCCAGTATGTGGCTCTTACCTATCAGCGGAGTGTGAGTGACAGGCATAGTGCTGATGACAAGTGTGTGTCCAGTCAAAGGGTCCTGGGCCAGCTGGGTGTGTGCTGGGTGGTGTAGGTGTGTGGGCTCTGACGTAAGGCCTGAACACATAACACAGCAACTCATTAATCAACTATGGACTATGACAAGGATAGTGCTGGAATTGTAACCAAATGACAGCAAGTTGTTGTTATATGGTTGCAACATCGCATCCTGAAAATATGTTATTTAATCAGGTGACATTTAAGGGCTCACACACTTAATGAAATGCTCCAAAACACAGATGCTCTTCTTGCCCATGGTGGCATTTCACCTAACAAGCCCTCATTAGAGAAAAAAACAACAACAAAAAACAACAGTGTCAGAATAAATCTCTATTTCGCAGCTTTATTTAATTGAGTGAGTCAGATTTTACAAATTTATACTGATGTTTTTGTACCCTCAAATTATTATTTAAATCTGTATATATTTTATATTGAGTCAGGTCAAGTCTTTATAACCTGACACTTTACAATTGAATATGTCACAATACCATATAAATGTGTGTGTGTATATATATATAATATATATGTAATATTTTAAAAGACCAGAAACATTATGAAATTTGTGTTTTAATTGTTTGGTTTGTTTGTCTTGCTATTTGGTTTTGAACTTTTTTGTCCGCATCACTATGACTATCATAGTATATAATATCATCTCAGCAATATTTGAATAGCAGTTTTTTTATGATATTTCCATATTCCTACAGGATGCAGAAAAATAAAACACACACAGCTTTTTTCCTACACGGCCTCCTAAGTCAGGATGTCATATTCTGGAGTTGTTTTTAGCATTTATGCTTAGACATTTTTGGAGATGACTTATTACTTTATTTCTCACCTCATCTTGTGCTTGAGTTGTCTGTCACAGCCCTGCTTAGAATATGTTTGATGCTTTCTACCTTTAACTATAGACTTTCTTATTTATACACATTTAGATATGTTTGCACCTTGCGGCATCTCATGTAGCAAACTGTCTATTTTGGCTTTGCCTAATATATACGTGGAGTTAATGCCATCTCACTGCAAAATCCCTAACTTTTTATCTATTGTTTATATCCAGGAAAACTTTGTTGAATATGTATACTTTTTTTCTTTTTTATATTGCTTCATACTTGTTCAGGAACTCCACTGGCACACTTGGTGGTTTTGTTGAAGGTCACCTTATTTTTCTTTCTGTGAGTTTACAACCACAGACATGGGCCCAGTCTCACCTCCCAGCAGCATCTCGTGCAGCAGGTTGTCTATCTTGGCCAGACCACAGAGCTTAATGAACTGGAGCTGTTCGATCATCTGCCAGGTGATGCTCTGCAGGGTGGGCAGCAGGAGTAACAGCTCTCCAAAACGACCCCTGGAGTCATACTGACGGTCATTAATGTAGTCTTCCAGACTCATCTGAACCTGCACACACACACAAAGCCAAGTCTTTATCAAGGTAAGCACACAGCCCTTTTCCCTGCGAGTTAGCTGTTTGAAACACAAATGAGTAAAAATGCTAAATAAAATGTAATATGTAATACACAGTGATACTGTAACAAGGTTCTTTAAAAATCAAGTGTTAGACTCTCCTCCCTTACACTGTTTATTGGAAATCATGATTGAACATAATAGAAAAGAACTGCAGCACTGCCATAAGCTATAAGAGTCAAATATACAGTATTTGACCTACCTGCAATCGCATGGCCTTGATCTTCGATGGGTCCCGTAAAGACTTTGCATCTGCAGATTGGGAGGCAAAGCATGAAAGTGAGTGGGGGTTGGATTAAGAAGGGGAGGGATGGAGTAAGGGATTAAAGGACAGGAGGTGAAGGAATGGAATGATTATGGTCAAACTGGGGCATGAAGGCAAAATGAGGGGATTTGGTGAAGGGGAGAGAAAAGGGGGACAGGTAACATACGATGTGGTAGGGATTGGGATCTAACTTTGAGAGGAAATGTAGCCAAATGGATAGATTTGGTTGGGAAGAAATGGCAACAGGTAGGGCACATTATATTTTATTAGCTATTTTCAGTGTTTTTTCATTAGTTTTTCTGGCTTTCATGCTGTATTTGTCCTTGGAAACATGTCATTTATTTAGGTGTTAATATTTATCCTACAAATAAATTTAATACATTTTTGAAAAATCTATATTGATCTATCTATATCTAAATCGATATTTGTGAGCCATTACACAATACCCACCCCAATTCGACATTGTAGGTGTGATTAGGTGTCATTTAAGTCACATTAACAATACTAATATCCAAAACCTTATGCTAATCTTGCCCAAGTGGTTTTTGTAAATTAGAGCAGTTTGGTCTAGTTCTAGCTTCAAAATACCTTACCTTAGCTTTTCACCTACTGTGACAAACATACAAAAATTTAAATTAAACATGACAAGCTAGAAAAACAGGGAAACCACTCAACCTCAGGAAGCGCTTTTTATTACCTGGGTCAAAGAAGACAATGGCCTTTAGCGCTGCATACTCGTTTTCGTCTATTTGAATATCCTGAAAGGGCTGAACCAGCTCATCCAGCACCCGGTTGGCTACACGACAGATCTCTGATTCAGGACTATTCCTGTGAATCACACAGCCATTACCTGCGGACACAGAGAGTATCAGTCAGTGGTTGTGTTGAAGGGAATTGACAGGGAGTGAAAGGTATGTGGATGTGTATGGGGGTGAAGTGCTGGTGGGTTGGTGTGGAAGCGTGAAGGGAATAGTTTTATACTTTTAACCTTGAGAGAAAGATAAGTTGGATCTTGTAGTTTTGTCAGGCCTATTAACAGGTTCCAGTCAAGGTTATGATGAAGGGCTGTGGGAAATGTCCTAAGAAGTAATGCAAAGTGTGTTTTTGTGTGTATGTGTGTGCCTGGGTGTATGTAGTTGACAGATCTGCCTACAGTATGATATTAGAACATGTCCCAGTAATGAGTAATGTTGTTTATAAGAGACACGTTTGAAGTCCCAAAGAAAAAGAAACTCCTAGTTAATCATTCTCAGCTAACACAACATTTGATCAGTCTTCCCACTTAAGTGCTGAACCGCCTGATTGCACTACATAGAAATAAGTAGCCATTCTATTGGTCAGTTTGTACCTAAAAGCAGGAAGTCCTTGAATGGCATTGACCTTTTGACGACCCCGAGCAAGAGGTGTTCACCTGCATGAGCCCTAAGCAAGCTCACCTGGAGACAAACACACACATACACACACTCACAGTTAAACAAATAGCACAAGCAGTGCAACAATGCATCCCTGTTTTCCCTTGCATACATCACAGATGAAACATAACCAATATACAAAGACAATTTTACTCAAGTCTGGTTTCAACTCCTAAAAACACATGATATATGCAAGAGAATGCAGGCAATAGCATAATCACAGATTGACTACAGTATCATGCAGCCCAGCCCTGTTACCTGGTCATCCAGCGGCAGTTCTCCAAAGGCAGGAATATATTTGGCCCATTCCACCAACACCAATAACTGCTGTCTCATTGAATCACAAACATCCCCAACAGTGGCTGTCTTCTGCTCTGATATGTCTGCTATTCCAACTGGAGCAGTGATCTGAAAGGAGACAGAGTTTCCTTGGTCACGATTCATTGATTTCCTCATGCCTTTGTAATCATCTTTCATACAACCATGTTTTGATAGCGAAATATACAATTCACAAAGAAAATTGTCACCTGTTGGGACAGTGATTCTGCTTGGGCCAAAATAGTGATGGGTGGCAAATCTTGGGAGTCAGGGATATTTCTTCGGGAGCTGATTCGGTCTCTCTCGTTCTGTACAGCTAAATATATATGACAGACGTATCATGTGTGTGAAACAGAAAGAGCAGTAAAAGGGAACAGGACAGCACCTTCTGCAGTTTACAGTGCATATTAGATATAATAATTAACTTTCAAACAGGAATATGCCCTGCAATACTGGTTTTTAAGAAGAAGTTGGTAGTCATGAGTGTTGAGAGTTGGGGATAAAAATAAAATCTTGATTAGAAACAATGACAGCAGACACTAGAGCAGTTAATATTTAGGAAAATAGCCATACAGGCTGGCATCAGCAAGAGAAGTCAAACGTTAACCAGTTGCAATCCAGAACAACATGTTTGAATAACACATGATTAGGTGTCATAAAACTCTGTGCCAAGGTTATACCCCTCATAAATACACACAGACACGCACACACACACACACACCAAGTGATCACTTATTTTATGGCTGATCCCATTTCGCCCAACTTGAAGCAGCTTTCAGATTCTCTGGAAAACATTTCCTTCAGTGGTTTTAAGTCTATACCTTCTCACATCTAAAATATGTACATATAATACTGATGATACAGCATGAAACTCAAGTGGAGTTAGAGTTAGACTTTATTTTCTACATGTAAACTCTTGGAGTTCCATGAAGTAACAATTCTCTTCTCGTCCATGGGAGTTAGGAAGGAGGTTTTCCCTACCTTCTTTTTTCATGCCAGCCCTGAAGCATTTGTTGAGTCTGCAGAAACGACACTGGTTCCTCTTATCTTTATCCACAATGCACTGCCTGCTAAACCTGCATATGACAAACATACAATCATATAAGTAGCTTTACAGAGTGATGACACAGTGTACTGTAACATAAAAATATTTAATGTGACATGCCACGACTTGATGACTGGGCTGAAAAGTCAATTATCAATCACTTAAGGGTTCCTTTGAGATATCTGCACATGATCAGAAAGGTGCACAAGAACATATTTACTGTATGCACACACCCATGCATGTTCATACTGTGTGTCCCATAATTTCCATATATATAATCTAAGTGTGGCATAATTTTATGCGTATGTATGTGTGCTCGCACCGTATGCTTTTGCTATCTGTACCTGCAGGTGTAGACATGGCTCTTGCGTATGGAGCGCCTGAAGAAGCCTTTACAGCCATCACAGCTGGAGGCTCCATAGTGTTTCCCTGTGGCTTTGTCTCCACAGATGGCACAATTACTGCTGTCTGGACCGGGCAGGCTCGGCTCTGTCGGCATGCTGTCTGAAACACACAAAAACACACACATGGGTAAATACACAAGTGTATACACACATGTGCACAGACATAAGCTGGTATTGACATACAGTATATACATAATCAGTGTATTGCAAAGCAGAAATCCAGAAATAGTTCAGTATGGTGTAATGATGGGACAACTGTCCAATAAACTACTCTGTGTAGAATGGTCAAAGCATCTTATTACTTTAGTAAGCATATTCTGTGTGTATTCCATAATATGGCCGCAGAGGCTTGTTGGGGTTTGTAAACCTGCAAAGTCATTTGTGTAGAGTTTGATAGTAAATACATCTGCAAAACATAAATCAGGAAAAAGAATAAATGTCAGTCCAATCACCAGGCATTTACAACATAACTGATGAGGTCTTTATTTTTACTGTCATCTCCTCATTGTCATCAATATTGTAATAATCATCCTGATTGTTATCATTATGAGCAGCTGCATCGTCACTGTAATCAAAACCATAATCATCATCATTGTCTGCATATTTATTGTTCCGTCAAAGCCTACCAAATAGGACAGCAACATGATCGTAGCATGTGCATGTGAAACTCATCAGCAAACCCCCCTCTACACACACACACACACACACACACACACACACACACACACTCTCTCTCTCTCTCAGTCCCACATGAAACATTCTCAGCGAGATGAGTCAAAGTTAGACTAAGTTTCTATCCACATACTGGGGCGACATTTATTGTAATGTGTGCTCTTCAATAAAATGTCTTTATGGCACATACCTGCAATTCTTGCCTAAACAGTCTTTTATTAACATTATGACTATGATGCCTTTACAACCCTGGCCCAGCCCTTTTATTCCCTTCATGTCGACAGTACTCAACTCCACGTACATTTTCCTAAACAAGCAAAAGGCAAGCCACAAACAGAGAGACATCTCTATGTACTACACTACTGGCCAGCATTAAAATGTCATGAATTTCCCCATGACTTCATTTAGGCGTATAGAGCATGTTCTGTGAACAGAAGCCCCTACTGATTTCCTCTTTTGTAAATAGCAACTCATTTGCATTCAGTCAGTCTCGCTTCACTTAATCAGAATATTTTTAGCCTTATCACTAACTCACCTTCACACCCAGTTCTGAGCTAGCTGTCTCTCTCTAAACCCTCCTGAACAGATACATCATATTAATCACGAGGCGATTTAATACACACACAATACAAAGCTCCTCACGTTTCTTTGTCCACGTTAAGTAATTATGCAGGTATTGTGTGTGTGATCTGCATTTAAGTCTGTGTATCTATGTATCAGTGCTTATAAAAATAGAATATGGATCTGTTTTTACCTACCCACTGCATTCAACTTAACACACATGCTGAAAAACGGATGCCGTATACGTGTGTGTAGGTGCCTATATGCATGCACAAGCACTTACCTCCTCCTCCATAGAGCACCTCTGCATTCTCAAAACCCAGTGTGCTATATGAAGGATCCAGGCCTTCACAGTAGTTAGCTACTTCCATGTCTAACAGAGATTTACTCTGAGGAGCAGGAGGACACTTCATTCCTGTTTGAACTTGGTTTCCCTCACACTTTCTTCTCGTCTTTTCTCCTCCCAGTTCACTCTAAAGTATCTCTTTCTCTTTCTTCCTGTCTGCTGGTTTCTACGTTATCTAATTCTTCTTACATTAATGACAAGGGAGATCCCTGACATAAAAGATCTACAATCCCAACTGATTGGGTCAGGAACAAGAAAAAGGGAGGAGCTGTGGCTAAGACTTCTCACCTCATTGCACATTACTTATCTGTCCTTCTCCCCTGTACTTATCACAGGGATGGATAGATAACAGCGAAGGAGACATTTCCTTTCTCACTCTCTGCCTCATTTCTACCTATTCTTTTTAACCATGAGACAGATTTCATCAGATTTTGGATTTAATGTGCATGTCGGTGAGATTTTGTGTGTGTGTATCTACATGCTTGACACAGGCTTTGTTCTTACAGACACGTATATTTACGAATGTTTGTGTGTATCCAGGCTTTCCTAATCTAATCAACAGTGTAGCTCCACCACCTCAGCAGATATAATCTATAAAGACACAAAGTGAAGTGGAAAACATTTATTATATATTGATAACTTGTATATAAACCCTCCGTTGATACAATTTTCTTCTACACATTTTCAAATTACCGCACTGTAAACATCTGAAATCATATTCACCTCACTGCGTATACTCCCACTGAAACCTGTTTTTACTCATATTTTTTGGTTATTTCATAGAATAATAACATTTCCTGATGCATCATTCTTAAATAATTTTAGGGTTTACCTGGATTTATTGAAGTTTCACTGTTTCTGGCTTCACATAAGTAAATATTTGTTATAACTAATATTTGTACTGCTGCTGAAGATGAATAAGATTTGTTGGTGATGTCTTTGTTTTTTTTTTCTTTAGGAAATGATTAAGAATGGCGAGCCAATCTCTAACAGTAGGGGAATACTCCTGCCTTCCTGCCTGGGGAGCAGGCATAAACATAAATTTATAGTCATAACAGTTAGCACGTACGCAGATCAGATTTCCTGATAAATGCTCGTTGAAGAGAGACAGGGACCATCAAAAGTGAAAATTAAAAAATACAAGTTAATATAGTTGTCAGTGAGCTGCCTCGTCTTTCAGGGCAGAAATGTTGTAAACACACTCTAATTTACTGCTATAAACCAGTTAATATGTCCCAATCCACCCATTTCACATCAGGAATTTTATTGCACTAAATCTTATTTTGTGGCTTAAAGGCAATCAGTTTGGGGCATTGTGTTAGAGAAGGCTGTAAATGATAAGAGGCAGTATTATGGGAAATTTGATGCCCTACATCAGTAATGAGTGAGTCAGTCAGAAAAGCACCTACAGTATATGAACAGGCATGGAGGTAATATATTGTCAGTGTAGGCCCAGTAAATCAAAATGCACATTATCACAGATTACTTACTGGGCATACAGAGAAAGAGCAATTAGTATCCGGTCACAGGGTAATAACACACATATTAGTTAATGGGGGGGAGGATGAAATAAAGGGGCTGAGAGACAGAGAGAAAGAGAGAGAGAAGTGATACAGAGATTACAATTTAACCAAGTGGTGAGGCCAGGCCTACTGACTCATCAGGTTTGTGGAGAGTGAAGAAGAATTTACTCTTCTCTTGTGTAACACACAAAATGACTGACACAGAGCACTGTAGCATGAGAATACCGCATTGCATTAAACTAGGATTAGATAGTTTAAACCAGTCTTGAATGTATGATGGCAGACAGGGTAAATGCAGCATGCAAAAGGGTAGTTTTCTAAGAGGCTATCATGTGATACAGATGGGTTTTACATACACAAAGAAACTTGCTGTGCTTTGAGGCTTGTAGACAGAGACGATATAAAATCCAGTATTCATTGAAAAAAGGAAATTAATTTTTCTCCATAGCCATTAGTGAACAGGTTAAAAGCTTTAAAAGGCTCTTTTAGCCTCACCCTCAACTGTTTAGTGCAAGGACAACAGGCGTAGGATTTCAAGTGTTTATTAGTGTAATGACGCTTTGATCTTTTTCTTTCTACATGTTGAATACTTCACAAATCATACCACCGTATTAATTTATCTGGTTCAAGATACAGTATCCCAAACAATGAAGTCAGTTTATTTAACTCTCTCTATTCTCCACACTAATATACTGAAAATGTATTCAGTCATGCTTTGGTGCAATCGTGGATCCCCTTTAGTTCAACAACATCTAAGCACTGTAGGGATCTCCAGCCCCTTTCTACTTCATTACTACTTAATTATACTGTATATATTGGCAAAAACATAATTTATAGTAGTAAAGCTTACTGATTTTAAATAGATAAAAGCATCTGAATTACACATTCATAGCAATAATTAAAATAATAAAAGCCATTATGACTTCTGCAGCTGAGAACAGAGCAGGACATAATTCAGAAACCTTGTGTCCACCCAGCAACCAAAAGCTCTTTGAAGCCATAAAACACAGTGCTAAGAGGCTTTCTTTGTGAGAACTGGCCATAATACTGTCGCCTCTGTTTAGCTTAGAGTTTTTAATAGTCGCAGATTATGATCAGCCAGCCAACTGTCTCTAGTAAACCACTACTTCCTGGTACCCGGGGAAAAAAAAAGAAAAAAAAAGAAACATGGTTCAGTTGAATGTTATTCTCCCTTAAAACTCTACTGAAGGATCAGCTTTAAACACCATTAACCACTGCTATGATAATGCACTTTACAAATTAAAAGAAATGTGAATTGAATAATAAAAAGTCGAAAAAGTTTGAAAAGTCATTGATATTTCTACGACACCTAACAGCGGGCAGTTTCCTGAAATTGTAGACTTACTTGCAGGGTCAACAAAAACATAAACTGTTATGAAACTGCACTTTCATAACTGCATTCGGGTTAAAAAAGAATTCAGGAGTTACCTAATCTTGTTCGGTGCTCATATATAGGCTGGGCTGGGTAGGTATATATGAGAAACAAGATTAGGAAACTCCTGAATTTTGATTATATGTTCTGACTGATCAAAAAAAAAAAATTTAATTAATAAAACACTATGTGGCATATTGCTGATTGTCTTTCCTGTTATTGTTATCCTGCAGAGTTAATTTGGTTGGATGACTGATGTTATTCATTGTCAGGCCTTCTCGTTGCATTTAAAGGAGGCTGTGTGTCTGTGTCTGTTAAGTTGCAGCATGTGCGAGGCGCTGCAAACGGCTTTTAATTTTTGGTAACGCATGAGTACTCTAACGTGTTACTTTTATTCATAGATGACGCTGTAACGTTACAGATTACTTTTAATTGATGGTAATGTTGTAACTTAATTAACTACTTTCAAAAAGTAACTATACCCAACACTGGTGACTGGGGGTGTCAATTTCCATTTCCATTGAATAACAGAAATAAATGATTTTAAATTTTTTAGAAATATATATACAGTATATTATTTTATTAGGCATCAAGTTGTTTCCATGCACATTCAGTGGTAGTATCATATTGGTAGTGCATCAGAGAAGAAAAACATACTGACTTTGTGACCATCTTCCTGCTTAGCAATATGCTGTGCTGTAACACTGTTCTTCTTACAGAATACATCCTTAAGCTGAAGATATGGGTTATCACATGATCTTTACAGCTCAGCCTGCGTGACAAAGTGAGTCTATCTTATCTGTTTTCACAAAATGCTGTCTGTGTACAGAGGGGCGAGAACATTTCGTCATCAAATACACTGGGTAAAATGCAACAGAAATTCTGGCACACATGGATGACAAAATACTATACATACTGTACAATTCAAAAGTACACTAGCTCTGTTTACGGCATCAACTTACTGTAAGTGTGTGTGAACGGGGGTTACTATCATATTACTGCAAAAATACAAAACCACGTGATTTAGCAGAACATGTTCCCGAACTTCCTTGAGAAACTGATATAGGTAAGCTTCACTTTCTCCACACAAGCAACAACATACGTCTCATAAGTCTCACAGGTATGGGGGATATTTTGCATTTTAGTGACAATATTCTTCACAGGAGGAGTTTGACTTACCTGTGTTTCTGTTTCCGTCTGGGATGTGCATTTATCCAGGTATACCGTTGTACTCCAGTAGTGAGTAGTCCCTCAGTGCAACATTAGTCTAAGTGACACTAAGAATGGGAAAATGGTAAAGGTGTTCGACAACATTAAAAGGGAAGGTTGAAGAGCTGAGCAGCCTATAATTCATGGAGCGACACATTGGATGGCGCCACCATAGCCCTGTCATTAGATCGATTTACTAAACAAACTCAAAGTAGGGTGGGGATGTTAAACAGTAACCCAGCGCCATAAAAACCAAAAGGAAAAGAATCACCAGGTGTGTGTGTGTGTGTGTTTGTGTGCATGAGTGTATGTCAGCAAGGGCCACTAACACCCGCCTCCGAGGGCAGAAGGTAAGAGATCCTGGTAATGTTTCACAAAATATTGGTGACAAAGTAACAATTATAGACATTTATTTCTCTTCTCAGCTATGGAAGTGAACGCTACAGCACACAGGGGTGAAGTGTTAGCAAATACATTTATTTTTCATTTCCATTCACTCATCCATGTCTTTTACATTAAGTCACATTCTGCATGAAA
Source organism: Larimichthys crocea (assembly GCF_000972845.2). NCBI lineage: Eukaryota > Metazoa > Chordata > Actinopteri > Sciaenidae > Larimichthys > Larimichthys crocea. The sequence goes on along the minus strand of NC_040033.1, from coordinate 13,483,058 downwards.
AATGAGGGAAAGCCCAATGGCATAATCTAGCATTACAAAGTTATGAAGCATGTGTAGTATATACAATGGCCAGCAGATGGCATGACTTCATTCATTTTGAGTCAAAAGGACAGTTTCCTTAATTATTTTCAATATGTTGATGCATAACTTTAAACTCCAAGGTTAAGTTCTGATCTCAGACTTTTGTTGTACATCTCTCTCCTCTGTGCACTTTTAACGGTGAAATAATGGCACACATTCTAATAATAATAAGTATATATTTATATTTAGTAGCACAGACAGTACTTAGATTGGTTAGATGTTTTTTCTGGTTTTCTTTCTGGTTCCCAAGGTCAACTACTCCCTACTACTCAACCGTCACCAAACACCACCAGCAGCATTAAAAAAACAAAACAAAAAAAAGTTAGTACAGAGGGTGCCCATTCAGTGTGGCTGTATAAGCAAAAAGTAAAAATTCACATAGCTGATGCTAATGCTGCACTATTGCTCAAGAGAGAAGACAGTTTTACACGGCTGTTCGCATAACACCTTGGACATGGGTTGTAACCTTCATCTGTGTCTTGCCTACATGCATCAAACACAAGGTACATGAAATGATACCCAGCCCATCACACCACATCTTTTAAAGGTATGTTTAGTAGTTTAGTTTTTTTATTTATTTTTTTATGTGTGACAATAAAGAACAGTAAAGGAAAATGAAGTTACAAAATCAAGCAAATAAAGTCTCTTGACCCCCTCAAACCTTTCCTGGGCAGCACCTGTAGCAAGTTCTCCTTCCCATGAAGGTGAGCATGTCCAAGCAGTTAAAAGTGGTCAGACTCAGAAAAACCTCATTAATCCCCTCCAAAGATTGTATATGATTTACGTAATACAGGCGAAACATGTGGTAGGGAATGAAACAGACGACCATAATGAGGGCAAAACACAGACTCTTGAACTGAGCCCCAAATTCCTGCTGGTGAGAGGTGCATCCCTGGCGATCCTTCTTGTATAAAATCCTGAAGACATTGGCTTGGAGGGCAGTCAGTACAATGGCCACCACTATGATCACTGTGCTTATGATGTAGTTCAACACCGTGGCGCTGAACGTTATGTGTTTACCAAACTCGAAGCAACGAGTGTTATTTTTCTCCTCTCCTGTATTACCTCCTTTGCCGTAGGAAAAAGCTGTTACGAAAGGGACCGAAACAAGCACCACAATCCACACCACAGCACTGACAAGGAGTGCATGAATCCTCTGGAAGCATGCTATCCACTGATCTTTGTTGTAGAACGCCATCAGGCGCATAATGAGGATGATCACATAGAAGATGAAAGACATGTACATGTGGGTGTGGATCATGCTGCTTACCGTTTTACACCACCCAAGGCTGAAGCTCCACTTAAAAGTGATGTAATAGCAAATCCTAAAAGGCACAGTGAGAAGGAAGATGAAGTGGGTGAAGATTAGGTTGAGCACAGCGATCGAGGTGACGGATTTCATGTTGGACTTTATGATGTATATCATCAGGCTCAGGCTGATGGTACCGGTGAGAAGAACCACAGAGTAGATGACCAGGAGAGGTTGTCTGTACTTAAGATCCAGTGGTGTCGTGGCTGGGGGTTGCGTGCTGTGGGATATTGTGGCATTCATCTTAAATAGAGAAAGAAAATAAAGCGCAAACATTAAATACAATAGAGAGAGGAAAAAATGGAAAATGGAAAGGACAAGTTTAGAATTTGAAATATTCATGGTCAATTTCAATCAATTTTCATCAACTGACTGATCAAAACTGGCTGATTTAGCTTACACAAGTTGCTCATATCTGTCCACAAGATTCAGATGAAGACATTAACCACAGTTTAATTATAGACTGGCATTTGTACTCCACTTCTTCAAGAAGTGACAAGTTGAAATACAATCGGTGTAACCAGGAAACAGACAACTAAAACAACCAAAAACCATCTAATAAAAATGACAAGGAAAATTTACATTGAAATATCCTAAAGTTTGGGAATAGGCCTAAAGATATTATCCACAGTTTACCAAAAGAACAATGCTGAAACTGAAAGAACATAGTCAAAACCAGAGAGATCACCAGTTAGTTTCTTAACTTACCTTTTGGTCTTATGAAGAACTGACTGCCGAGTGCTTTTCTGTGTGAAAATAAGTTAGAGAATGATGTGCATGTCCTTTACATCTCATCACACTATCTCGAGCAAGCACGCTGCGCAAGTGAGCACGAAAAACTCTGTGTCCGCCAAAAGAATGTCTCTGTCTGTGTGTGTGTGTGTGTGTGTGAGTTTCTGCGCAAATGTGCCAATGTGTGCCAATTTTATGTTCTGTGCCTTGTCCGTGACAGCTATCCGTAACTGTTTTGCATATTGTGTGTGTGACACACAGAGTGTGTGTGACTCTGTGTGTGTTTGTTTGTGTGTTTGCACTTGGACAGAAACAGGAGGTGATTGCACACACTTCAGCACAACCACAGAGATGGTTGCTTCCTCCTTCTGGTCAGCACTCTATATATGGCTGTTAGTCTGTACAAACTCACTTGAATACAAATCATTGTGATGTACGTATAGTGGATGCCTTACTGACTGAACCGTTGATTAGGAGGAAAGTGAAGTGAAAGAAAAGTTTGGTGCATGAGTTCACATATGCACAACATACAGTTTCCATATGTACAGTACTGGTTTGCCATTTGACCATTATGACCTTTTACATGTATTATATTAACAAAAAACTAAACAGCAAAATTAAGAAAAGAAGTGCCTGACTTAAACATTATTATTACAGTGTGCAGCTCACGAAAAAAGCAGATATGATCAATGCAGATAAACTGCTTACGCCTACAGCTTCTTCTGCATTTTAACTTGAGGAAGTTTCGTACCCCTTACCTTAATAACAGGGTCCGTTAAACGGTTACATATCATTTGTCATGTGTTTGGATTTCATTCAGCTAACTACCTTTTCATGCAAGATCCTAATTAACTTTATTAATATTTGAATAGATTCCAAAAATATCTCTATATACCGTGTATCTAAAGTAAAATGTAAAATTCTGCAGAACTCATGTTTGTCTTGTTTTTGATGAGTTACTAGAAACACGTCACATCACAGGTGCCGAGCCAATCTTACTTGAATACAACTCTTAAAACAGCATATAAGATCGGTGATACATAAAAGATAACCGGCAGTACTGTCCATGACACTATCTAGGCAAATAATTGGTCAATTTAAAAAAGAAGAAGTGAGAGAGGATGTGGTAGGACTAGCTGTGATGTTGACAGATGTGTTAATTTCCCCATCTCACATCTCAGAAAGCGTATACTGCGATTCCAACTAACTAGTGATATGATGAAGATGCAGGCCAGTTCAGAGACATATTTAAAAAACAATGTCACACATTAGAACAAGTTATTGTTTTTATTTTGTTTTCTTTGCCCAAGGAAACCATACATAGCAGCACATTGTAACATTCTTAGCTACAATTATACATCTTAGTGACATTTAACAAGGAGTTTCCAAATGCAATCAGAATCCTAGTGCTGGGTACTCAAGCTCTATTGGGGGCTAAAGAAACTTTTCAAGTGCACCTGGACTGCAGCTGTTTAAGGTCCTTTCGTTTTTATTTTTTCCCCATCTAGATTTTCTAAGCCTAGGCCATGGCTGTAGATACCCTGATGCACGAATGGAAGCACAGCAACTACGCTGGCATCTGGTTAAAATCTGTTTACGGCTGCAGTTGTACAACACACAAGTCCCTGTTTCCATTCAACTCCTTCAGTTTATTGGGACAGTGTCACAGTAAATCACAATAAATTAAAATAACATCCCTTTGCCTTCTTAACAAGGATAAGTTTTAGGCAGCTTTACAGGAAGTAGTAGTGTGACATACGTAAAGAGTCATCAAGTACAATGCTTTGGGTGGTGGATCATAAATCAGCACCCTTGGCAAAGGCATAACTCACGTTCAAATATTCAAGAAGCCTTAGTCAATTCATCAATGATTAATGCAAAAACAATGCCAATGCCAAACAGAGACACGGTGTACCAAAGAATACAGTGCAAACAGTACTTGGACCACTCTGGAAAATGTCCAATCTACACAGTATTTATCACTGAGGAAAAGCTTGATAAACATGTATTACTTAAAAATCACACTGTTACACTGAAGTAAAACCAAGCAAGCAATAAAGGAGAAGCGTACAGGATTTAGTGGTATCTAGCGCCCCTTGTAGTTGCCGTCCCTTGTCTTCTTATAAGTTGAGAAGACGGGGGAAACTACGGTGGGAAACACCCTACCTAGAGCAAGGATCCTTACGACAAGGAGGACAACTGAGAAGAAGAACTAAGTATTGAGAATGTAAATTTAACACAGTTATGTTATGTCGTGTCATGTCATGTAAAATGTCATGTAATTTTCAGGTAGTCATGTGGTACATTTTTAAAGCAGTTCCTTAAAGTAGCTGACTAATAAGAACAGTTTTGCACAATACTATAGAGTAAAGTGAGTCCTAAAAGAATATCCCATATCTTATATGAACAAACCCTGATTTGATAAGGCAAATGCTATATGACAATTAAAAAAAAAAGTAAAATAAATATTTGTTTTATTTTGTGCATGAGCACACATACAAATGTTTTTGTTTTGCTAGGGGAAGTGCATCTTGGGTTTCCTCCACAGGAGGAGTCTTTTTGAGGTGAAGATGTGTGTAACCACACTGAGCAGCATCAGGAAGATGGTCATTGACATTACTATCACGTAATGACTAATGCTGAAAGAGACAAGTTCGACATATTTATGTGAAAGAGTGTGCATCACAGACAAGGAAAGCAGGCACAGGTAATAAGGAAGGACAGTGTGTGTATGAGTCAAGTTGTGAATTAATAATTAATTCAAATCATGCATTTCTCAGTTCACTGACCTTGTGCCAATGTCCAACCAGCTGCCGTAGTCCTGCACCAGGAAGAAAAAGTGCTGAGGAGAGGAAGAGTGGGTTAAAAATGTATTGTGTCAGGTTCACGTCCACTCTACATAACAAGACTGTGAGAAAGAACTTCACACGTCTTTAAACCAACATTCAACCAGAACTGTTCAAGTAAACAGGAAATGCCTTACCAGAGCCATCAGGTCTGAGATGACTAGGACAATGAGGAACAAACTGAAAAGAAAGAATAAGAGACAAAAGAACTGAGAAAGGAGGTTTACAACCTAAAGTCTAAAAAGCATATAGTGGAATCAAATCTAAACTGTGTTTAGTGTGACAGGATGAAATGTAATTTCTGTTAGCAAGTGTCTGTGAGGCAATGACAGTCCTGCCACCAAAAGTACGATCAATCCCCCAAGGTGTCGTCGGTGAAGATGATTTGTGACTAAACTGATCCTATAGTATCCAAACTGATGCATTTGCTCTGGTATCTTATTTTAAAGGCTGCAGCGAGAAGTTACCTTCTTGATGAGAGCTGTGTTGCAACTTGGATGGTCTCAAATGAACACATTACTATTATGAATGGAATGATAACCTGGAAGGACAAAAAGGACACAACAAGTTCAGAGGAAACAGGTCACTAAAAAGGCAGCAGGTTGAAAAATCATGGCTTGAGATTAAATATAAGACAACACAAAATATGAGAATATACATATACCCAGCAAATACCAAAGAAAAGAAGCGTTTAAAATATACCTTCCACATCATCAGGCCTCCCATGATGAAGGGGTTGAAGACAGTGAGGAAACAATAAACAGAAGCTGGGTCAAAACTGGACAAAAGGAGAAAGAAGTGTAGACAATGAATACAGACAACTGCAAATAATACACAGACAGTGGGTCTGCTACTATATTTTCACACATCTTTCATTTCCAGCCCATATTTAAATACCACATTGTTACCTAATACTCAAAAAATACTAACTTTGCTTAACCAGGTCCCATTGGGATTACAAAAATCACTTTTCCAGTGAGACCCATGCCAGACAGACATTCAACTCACCCAGGCTGAACAATGCATAGCCACAAAGACTAGCCACAGACACAACTTCCTGCCGTTCACACAAACACACTGAAGTACATATCTATATATATTCACTACATATAAGTGAAGTACATATGCAGATGTACATACCTGTTAATGGAAGCTATGTTCCCTGTTCCGAAGAAAGCTGTTATTATAAAAAATACCTGAAGAAAATGTAGTCAAGGAAATGTAAAACTCTAACTTCAAACATCAAACTATTTGAATTGGATATAGTTTGGCCTGAACAACACCTGACTCCATTGAGCCATTAGCACTACTTACAGTACAAATAAACTGTTGTCAGTTTATTTATGTTTTGGACTAATGTCACTGCTGCTAATACTCTCAGGCAGATACGAAAAAATAAGATCTTCTGATGTCATCCAACTTGAGCTGTCGGATCTTGGTGATGTCGATGTTTGCAGAGAAATCGATAGTGGAGAGCTGAAAGAAAAACACACACACTCACAAATCAATTCCAATACACATTCACACATTCAGAGACACACCCAGACACATGATACCACACGATTATTACTCAGCCCTTATGTGCATTATGTAGAGCTTTATGTAAACCTGCTTCACAGATTACAGTATGTTACCATGAGAAGGGATTCCCTATTTGTTTGGTTAGAAAAAGGTATTAAAGCAGTGTATAGCAAACACATTTTAACACCAGAACACTTCTGACCAGATAAGGAGAGCCTGAACATATATTTATATAAAATCTATGCAAACAACTGAATATATACCAATACAAGTTCAAATAACCTGTTAGCAGGAGAAGTTACCCACCAGAGAAGCCAGTACGTGAACATAATAGCAGTAGATGCGATGGCTACAGTACAATAAATAGACATACTTGTCTGACTTTTGAAATTTGGCTTTTATTTGTCATAAAGTTCACGCAGCCTTACCAGATAAAATTTTGGAAATACAACACTTAAAAGGTTTTACCTCTTGTCTGCCAGAGACACCCTGAGCGAGCATAGCTTCCTGTTCAATGTTGATCCACACAAACATCAACCAAGATAACACTGGCGGAAACAAGGCCTCTGACCTGGTTGGGAAAATGAAATTTGACCATTTTGTGGTTTTGCTGTGGTGATAAAAACTCTACATGAGACACAATCTGACGTGGCAGTGCAGCTGCAGCGATGTGTATGTGTAATGTCTTGTCTTGTCTTACCCGGTGCTGAGCAGTAGGTACGTGGCAGTGAGAGAGAGGAATATGCTGAGAAGTCGGTGGAAAATTCGTGTGGAGCTAAGCAATGGAACCACCATAGAAGATGCTGAAAAAAAAAGAGAAGAGACAGGTGTCATAGGTGTACCAGGTCATACAGCTAGGATATACAGGATGGACCATCACTTCATACAGGATGAAATTAGACTAAAATAATTAGCTCTATATCTAAAATATCTGATCAATATTTAAAATGTAAACATAAATGACACATAAATATGATTACAATCTTCCTATGAAACTTCTATGGTGTTGAACATGGACAAATCCCATAGCTCACATCCACCTACCTAATGTGGTCCAGCTGATGATCTGATTAAGAAGTGGCAGGCCCTGTTTCTGCTGCAGGCTGGAGTGTGTGAGATATGGCACGTAGGCACACACTGTCACGTGGAGCATCTGTTGAGTTTGACAGGTCAGAATTCATTTTGAGAAAATGTTGGGACAGAATCTCACACACAAAAGCACACAAACAACATGACATGTACTGTTACCTGCATGACAAACTGCTGCCTGTCACTGAGGTGAAGTGGTGCTCTCTGTCGTGATGACCACAAGTAACAGGCTGAAGTGAAGAGCGTGAGTAGACCGGCACAGGTACTGTGAAAACAAACATCATATGTCACCTTATTATTATTATTGACACGTTCTGGGCATTCAGTTTCATTTTGCATATGTATGTATGTGGAGAAAATGTGTAGTTTATTTGAGCGTTATTCTCTGTCTCTTACTCCTCCATTAATCCAATTTCAAGTTGTTGTTTTTTTGGAGAATCAATCACGGGGCTTTTGGCTGCTTAGTTAAAGGGGATTCAAATAATTTCATGTCCAGTTTACATGTTATAAAGATCGATGCTTAGGTTGTAAAAGTAGTTGCATCTCTTCTATGGTTTTGGATTAAGGTCTATCAAGTCTGAAAAAATAACCCCACAGTTACATCACCAGGGTTGGTGATATAACTGTGGGACCTTGGCTTGGTCTTGATTACAAGTCTTTAACAGAAACCCATCTCATCATAGGAGAATGCAAATATAAACACTTCCTGCTAATTGACTGACCTCAATCTGGTCGCCCTTTTGACACAGCAGGAAGCTGTGGTGAAATTTATGATAAATGTAACCATTTAGAAGAAGCACTCACACCAGATGTATGTTAGGCTCTCTACCCACAACAGGCATCAGGGGAAAAGTAGCCAAACACAGACAGCCCAAAAACCAGCTCACTGAACGGAACTACACAGGGACAGAGACAATGGGAGCATATAGTTAGATGAAAATGTGTATGTATGTGAAAATTAACAGAATAAACTATACATAATAACTAGCTAAAAATTCATTTGTCAAAACCTCTATGAGTGTGTGACTGTGTCTGTATTTGTATTCCCAATTCCCATTTTTTATAGCAATTAGAAATACTTAAGGATATTCAAATACTATGACTTTTACTGGTGTACTGCAGAAGCAATGACCTGAAATTACCTTGGCCTTGCCAAAAATTCCTGACAAGAACGGCCAGAAAGAAAGGACAGCCAGGCCCACAGTCAGCATGGCGCGATGGAAGAAACTCACCACCTGGGGGCAGCAAAGGTGGTTAAAAACTGTCAGCCCTATACTGTCTTGTGAACAATTGGTAGAATGATAAAAATAATATAAACAGTGTACTGAAACAGAAACATGCCTCTAAATGTACATTACAAGACATTAAAAGACACCTACCAGTAGCTCGACTCCAAACGCCACCAGAATAAAATAGCCAAAACATTTCCAGAGTGGCAAAGAGGGAGCTGAGTGAATCAAATCTGTTAGAGTTCCAAACCTAGAATTGATCATTAAAGAGCTCGTTTTGTTTTTTTCTTGGATGAAAGAGAAAAAAAGACAAAAATGCAAAGACAGTCCTTTCATCCATTTACAGAGGAGAAGCATGATCAAAGGATCTCATTAACACCTCGCTGTAGCTTGTGCTAGACATGCATGAACAATGAAGTATGTGTGAGGTAAATTACATCCAATTAAACACTGCTACATTCACCGACTGAGATCACCATTGATGTGACTTGATATTTGCTGACATACTCTGTGTGGTGTTTGCTCCACCGCTCACTGAGAACAGTTTACAGGAACTATACACATTTGTTTGATTTGACTATGCTGTCGTTAACGTATGTGTCATGTTTTAACCATTTTACATTTTCTCAAATGCTTGCATTACTCACTCTTTGAGGACAGAGTACCATACAGGGACAGGCAGAAGGCAGTAAATATAGTAGGTAACAGGGCTCCTTTGGATAAGCAGGAACACAGTGATCACCACTGCCGCACATACACAAAGCCTTTCCAGGGTATGGCTAGGAATCTGCACATACAGGAGGAATATCAAAAATGTAACTTAACAAGACATTCAAGTTTCAGGAACTGGGTGGAAGGATTCTATGGAGGCAAAGAAAGGAAGAGTTGTCCTAACCTGTTTGAGGAGACCAGGATGCCTATTGAGGCTGGCATGAGTCTTCAGTATTATTAGGATAACATATGAGGTCCAGCCCACAAATCCTAGCACCACACTGCAACCCAGGAAGAACCTGTCATAGGTATGGTAGTAGACCAGGCCCTCCAGAGCATGGGATATCAGAGACTGGCACAGAGAGATCTGACAAGGAAGACATGAGGGAAATGAAAAAAAAGAAATGTGACGCGATAAAGAAACCTGTAAGGACAGTGATCATTCTAACCTAACAATCTTCTAAGATGTTTCCACTGGTACAGATATAGCAGTGGTTACTAGTACAATATTTACACAACATATTACACTCTACTACCATTGGTCACTACGTGTTTCACCAGTTGAATGTATTTAGGTACAGAGAATAAAACTAAATCGTGACTTTAATTCACTTGTACAACAGTCAATTTACATATAAGCTGCAGACGATGTCTTCCAAATACTCACAGCATCCTCATACTTCTCCAGCTGAATCAGTATTCTGGCCTTGTGGGTGAATTCTGCTTGTTTTGACTCAGTCAATAGTCTGGGAAAACAGTGAGATGGAGCATTAAACATTGAGTGTGTGAAATTGCATTCAAATGTGGTCTTTGACTAAATAAAGCTATCTTCATTTGCTTTCACATCGACAACTACAACACCTTAAACAATGTATTGCCTGCATAGGCCAGAAATAGAATACCTCAGAAAAGGGCATGTGGTTAACAGTCTTACTAAAAATATAACCTGATCTCTTGATCATTTTTTTAACTAAAGCACACACGGAAAAAAGTTCACTCACTCACCAATTGTACTTACTGATATGGGGTGAAGAGAAAAGACAGGGTTGTCTCCTTTTTCTGGATCATTTTCATCTAGGAAAACATATAAAAATGAATCACCATAGATATACATATAACTAAATTATTGTACTACAAGACGTGCAGTAATTGCCTTAAAACAACTTCGAACTTGGTGATGACATGGTGTTTAAAGCTATCATCGTAAATTTATTTGATCAAATAAATATACTGGAGGTATCTATTAATACCAACATATTAGTATAATTTCCTGTACTGCTGCAAATAATTACAATTAGTAGCTGCATATTTACCAAGTAATGAAGTGACAAGTGATTGTTTACTGCCCTTTGTTGTACTAATAATCAGCATGTCAGTAGTAGCAGAGGTGAATGGTTCATACCTTGAACTGCTCTAGTATTTGAATAGCATTAGCGTAAAGGCTCTCTGCCTTGAACTGGTCAGTGTTGTTAAGGTAGAGAAGAGGTAACACACCCTGAAGAGACACAAATACACATAATAATAAACATAAAGTCAAAATAAAAGACCTTGATAATGCAGTTAATGCTTACATACAACTTTAAAAGATAAAAATGACTAGAATATTTCACTTGTCTTTGGTTTATCTCTGGACTTACAACAGAGTTAACAGGAATGGGCACACCAATGAGAGAAGCCATGAGGGTCGCAATGTCTGCCTGCAGGAAAAAAAAAAGTTTTACTACCCATTTCTCTGCTATATTTTCTATGCACATTTAATATCTAGTTGTAATCACTGACAACAGTGACATGGGGCTTACCTGATTGACATCAACCCTACGAAGGTGCTCAAGTTTCCAATCTGAGAGAAACAGTAAGGATAAAACAGCAATGTAGACAGAAATATAAAAAGAAAATAATAATTATGTTTTTATTCCAAACTGAATGCTAAATTCAAAAGGACTATTAAATCACACTAGGAGCAGTTTATTCAGAATAACACTTTGCTTAAAATGATAATTGTCTTGTAGGTGTAAGAGAACCTGGCTAAAGTGAAGCTAAAAAACCTGATATTTAAGCTGTGCATGCACAGTTTGAGTTCAGCACCTTGTAGGTACCCATCATCATATGGTTGGGGTTCAGTCACTCTGTGGGCTTTCTGAACTCCAGCTCCCCACGCCACTAAAGGAGTGAGTGTCTCAGAGGGATGGCCTGCACCGTGTGAACCTGAACACACATGCACACAATCATGCAAAAATATACACATACACACAAAAACAGATGATATAAAAAACTCCAGTGAACTAAACTTTTTTTTTTTGACAGCTATAGACATTAAAAAATGGCACATATAGACAAACAAATATCTTACCCCAGTTTGTCATGCCATGATCAGAAGTGAAGACATAGGCTGTTCTGCCATCATGACCAAAGAAGTCCTCTACTATAGACACCAGCTCGGCTACACCAGTATCTACAAGAGCAATATTGTCCAGGTATTCCCTAGACAAAAAACAAATACAAGATGAAGATAGCACAAGTGAATGCTGATTTGGAAGAATATGTTCATTTTATGTTAGCGTGTAGAGTGCAATTAAATTTAATGTAAATGGCAAAACACGAAGAAATCCTAATAATGTCTCTTACTGCGACATTGGTCTGTGAGCATGTCCATTTGTGTCGATGCCCAGCAAATGCAGGAAGAGGACATTCTTATCTTCGAGCAGACTGGCCCTCAAACTGGAGTTAGACTTGGCTGACTGAAAGAATGACTAGTGCAGAGAGAGAAAAAAAAATCAATTTATTCAAGGTAGTAATATGCAAAGAATCACTGACAGTACCAATAGAGTCACCTAAAAATATATTGAAACATTTTCTATGACTTTATCAGCAGCTATTATCAATATTCAGCATTATCATTTATAATTCCACTACCATACTTTGACTTGAGTGAACACCCAGCTGTCCAGCCTGGAGGCATCTGTAGAGGCAAAGTCCTCCTCCTCTGCCGGATATGTGTGGGTATACACATGGTCTCCACTGGCACCTGAAAGAACCACAGCATGAAACTGACTGCATTACAATTCCACAGCAATGAGCATAAAAGAAATGTTTTTATTTAACTACATAAAGGACATACTATGCTTAAATTTTAGATTTTATCTGTTATTTCTTTTTCCCTTTCATATTAGAGGTTCTGATTGTGTCGTTTGTGAGAGCGCGTGTGCATGTGTGTGCTTTTGTACCTTTGGCAAACATGGGCAGAATATCAGGACTGCCCCAGCACCAGGTGTGTCTGCTCTCATTAAACACAGAGTCAAATTCAACAGGATTCTCTTTCCACCCTGAAAACACACACATATACACAAAAAAAGGTCAATGCACTTGCAGTCACAAGCAGTAGTCATCAAACATGCACAGATACACACCTACCTTTAGCAACAGCACTGACATCCTCATAGAAGCCAGCAATGAGAGCAACATGACCGGGACGAGACTCGGTGGGCACATGTGTGTGTGACACACCCCAAGTACCTTTCTCCTCTATCACACTCCTGATATTAGGGAAAACACACACAGACATTCACACACAAATACAAGTTACTTAAGAGTTATGAGAGCAATACACACACAAACACACCACGTGCATGCTTTGCATCAGTTTCCCAACCTCAAATACGGGGCCCTGGATGAGCCGTTTTGCAGGAGTGTGAAGAGACTGTCCGCCCTGAGACCATCGCCCACGAATAACACCAGTCTGGAGGCAGGAGGTGTCAGCGGTGTGTTCTGAGGTGTCATGCCGTGGACCAGGGGAGAGGTGAAGTAGATGTCAAAGATAGAGAAGAAGAAGACTACATGGACCGTCAGTCCAACCAGGAAGAAGGTGATCATCCTCATTTTGAGTGGCAATACTGTGCGGTGCCTGCGGGGCAACAATAAGAAGAGAAGACAAGGAGGCGCAAATTATGAAACAGGGACAAACAAGGTCAACAGATTAGCTTTACATTCAGGGTAAAGGAGTTACTTCTAATAGAGAAGGAGGTGTTAGAAAGGTTTAGTGTAACATGGACTAGTTAAGCCAAAGTTTGTGTTACGTGAAGACTGCTTACTGTACGAGCAAGGGTAATCTTATTGTCACTATAAATTGCTTTTAATGTCTAATGTGTTTTTAGTGCACTGTCTTTATTGTTTTGATGATTTAATGTTCTTCTCTGTAAAGTGTCTTTGAGTAAAAAGCGCTTTCAAATAAAATGTATTATTATTATTATTATTATTATTATTATTATTATTATATATCACTAGCAAACGTGCAGTAACAAATACTAACAGTTATGTCGGTACATTGCAGTGGTAAGTTAGCCATTGACAAGAGGAAGCCTGTTGACAAGAGAGTGAAGTTAGCCATTGACAAGAGGAAGCCTGTTGACAAGAGAGTGAACTAGGCCATGCGAAAAGTCTTACCTGTATGTAACGTCAGCGTAATCTGCCCATACACTGTCTCACTGATTAATGAATGGGAAAGCAGGACTATCTACACACTCATTCACCAAGATTTAGCTTCCATTTTTATCTTTGTAGATGACCAATTACACGTCTAGAGAAGCAGACAGCTCAGGGCTTTGTCGTACGAAACAAGATCAACGTAATCTTTAAGTACGGTCTTTTACAAAACCAACTGTCCCTCTGTCTTAAGAAGATTAGTACAAGAAATTCAGGTACCATGAGCATCCACTTCCTTGTTGTGACTACGACGTTTGTATGCGCTTTGGCAGCTGAATTGTGGGTAATGTAGTTGAAACGTTTATTTCACAGCGAGCCTTCTTTCACGTATCTCCAAACGCCTTTTAATGAGAATAAAATGCGTTATGTTTTATTTCGAGCAATATGCACAATAGTGCATTTTCACTAAAATAAATAAAATAAAATGTTATTTTCACAGCTTGTGGTTCTTTGATAACGCATCAGCTAGCACAGGCTATCAGCTGTCAAACGTGCCCTGCCCAGCTTTCCCCTCTGTCTTTGCCAACAGCCAATCATATTCCAGTATCCCATAAAAGAGGCGGGCTTTAGGGATAACGTCTGTCAGATTCGACCAATCAGAGCCTCGCGTTCTCCCCTCTCTTGTCGGAGCCACCTACCAAATCGCAGCTAGCTTAATATCTATTCAGGAAGCAGCGGGTCTGATTAGCTTAGCTAGCCTACATTAAAATCTTTACAGTGCAAAAAAAATGGCGTCGGTCAACCCGTTTAATCTCAGTGACTCTGAGGAAGAGGCTGAACGGCGCCCTAATGAAACAGTTGACACAGAGAGAAGCCCGAGTGACGGGGCGCCAGGGCCGCCGCCGGGCAATCCTTTCTCTCCGCCTGCGGACGCCGAGCCTCCGACGCTCCTGCTGTCTAGCAACCGGACGAGCCCCAGCGGTGAGGGCATCTCGGTCTCGGTCGCGGCCACCTCCGCTATGGCAGGCAGCGCCGAGACACGGGTGTCTGTGGATGTTATTGCTGCTCAGCTTTTACGGGACCAGTACATCCTCACGGCCCTGGAGTTTTACACCGAACTGTTGGAAGCAGGCAGAGAGCTCCCGAGACTGAGGGATTATTTCTCCAACCCTGGCAACTTCGAGCGACAGAGCGGCACTCCGCCTGCCAAAGACCAGGTATTTGGACCTGGAGGACCACTGAGTAAGTATGCTCCAGGGTTAGTCACGTAGCTAGCTGTCAGCTGGTATTTATCTTTTAATGGTGCGTTAGAGAAAGTGAGCTAGCTGACGTTAGCTTTTAAAAACACTGGGGGGCTTTTTTGGAAACCAATCGATCATCCGCTTGCTGCACCTGCTCTCCCGGTCTGGGGCCCGCAACAGTCAACAAGCGGGTTTCTTTGTGGGTCAGCTGTGTTTGCTGACGTGCAGACCGGGACATCACAGAAATGTGAACAGGCTATATACCACGCTATCTAACTAGATGAGACGAATGCTTGATGTTATGACTGACCTATAATGATCATCCTGATGTAATTGAGCCTTTTCCTTGAGGCCAGAGGTGGGTCAGAGGTCAGGATCAGCCACAGTCAAGGAAGCAGAGAAGGCTTGTACGACCTGCTTTTACAATATTGTATTTAACCGTGGTCATGACAATAAAGTAATAAAAATATCTGTTTAATATGAAGAGAATGCTACAGATGGTAGGAACTTAGTGTCTTGCAAAAGGATATCAGGACATCATATTGCTTAGGAGAAGTGTGTAGGCATATATATATATATATATATTATATATATATATATATATATATATATATATATATATCTATATATATATATATTTGACCTCATCCACATACAGTACTTCTTTCATGGAATAACCTGCAGCCGTGGCTAAAAAAAAAAAAAAAAAAAGTCATAACAAGCCATGCCATGCAAATGGTAACCTTGGTGACAGCCCAAGCCCAAGGAATAAATAAAGCCTGCTATTCAGCAGCAGGAGTAGTATTACCATAAACTTTACCTCGACTGTGGTCAAATCACAAGAGATCGGCATTGAATATGAGTGGTTCCCGTGGCCCTGTTTCATTGAAGTGAGCGGAGCAAATCTATTCACACTTATCATGGCGACCCTCTCGTCCAAAAGCAGCAAATTGACTAGATACAAAGAGAGAAAAAAATACACCATGAGGATATTTTGATTTACAATGGAGGCCTGAGCTTTTGAAAGCCTTGTGGAAGAGTGTATTGAACATGAAAATGAAAATGAAAACGTGTATGAAAGACCCTTTTTACATTTTAATGATGATCAGTGAAAGACTCTGGACGTGACTCAGCTTGGTATTTGCCACTGCAGTGATTGGTGTCTTGTCAAAGTAAATTTATCTTAGATCCGAAGAGGAAGGGTAGGAACAATGTCAATGACCTATATTGATGGTTACACCCCAACCGTATCTTTTAAACAATCAGAGACACACAAGCAGGAAGCGCTAAAGGCTCGGAATTGAGTTGACTTAAACCACATTTCTTTGTTCAGTGCCTTGATTCAATACAAACGAACAGATATTTACACAGATTTTGTCACAGAAAATTTTTAATTTTTCGGCCATTTCTTTATGCTAAAGTCACTGTGAAAGAAGATATCACACCAGTGGATATGATTTGCTGCTTGTCCTGGTGTTTCAAATGAATAAAATGAATATATCTTTAAGTATCTGCCAAATTGACTGTGGTACACACAGTCAGAATCAAGGCAAGGCAATCTGTGAATCGTAAATCTTGTGTTTTCCTATCAGTTTTCAAGAGATGCGCAGGGTCATTTTAGTCTTTCCTTTGAGGCTTCGCTCAAATGAAATACAGTTCCAGGATTCTAATCAGCGTTTTAGTTTACAGATGGCTCAGTGTATTTTCAGTACATTACGACAACAGCACAGCAATTGTAACTTTTACTTTTTTTTTTTTGGTGCAGGCTGAGCAACCAGGCCAGATGATGAATTTTCATTGTATAAACATTTGGCAGTTTTCCATCTGCGGGAACCATAGCACATAAATAAATGCTGAAGAAAGAGAGGATGCGGTTTTATAACCAGAAGATTTCTTTCCCCTCATTTATATATGCAGTAGCAATGGACAATGACCTGATCTCTCAGGGGACTGTTGTCTTGTCTTGAGTGTGAGTCCTAGGCAACTGGCCTGAGGCTAGCTTTAGTAGATGGCAGCCAGTCAAATTTGCTGCAACCCTTGCCTGTCAGTAAAAAACCCCACCCTGTTGGAATTAAATACTTAGACTAGACTGATTCTGCATATTACAGACCACAGCAGCAAACGCAAACAACTGTGAGTTACGTGTCTATTGCGAAGGTCTGGTGGTTGCATTATCATACAAACCCCCCAAAAGGTTTGGAAGCATGGTGACAGAATAAATGTTTTATGATGATTGTCTTTGAAAGGCATGACAAGACTTGACGGCTCGCCTGTTGTGAAACTGACAAGAAGGTCTTGGAGAAACATGCCATGTCAGTCTTCTTAACTATTGATGAGAGTAAAGGTTAATACAAGTGAGAAATCCTCAAATCTGGTCAATCAAGTCAAATCTAGCATAATTCAGATGGAGGTGTGTGTGTGTGAAGTAGCTCGTCAGTTAATGAAAGGGGAAGTGATGGCAATGGCACCTTTCTTTCCAGCGTAATCTAATAGCCAAGACCTCATGTGATCACTGGAATGGTGTTTTTCTTCATGTTTGAAGGACAAAGATGAAGTTGTTGAGGAGGAAGGGAAAGAGATTAAATGTCTTCTGGTGCTGACAGTGCATCTGTTTGGACAATCAATTTCCAATATGATTTTTTTAAACAACATATTCAACACCTTCCATTTGACTGGGTCATAGGGTTGTGAACTATTAATGGTTTAACACCCTTGGCTAATGTAGCCTATATAGTGGTATAAACAGTGCTTTAAAACCATCTGGTAAGGCTTCTTCTCATAATTCTCTACGAAAGCACAATACACACACACACACACACACAGACACACAGACAGAGCTCAGCTGAACAACCAGAAGTGTCATTGATTCAGTCATTATGAATACAACAACTAGTGACTGGTAGCTGTAAGCTGTTGATTGCAGCAAGGGTGTGTGTGTAGGGATCATGACCGTGTTACACGCAGCATCATATCTTTCTCTCTCTCTTTATTCCTTATCTGCAGCTGTTGCTCTAAGCCACAGCAAGCAATCTCTCACCACCTTGCTAATTTGCAGCGAGCGAACACAAATGAGCTTCTCTCTACCCATCCGTTGCACAGTCAGGTGCTTAACTATCACCTACACAGTTGACAGTGGGATGCCACATTTATGTTGTATGTGTGTATGGTGTCATAGATGAGGACATGTTGCCAGAAAGTAGCTGTGTAATATCCGGACAAGAATCTAAAAAGTGAATTTGTAGTTGCAGCCACGTACCATCTGCTATCACAAATAGGTCAAATAGTAGCTTAACATGATAAGCTCTAGGTTGGGTGGTTTTTAACGACTATTTACGTACACTCCACTTACAAATCTGTAAATTTGGAACAGTGGAAATCCAGGTTAACCACACACCACTTCCTATATTACATAGCTGTGTAGATAAGTAGAATTCAATTAATCAGAGTTGTGTGCATGTGTGTGCGGTTCTGTGGATGTGTATATAGATTTTGTAAGTGCTTGTGTTTCTTATTGCAGTGAATGAAATCACAACATGGGTCATTATTTTGTGGTACCATTTCACATTTGTGATTCAGCGCAACATGCCGAATATTCATGTTATCGTGCAGTCGCACCGATGCGCAACATGCCGAATATTCATGTTATCGTGCAGTCGCACCGATTTTATTAGCTATATACTATTACCCACAGGCATCAAATTAACATTTGCAAATATATAACCTAGTTCAGTTACACATGAGATGAGTGTGGTTTTAAATTAAACCCTTCTTCCAGGTAATAATCATGTGCTCAATTTCTACACAGGGTTATTCAGTGTTACATTTAATTGAATACATTTTTATAGTTTTTAAAAATTATGAGACAAATGGTGGTTTGTATGTCTGCCAGTGCAAATCCTTTAGAATTTGTGCCCCATTGTTTTATCCCATTTATATTCTCTAAATAGCTGACAGCCTTGCCAAAACATCCCTCCCATTTAAAGAAAAAAAAGAGCTTGTTGGCTACCTCCTGACCATCCATCCTCGCTTGTCTCCTCGTCTGCATTTGTCTCAGCTCTTTTTAAATGTATCTCTTTGTTCTCAGACTAAACTCCTGCTTTTCTCCTCTGCGTCCAATTTGTCTGCTTTGTTTCTCTACTTGCCAAAGCAGAAAATCCATCCTTCATCATGTTTGTCTTCCCTCTCCCCTTTTCCCTAAAAAGCTCTCGTTGGCTTCTCAATTGTTCTTGTAAAATTAGTATTTTCATTACAAACTACCAGGGAGACAAAGAGGCTCGATTCATTCAGCGCACAAATCATTTGTAGTACGTCTTTTGAATGTGAGATGGTGACACTTATGTACTCAGGAGCATAGAGAGACTGTGTGTGTGTGTGTGTGTGTGTGTGTGTGTGTGTGTGTGTGTGTGTGTGTGTGTGTGTCACAGCCTGCCCTGCAGGAGCGCAGTGAGGAGGTGACAGTCTGAAGTGTCACATCTATCACAGTCCAGACAGCACGCCACAGGCACAGAGCTGAAAGGTCAGCCAGGAAGAAATACTTTTTTTTTTTTTTGCAAATCAGGCACACATGAGACATTTGTGCGTGCTCCTGCACATTCACCAAATAAATCCCAACCACTTACTGCAAACATCCTCACACATTATCAAGGAAGCAAGGACTGACGGAACACACTCTCCACAGGAAAAGGAGTTAACCTGACATCAGCATGACGGAACAATGATACACACACAGACACACAGCCAGTGAGGAAACACTGTGTGCTTTATGAAGCTGCATGGCCATACAATTGAACTTGTGACACACACAAACATAAACTGAATACGGTTGAATAATTGTACATTTTAAATAAATCAATCAAACCAACCATGAGTATCTACTTTATAGACAACTTTTATAGACATAGTGACAACTTTTTGTTTAATGAGACCAATAATAAAACCAAAAGTCTCACCCTGCAGTATGTGTTTTTACTCGAGGTTAAATACTAAATGAAAATATCCACTTTTGCACCAACAGAAATTTTCTTCTTCATTACCCCATTACTGAAACAGTTACTTATGCCAACTTTTTTGAAGCTAGTCAAATGCTACATTTGGCTTGACCTTCTACTGTATCTGGATATCAGTGAACAAATAGGCCAATCTTGTGCTTGTATTGCAGCGGAGGGAAAGTAACACCATTTGTTAAGCTACGAGGCCAACCTGGCTCAGTGAAATAGGAGCACAAGTATACTTATGTATCAGCTTGATCTGTTGTTTGAGTGAACAGTACTTTCCCTATAATCAGATGTTTGGGCGTTACTATACACGGAGGTCTCAGTAAAGTTAACATTTTATGATTGATTTGTTTTCCCCCATGTGCAGTGACTCACATGTTTCCTGGCTAAAGTCTAATCTTCCCACACACGCTTTTAAAGGTCTCTGCTTTTAACTGAATTTAATGAAGTTTCCATCTGTTTTGTAGAAGGTTGGCCTAGTGGTTAGTCACCATCCTTTAACTCAAGCCCAGTGCTTCTAGCTTGCTTCCAACCTGGTTTAGAGCCCTTAAGCAAAATACTTGATCCCTGCCTCAGTGGGGCTACTGTTGTGTAGCTGAGCGTGTCCCTATAAAGAAACATTTTCTGTTTTTGCATTGTCACATTTTGAACTCTGTGAACTGCTTGACAGAAGACTCATCTAAACTGTACGGTTATCTGATTGTATACTTGTCTCATTGCTGTCTCCATCTGTGTCTCTGTTCAGATCGAGCAGGCAGCATCAGCACCTTGGACTCTCTGGACTTTGCCCGTTACTCAGATGACGGCAACCGAGAGTCGGACGAGCGGGTGGCAGGTAAGATGAACCATACTGTCAGGGAGAGAAAGCAAGAGACCCAGCTTACCTCGGGGGGAAATAAAAGATAGACAACAATCATGAGAATAGACAGTGACAGGATGGGGAGACGGCATAGAAATAAAGAGAATAACCCTGACAGCTGCCCGGAAGACTGCATAATGTCAATGTAATCTAAGACAACACAAAATTGAAATATGTGTTTATACTGATATTACCACAGTGGCATGGCTGAATAAGAGCTGCTTTATTAGTGACAAAATAATGAGCATATATATCCACATAGAAACAAAGTTAATTAAGAGAAAATTTCCAAAATTGTGGTCCCTTGTCAACATATTCCACTTCCAACATGTAATATATATATTTTCTTTTCTTCAACTCTTGTCAACTGTCACACTGTTGAGTCAGTCTGCGGTATTTTTGGTACAGGACCTGTCTCAGCATTGTTTGAAATCACACCCCCGTCCCCCTGTGGCTCTGTCGTGACACACCATTATATAGTATAACGGTTAAGTCTGACGCTGATGCCACCTCATCACAGAACGCTGATTTTAAGAACAGCTGCTCAGTTACGAGTAGCTGATTGGTTTCCTGTAAATTTGTTTTTTTTTTACACCGAAGACTAAAGGAAAACAAACAGATTAATAAGCAGTTTAACGTTCATGCATAAGGGACAGTGCTGTCATGCGAGGACTATCCACATTATGTAAACTTAATCGGCCTCCTGTTTTCATCTTTCTATTTTATAAATCCACAACATGAAATCATTACTTTCTAGCCCTGCACATTATACCAGTACAGTGGTTAACATTATCCATTGCCAGCTTTCTCTAGTTATCCACCCATTTGGTCGGTAAGTGGAAGTCGAGCGTCCTAAAAAGCCCCAATCCATTTTTCTTTCTTTGATTGTTTTTCCTCTGTGCTGTACATGAATGCTAAACATCAGAACTAGAGTTATCGATATTCCTATATTGTAAAAGGATTGTTTACATGTCTATTAACTGTAAATGTCAGTAAATATAATGGTTCGTGGTTTGGGGCTTTTATCAGTTTTTTAAAAAATCAGACATTCTGTACATTAATGCATAGTAAGGGCACAGTAAAAACCATGCAGCAGAGATGTTGGTTCCATGCTCCCAGCTACGAATTATGCATCTTTTTAAAATGACTATTATTTACACACTGCCCACTCTGCCAAATTGGCACCTTCCCCCTCTTCTCTGCCCTCTTCAGCCCCTACCCCACCCCCAAACTGTCATCTCTGCCCCCCCCCCACCCGACCTGTTCTTCTTGTCAAGATGCCTGCCCCCAGCTGTCTGACTCTGGGTTTTCTGGCTTTCTCCTGACGTTGATCAAACCCCAGTGAACAATACTGGACAAGTCACTCCATCCAGACCGATAGTTTTTTGCTTCTTCTTTTTTTTTTTTTTTTTTTTTTTTTTTTAACCTCCCCGTTATTCAGTTTCTTGGTTTTCCATTTTGTTGCGCTTGCATCCTGTGCACTCTCGATCTGTTGAAAAGGTTCAGGGTGATTATGATGAGTCAGAGTGAGTGGATTTGGTCAGAAAAGTCCAGCTAATGTTGGTGACATTTCTTATTGCAGAAATATAATATTCTTTAGATGTGGAAACTGCAAATTGACAATGACCTTTATATAAAATTGTAGAATGTACCCTGAACAATATGTTAACTTACCCTTTGCACTGACCATAACTAGTATGTTAAGTCCTCAAATTCAAAAAGTGTGAAACCTACTGCAATACCTGTTGAACCACAGTCCTGGATATTAGATGAGCGGTTTGGGGACAACAACAGGATCAGATTAGACGGCAGATTTTCAGTGCACGGCTATGCAACAGTTTTCCTGCTCCATCGCTTCTTACTTTTTGCGTGTGTTTTTTTTTTTTTTTTAATCTAACGTGTCTTTAAGAATCTTGTGTGTTCTTTTTTCTTTATTCAGTGTTAGTTTAGCCTTTCAAATTCCAATGTACAAATCAACATTTTTATACAAATGCCTGCTGCTTCTGATTGTATGAGTAGTCAGAAACAGCTTCCCTTTGTTATTATGAATTGTGTTTTTTTTATTTTTGTTTTTTTGTTTATTTGCCATTAAAAAAAAGTCTAAAACAGTAACCTATAATGTTCTAAATGACATTTTGACTGTTTCAAAGCTTAGGATGTGTTGTTCATAGCATGATGGCTTAGACTATTAATGAAGTATCAACCTAAGCAGTGGCTGTTCTTTGAGTGGCTTGAAACCAGATGATTTAACTACATGTTAGTAAGACATTTGCCTAGAAAAAATCCTTTGTCAGACAGCTCCTAGATTTATCAAGGCTACATTTCAGTAGCTGTAATAGATTTACTCACCTCAGTTACAAATGAAGTAACTCTGGACTCCCATTTTTTTTAAGTCAGGTACATCAGTGCTATTATTGGGAGGAAAATGAGGGCAGGTAATCCTACCATTGAGAAA
Source organism: Larimichthys crocea (assembly GCF_000972845.2). Lineage (NCBI taxonomy): Eukaryota > Metazoa > Chordata > Actinopteri > Sciaenidae > Larimichthys > Larimichthys crocea. The sequence continues at coordinate 13,459,572 of NC_040033.1, read as the reverse complement.
TGTCTCAATGCATTACACACCCTTGTCATCCAGGCGGCTTTACCATGATCCTCTGCTGCATGCGTTCCTTAGACCCATGATTTGCATGCATCCTTTTTTTTAATTTTATTTTTTTATGACTCTTATGATCTTTTGTGTGGTTTTGTTTTTCATGCCCATCTTTGTTTTATTTGTTTGTTCCCTGTCTTTGGTTGGATGCACTTCCTGTGTGTGTGTGTTGTCACTTCCTGTCCAGTGCTGGAGTTTGAGCTACGGAAAGCAAAGGAGACCATTCAGGCTCTGCGCGCCAACTTGACTCAGGCAGCAGGTGTGGCGTACTTTTAACTTCTTCTCCACCTGAACCCCCTTTTGTTACAGCTTTCTGTCTTTTTTTTCTAAGAGAATTCCTCTAAGAAGAATAATGCTCCGCATACTATCAAACTCATCTAATATCTATTATCTCAATTCCTCAGAGAGTGAAGTGCCCTCTCAGGAGAGAAAAAACTTCAAGTCAAGTCCTGAAATTCAGGTGGGGAATCTACAAGTGTTTGAAAATGAATAGATTTATGAATTTCTTTCTGCTTATCAAATGTGTCGAGAGATGAGATGTGTTCCTTTTCAAACCTCATGTGATGGTGTCACTGCTTGGCCTTGAGTGAATAATTTCACAGCTTCTCTTTCTTCTCTACCTCAGGAGCCTATACGCCCACTGGAGAAAAGAGCCTTAAACTTCCTTGTGAATGAATATTTATTGAAAAATGAATACAAACTCTCATCCATAACCTTCTCTGATGAAAATGATGATCAGGTAAAGATTTTTTTTTTTCAGCTGCTGCATATTTTAAAGAAAGAATAACAAATGTCTGAATAGAGTTAACTTTTTTTATGCCTGCCTGCTCCTTAGTACAAAGTCTTTTTTTTATTCCTAAGGCAAAATAGGAGGTATCAGACTCGTATGTATGAGGGCACTTGTCTAAGAGCAGTAGTAGGGTCATGTGACCATAAATAAATTCAACAACTCAGATCAGCTGTCCTGTTCTGAGCTTACATCTTGTCCTGCCTTATCTATGCAGAGGATACCCTCACTTCTGCTACACATTGGTATTGTTTAATTATGTAATGTTGTACTTGTTTTTCAGGACTTTGAGTTGTGGGATGATGTCGGCCTCAACATCCCAAAACCTCCTGACCTGTTACAGCTCTACAGGAACTGTGGCACCCCGCTCCCTTCTCCTCGGGACACAGTTGATGTGTCAGTAGGCGTGGACTTTGGTGATCTTCCAGGAAACTGCATCGCCCAAGACCCCCCAAAGAAGCCTGACCTCTCACAACAGGTTTGCATGGTTGTTAGTCATCAGTGTAAAGTTCTCAATGAGCTGTACCTTGCAACCAGGTCAGGTATTTTTGCTTTTAGCTGCACCAAAAGCTTTGTGATCATAAAATTGTTGATATTCGAAGGTAGTCCCTTGTCCTCTTACTCTTTTTATTTATTTATTTGCATGATTTAAAGTTGTAAGTAGTGGAGGTGGTCTACAGAACTTCATACGATGAAAGTTCTGAGTGATGATGAAAAAGTTAATTGCCCCCACTACGTTCACATTGTTTCACTAAAAAGCTGTGAGGCTGAATGAGAAGTTCCTGCCTACTTCAATACAGCCTAAGATATAACCAACTCATGAAGAGTTTTGATTATTATCTATTGGGAGTGCCTACTCTTGAGCTGAGGTAATAAAGTCACTGCGTAATCTTTTTGTCTTTCTTTAGCAACAGACAGAAGTCGTCCAGGAGTTGGAGTACCAGATAAGCCTACTCAACAATGAGAAGCAGAGCTTAGCTGAGCAGATCAAGAAACTGCAGAGGTGTGTCCCTGAGTGCATGTTTGTGCTAGTATACAAGTGAATCAGTCACTGTGGAAAGCTGGCTGAGATACTGCCTGCAGTTGAGCTGTTGTTTTTAATCATATGACCACTGGTGGCATGCTATGAGGGGAAATGAGAGGCATCCATTAAAATCTAAAAATGTTTTCAGCAATTTAGTCCTCATTACTACCATATCCGTAACCAAGACAGGCCATGAGGTAGGATCAGTATGGAAAAGCAACTGTTGCGTGAAATAACAGAAGAAGCCCTGCTCTGATAAATTAGTGGAACCTATTTTCCTTGCATGTGGAATCTTTAATTACCACCATCAAGCTGGCAAATTTGCTTTGCCACAATCCAAAATTGTCGGACCATTTTACAGAACTGTTCTACCACTACTTTTGGAATTGGAAAGGATTATTCAGTCTTCTCACAGTGTCTTCTTTATCTTCTTTCCCCTACCTCACAGTGAGATTCAGACACTGAAGAGGACTGTCTCCTCCCCACCTCCGGCCACTCTGGACCTGGGCTCCCAGAATACAACCAATCCCTCTTCCTCCACCACCACCAACACTTCTTCCACAGCTCTTCTCCCTGTGGTATGTGGTTATGTGGCCAGTGATAAACAGTGTTAATAGTATTCGTGTCCTGAAATTTAAAAAAAAAAAAAAAAGAAAGCAATCTTTAAAAATCATCAAAATAATTCCGTCTTTTAAGCAGTTTGCCAGAAGCCCTGACATTTGATTAATCCTAACTTATTGTAGTCTTGCCCACAGCCTCCTACAGATAATGGCCAGTATCTGGACATCCGGGGAGTTTCAGAGCCCGAAACTGTCCTGAACTCCGCCTCCACTCAGAACACATCACATCCCCACCCACAGTCCCACAGCAAGCTAAAGAGTCGGCCTCCCGTCCAATTTGATCAACCTAACAGGTTAGTGGAAATTCAGACAAATAAATGCATATTTACAACTATCCCTTTAAAAAATTCATATATATTTCCTGCATAGCACTAGAAAAAAAAGAAAAAGTACAATCCTTAATAATAATCAATATTGTTGTTTCTGTCTGTAAGATACTTAAATCAAGAATAAAGAACATTACATTCAGTATGCTCATTACCTACTTGTTACAGTCACACTGTGTATACACCCACTCAGTGTTGTTACAAATGTAACCACTAGATGGCGATAGTTGTCAGTCAATGTAGGCACAATGGACAACTGAACTTCTGAGGTGAATGGCTGCCCTCTTTTTTGAATAACTTTCCTCAGAGCACATCACGGTCCTTGTGGCGAGCGAACTTTTGCCTTAAAGTCATACAAACATTTCTTACCACTATCCCACCCATGCTGTAGCATGTTTAGTGCGTCAACAATAAGTGAATCAGCCAGTCAATGGAATGCTGTGTTTCCTGTGTACGCTCAAACATATTGCTCGTGGGAATTTCAGATTCATGTGTAGTTCCAAAAATCAAGTGGCAAAAAAAAACAGTTCATCTGTTATTGAACAGGTGCCAGTGTTGCTGTAACTATTTTTTATTTCACTGAAGTATACACTGCTGTGTTATGGGAGAGTGGCAGCACTAAGTTCTCTGACAGGGTGGCCCAGTACAATCCTCAACCATTCAGTGGTCAGGGCAATCTCCAGTTGTGGAGTGCAGATTAAGCGGTCCAGACAGTAGTGACTGTTTTTGGTCTCTTGTTGTTTGTGGTGTCGCAGGAAGTTATCCCCAGCTTTTCTGCAAGCCCTGCTGTCCTTCTGCAGAATGTGCTCCGACAGCCGCCTAGGAGCAGAGGTCAGCTCACACACTCTTTCATGTAAATGTAAAATCTGTACATATATGATAACATATACAATAATAATGCTTTTTATCTCCAGGTGTCCCGTATAGCAGACAGTGAGGAGAGTGTGATGTTGATGTTGGGCCGCTGTCTCCCTCACATTGTCCCCAATGTCCTACTTGCTAAACGAGAGGTAACCCCGCTATTGCTGCTCCTCCCGCTCATCTTCCTCTTCCCCCTATATCCCGCGCATTATTGTCGTCATCACAGGCTTCTTTTTAGTGTCCAATAGATACACACACGGCAGCAAGGCTAAGCAGGGTACAATCTATGGAGCACTGCAGAGAACACACAGTCACCTTCACTTTGCAAATTCCCATCCAAATGTGTCTTTGTAGATGGGCAATAACTCAATTCAAAACAATAGATGTCATGGTTAAATGTGCTATGTGTAGCATAATTATTTATTAGTATGTTTAATTGTGATGTCAAGATAATGTCAGTACAACATACCTTATGCAATCTATGCAGTCAGTTCAGTGTCAGATCCCCCATTTCCACAAACCCCGTGAAAATCTGTGGTCAAAGTTTTTCTTTGTAGTTTTGCTGAAGGGGATGAACATGTTGAAAATGATTTTTCTCTTGTTTATTCGCTCATTTCACCACCTGCTATTATGAGAAATATTTCAGTTCTGTTTGCTTTGGAAGGACACCACCTTCTCCTTGGTTTGTGCCGCAAGGCAAAACTTCCAGTCTTTTTGGCAGTGCTATAATTTGTGTGATTACTGGTTTGTTTATGATTATCATACTAATGTCTTAAATCTAATGTACTAAAGCTGCACTTAGCACTGTTATCCGTTCTAGTTCTGACTCTGTCTTCTGCCAGCTAGCTGTATGAATAAAGATCTCATTTAGAGATTTACAGTGCTAGACATAGACATTTTTGTACCTGCTAATACCCAGCTGACTTGTGTCTATCTATTGATTATGAATTTCACCTTCTTTGTCTGATGGCGCTTGTTTTCACCAGTGTTATCATCATTTCTCCTCAACTGTTTTTGTCCCCCACTCATGTTTGCTGTCCCTTTTTGCCTTCACTGGTTTTATTTTTACTCTTATCTATTCGTCTCACTCATTCTCTCACTCTCATGCATGCCTCTCTTCTAGAGAATGGTTGCACATCTTTGCCAGGTGAGTCTTTCACGCACTCATCTGCATGGTTCACATGACCTGAAGACCAAAAAGTATATATTATAATGCCCAGCTTCTGTGAGCTACAACTGCTGTCGCATAGGGCCTGACTTGCGAGAATCTTTTTTTTTTTTTTTGGATGAGCAGTAGTTTTGCCTGTTCTGCCAGTGACTGCCAGTATGCTGTCGTATCTTATATGCTATCTCTTCTTAATGTCGTAAAAGTAAATATGAAAATTGATTTATAGCCAAAATATTAACAAAAGTGCAGTGATGGTCTGAGGCATGCAGTTTTAGCACTGAGGTGGGCCATATGCTTTATGTATTTTAAACCCAGTGTATCTTTAAATATTAATCTGATAACATATTCTAGCACCCCATTTAAAAGTAGATGTGTGTTATTTTCTGATGACTAAATAAAAAAACAGAGAAGTCATATGAGGCGTGCAGAGATAACTAAATATTAACCAGCTTTCTTCCTTTAACTGTTTGGGAACATGAATTTGTTTTGAGGAGACAATGGAAGGAGACTTTTTTTTCTTTGATAGATTATTATTAGTACTGTTACAAGGTGTTACTCTTCGCGCTTTACAATGCTGCCACCTGCACAGGTGTTTTTCCTACACATAACTGTTTGCATGCAATTTGTGTGTGTGTGTGCGTGTCCTTGTGTGTACATATACTTTGAGCCCGAATCTAGCACTCAGATTGTTGATAAGACACAAAATGGAGTGCTCGAAAGAGGTAAGTCTGGTTAGTGGAGTTCTCGGTCAGGCTGCTTTGCATATCAGTATGGTTGTCGGCTACCCCAGTTATGGAGAACTTTATCTCTTTGCAAAATCAAGATAAACAAACTGAGGTGGAGACAATGACAAAAAATGAAAACACAGCAGAACACTGAGGCCTTGAGGTCCTCCTTGTGTGGACTTTGTACTATGTCCGTTAGATTCATCAACCCTGACGTTGCATACACACATACAGCTGCTCACACTTCCATCTTGAAACTTGAAGCTTTTTAACCACCGCACACCTTGAGACACACCTTGTTGTTGTTAGAATGTGACACCCACACACAACAAAAAGTGTTTGACTTGAAACTGTGGAGTGATGCCTTGAAACTCTGCCTGCCACCTGGCTGTATTATCAGACACTGTAAATCATTAAACATTATGATTTCTTTTCTTTACTATGCTGCGCTGTACCTCTTTGTGATGTGTGTTCGTTGTGTAGCTTTGCCTTACTTGTATTTTCCTTTTTCATCTGGGGATAAATGTTTTTGTGGTCATTTGCTACAACACTATTTTCTTAATTCTGTTTACTATGCAGTAAAGGGTTTGTCTAGTTTATAAGAAAACTAGATGAACCCTAAGCAGAGTAAATATAAGCTGTAATGATTGACTTCCCCTTTTCGGCCTGCCAGATTAACTGTGATCTTTAACGAACTGCTGGCAAGACAATGAACATGACAAAAATTAGAAGTTAAGGTATAACTCAAATGACGGACATAAAAATGAAAAGGAAGAAATTATAAAAACAATAAACACCTGGAGGTAGAAGCCTGTGCAGCAAGTCACAAAAAATAATAGTACATAGAACATTTAAGGCATAGAGTTAGAGTTGTATGGACATTTTACTTATGGTGCAAAGGAGATGTTCATCACTGTATCTGACCTGTACACCAGCTTTATGATTTTTTTGTGAGAACAGACAGCAAACTGGTATAAAGAAATTAACTTTCATTCAATTCACTCAGGAGTTGTCAAAGTATAATTTAAAGGCATTAAAATCAAACATTTGCATATGGTGGTCCTTGAACTGGAATTTGCAGTCTCTCGGCTCTTTGAATTAAATCATCAGGCCTCATGTCCTCTCGCTCCTGGCGTCGAGCTGTCCACTCTACCTGGCCACAATGTTTATCCAGGACCGGTCAGATGTTTTACCTCCTGAAGGAGTCTTAACATCAGAAACACAGGACTTCATACAGAAATAGAAACGGGGTCAGCGCGGGTTCTGGCTTTTCAGATGTGTGCTGTTTATGAATTCCTCTATTTGTTTTATCAGGCCATTGCTCCAAAAATGTCTCTTGTGAAGATGTATGGTATTTTCAGAGGCCCGGGAAGATGATTATTGAATTTGACAGTTAAATTGGGCTGAGTTCAGTTGGTTTAACGTTTTCTGCTGCTTTTTGACGCTTGAACTGATTTCACCCATACTTAACTTGTCATGTAACCACTTAAAATGACCTTCTGGTTCTCAAATACCATATTTTTACTTTTTAAAAGATAGCCAACATGGCACTGAGTTCAGAGGCTTTGCCCTGCATTAGGGCGGGTGACTCATCACAGCCTATCTTTACCCAAGTGTCTCTGTCAGGTCCATCTGTCCGTCCAGCGTTGGGGTTTTGCTCGTTCTTCCAGCACTTGGCAGGAAAATATGATATCTTCCTGGAAAAAAAAAGGTTGTTTGAGAAAAACATATTTTTAACTCTGTATGCACTCTCTAATTTGGGTGTGTGTGGTGGGAATTTAGGGCTGACCACAATTTGGCCATGGAGGCCCTATATCAAGGGCAGCTGAGCTCTCTCTCCTCTCTGGCTGGAAGATCCATAAACTCTGTGTGAACTCTGGTATAGAGCTGCGTTGTAGTAGGGGAACTAGTGCATTAGGTATATGTGTGTCTGTCTATATGCAGCTGTGTCTGGCTGTGTGCATGCTCTATTTAAGCTTTACAGTACATGGCTCTAATTGTACGTGTGTGACTGCAAAGCCACATGAGTCAAGCTATAACACTAACAAGGTAGTGACGGTAAGTTTTCACCAGTGTTGACTTTGGTTTCCAGTGTTTCTTTCTCCCTGTGACCTTCCCGTTTTCTCTCCTCTTTAATGAATGCCTTTTCCCCCTTTCCTACCCTCCGTCCTCCATAGACTTCCAGGCCTGCTTGACTGCTACTGACCGTCCTGTGTGTTTCAACCTCACTCTCCTTTTGCAAAGTAGTCTAAACTGATGCCACTTCCCGTTCTGCTTCTCTCTCCCCGTTTCTCCTTCAGGAGTTGATCCCACTCATCTTGTGTACTGCCTGCCTTCACCCAGAGCCTAAAGAGAGAGACCAGCTCCTCCACATCCTCTTTAACCTAATCAAGAGACCAGATGATGAGCAGAGGTGTTTATGTTTGCATCTGTAGACAGGACAATTTGCATATGATTTATTAATGTTGGTTGATCAAGCTACCATTGTTTAACACCAAGCCATTGAGACAAACTGTGAGTTTATCCAGCCTTGTTTGATCATACATTTGTGTGTTGTGTTTCCAAAGACAAATGATCTTGACGGGGTGTGTTGCGTTCGCGAGGCACGTGGGCCCCACACGTGTCGAGGCTGAACTACTTCCTCAGTGTTGGGAACAGGTACAGTACATTCACTACAGGTAGCACTTGTTAATGAATATGCTGTCATCGATGGTAATACAGAAAAGGCTTTGCCTGCACCTGCTCCACAAACATTAATTATTTTTATTTTTTCTCTTAAGCGCTCTGTGACTCATTTCTCTTTTCTATTTCATTACAAAGACCAGTCCATTAAAGGTCCAGTGTGTAGGATTTATGGGGCTCTGTTTACATAATATTGCAGAATTGAATATATAATTGAATATAAAATGCATAATACTGTTTTCATTAGTGTATAATCACCTGGAAATAAGGATCATTATGCTGTTGTTGCCTTAGAACAATCCCTTTACAATCCTTCAATTGCCATGTTTCTCAGAACAGATAAACTCACTCACTCTCAAACACTCACTCTAAATAGGGCCGTTCTCATTTTTCTCAGGTTTCACAGCCACTAAAGTTTTTCATCAGGCTAAGGTGAGGCAGTTGGCAGCTACACTGCTAGATGCCACTACGTCCTACACACTGGTCCTTTTAATATTAATCATGGCTATTTTTGTTGTTTTCACATTACCTTTTACACCGTAGATTGCATAATACAAATGAAAAATGCTTCTAGTTCTAATGCAAGTATATTTCATTGTATAATATATATTAGAAAAAGATATATAAAGAAGTTGTGTATGTAGTACTAATGTACTAATTCTAAGAAATATCACTATCTGCTATTACCTCTGTGGTGTCCCTGACTTAAATATAATATCAGTTTTAGTTTCATTGCCACCTGTGTCACCTCTGCAACAAAACTATGGCAACAACAGCTGCCAGCAGTTTTGGAGGCTGAGAATCTGACTACAAAGGCCAATTGCGGTTTCCACAGGGTCAGCATGTTGATGATACATGAGTTGTTTCCATTCCACTGTGGCTGCCCTCCAGTCTACTTCTCTGCTTCTTTCAACTTCTGTTGCTGTATTTCTTTCAACACTTTTTCCTCTAAATGTTGTTCTCGTCTTCTGCAGATTAACCACAAATATCCAGAAAGGAGATTGTTGGTGGCAGAGTCCTGTGGAGCCTTAGCACCATACCTGCCTGTAAGAACATGTTGTGCATACAGAATTATAAAAGGACTTTTACATGAATGTAGATGAATAAAATATAAATGAGTTTCCTGTTTCTGTCTCTGCAGAAGGAGATCCGTAGCTCCTTGGTGTTGTCCATGTTGCAGCAGATGCTTACTGAAGATAAGGCTGACATGGTCAGGGAGGCTGTGGTCAAGAGTCTGGGTATTATCATGGGTTACATAGATGACCCTGACAAGTACTCCCAGGTATGTGTGTGGTGAGAAGAAATTGAGAACTCAAGACTAAATGTTCTACTTTTTGTTTCTCAGAATTCTTTTCATTTAATTTCCTCTTGCTAGTGAAACAGTGTTTCAGCAAGAATTTTACAAAACAGACACAGTACTTATAGTCTTAGGGGTTAACATTTCTGTTTGTGCAAATGCTCGCGGGCAAATCTTCATGTTAGTCTTTTGTCAATCTTTTGTGTCTTTAGGGTTTTGAGCTGATGCTGCTGTCACTTGGAGACCCATCTGAGCGGGTGGTCAGTGCAGTCCACCAGGTCTTTATTCCCGCCTTTGCTGCCTGGACGACAGAGCTGGGCACCCTGCACACTGCACTCATCCCTTCTCTGTTGGCACGTATAGAGAAACTACTTATGGTAAGTGCTTGTATGCATACAGCTTTATTGCTGGGCCTCAAATCTGAAAGCCCTTCTCACATCTCAAAATTGACTTTTCTCTGTGTACTCAGTTATTGTAGTTAAAGTGTATGTACATTACAGTATTTTTTTTTTAAAGATAAATATTCCTTCCGGTTTCTGTAGCAAGGAGAACATGGTCTGGATGAACACAAGCTACACGTGTTCCTGTCGGCACTGCAGTCTCTGATCCCTCCCCTGTTTGCTGTGGTGCTACAGAATGCACCCTTCACCAGCAGAGTCAAACTCCACGGAGACATACCTGCAATAGAGGGTATGACAACTACACATGCATAGAAGTTACAAGGAGATTTCCTAACGCACTAAATTTCCTAAGCTTCCTGTGTCTTTGGTCCTGCAGTTACCCGGTTCCCCAGGCCAGCCTCTCCCCTCCAAGATGTGGCAACCATCATCGGCAGCAGGGAGATGCTGAGTGCCCTTTTGCTGCTCTATGACCACCAGCTAGAGCATGAAGGAACCACTGGCTGGGACAGCTTGTTATGGGTGGTTAACCAACTGTAAGAAATGCATGCGCACACGCACGTTTAAGGACACATAAGCATACAGACAGTTTTGTACACAGTATCACAAAAGCGTCACACATACACTGATTTTCATTTGTCTTCTCCAGCCTTCCTCAACTCATAGAGATCGTGGGTCGCATCAATGTGACGTCATCAACCTGCGTACATGAGTTCTCTCGCTTCTTCTGGAGGTTCTGTCGCACCTTCGGCAAGATTTTTACCAACACTAAGGTAAAACCATGTGACTCTTCAAAATGAAAGGTTCTCCTCTGAGTACAAAGGAAACAAGGTGCCAAAAAAGTATCTAGTCGTCTTATAGTAGTCTACTTAAATAATATGAATCAAAAGTCAGTTTGAGGTATTGAGTACTGTACCTGAAAAAATACTTTAAAGTAAATGTGAATGATATTTATCAATGTAGTGATGACATTTTGTTTATCCTCATGACCTTTTAAGGTTAAGCCACAGTTCCAAGAGATCCTCCGACTATCTGAAGAGAATGTTGGTGAGCGCAGATTAAACCTACACACACACACACACACACACACACACACACACACACACAGATGTCTGTTTGTTGTAAGATTTTCACAGCTCTCTTATGAGAATGTTGGTAGGTGGAGTTTAGACACAGACACTGTTGATGTAAACAAGCTATTTGGAGTCTGCTATGGGTGTTCCCCTCTTTTCTTTTCTTTTTTTTATTCTGGACATGTTTCTGTAGTTATAAGAGGTGCTTGGTCTCAGTTGGCTGCCAAGTGATTTAGCTTTGGTATTGTGGCCATTTATGAAATGTGTTTTGTGTTGAGACACAGTCTGTGTTTAGCTCATTGTGACCCTGCATTGCAACTGTCCTGCAACAAAATTTTGTACACTCGTTAGTCACAATACCGCAGGCCTATCGCAATAGGCATGTGCGTTGGTGTATTTTTATTTTTTCTGATTAATTGGGTGTGAACATATGATCATAATTAATGTGGCATTTCCAGCACCAATGTAATATAGTACTAGAAAAATAGAAGGCAGAGATGATCAGTTCTACATAAAGTAGAATCAATAAACTACTAAGAAATAGAAATGATGCAGAAAAATGCAACAATTTTAGCTGCAATAGGATTTAAAATTTAAAATGTCCCTGCCTTTTTGTTTCATCTATTTCGTTCTGGTTTTATTCCTCTGTCAGATGTTTCAGCAGGGAATGATATTCTCACCAAAGCCACCGTCCCCATCTATGCCACTGGAGTGCTGACTTGTTATAACCAGGTAAGTAAATAGCACATTACACCTGAAGATGATTCATCATAAAGAGTATTATCTTGTCTTACAGGACAAATCTACAGTATGTCACTAAGTCAGTGCTTTCCTCTATGTAGTTAGTTGACTTGTGGAGTATTTTTGGTCCCTATTTTCTCGTCTATGAACAGTGTGTAGAGTGTGAACCACATGACACTTTGGGTTATTGTTCTTTGTCATGAGGGAAAATCCACTCCAGAACACATCGAGCTGCCACTTGTTTTTGTTTTGATTTTTAGGTTCACAAAATGATGCAGCACTTGCAAAACACTGGACTGGTATTTTGATTTACGTTTCATCACATCATGTCAATAAACCCCACTTCAACTGATGTTGAAAGTGACAAAAGATATCTGCTGTCCCAAAATACCGATCTGTAGAAATGTGCACACACTTTGACATATTCAAGTTTAGTTTTCAACACATTTGTAACTGACTGACTTTCTGTACAGGAGGAGGATCGCAAGTTGTTGGTGGGTTTCCTGGAGGATGTTATGACAACCCTGTCTTTGTCCCATGCACCTCTTGACAGCCTGAAGGCCTCCTTTGTAGAGCTGGGGTGAGACATAAGCACACACATATATGCCTACATTACCAACAGAGGACTATATTTGTACAGTGTGGACGATTGTTTTAAGTCATTTAAAAAGCAACAATGATGGCACAATTTTTAATGAACGCAACAATATATAGATTTTGTATTTGCTGCAATTCAACACACCCAGTTTTAGAGTGCAGTATTATGTCATAAATATGGACATCTGTACGCATGCATTTCTGATTATGTTACTTTTGATCAAAAACTAGCAACTTTAAAGAATTATTTAAATTAATTAATTCATAAAGCATGACCAGTAGTGGATCTCTAAAAAAAATGCCTCTTTGGCTCACTGGTCCAATGTTTGTGAATGTGTGTGTGGGTCCACTGTTGGATAGGTACACAATTGTGCGCACACACATGTAAATTTACTGATTTGAATTTATGACTTTGACACACCCTTTCTTCTGTACGGTCGAATTGATTTGTAGTGTTGTTTTACAATGTCAAAAAATCTCACGGCTTGAAAGTCTGTTGTTTTTTTTGCATAGTTGCCAGAATATTGGTATGATCTCTTTTCAGTGCCAACCCAGTCTACCATGAACTGTTGCTAACTGTTCTGTGGTATGGGGTAGTCCATACCTCTGCACTGGTCCGGTGTACTGCAGCACGGATGTTTGAGGTACAAAACGCACACAAACACACAGGATAGTGTATTGAACTAATCACTGATGTTTAGAGTTTTGCATCATTGACATAAATACCACCTAAAAATGTGTCATTGTTGATGCAGTCTTTCCTTTTTTCCATTTTTAGGAAGACATAAGAATAAATGACTATTAGTCTACTGCAAAGTGTATACTGGTAGAATACAACACGGCTGCACAATTCTGGATAAAATAGTATCCCAGATTAATTTGTGATTATTTGTAATCCTGCTAAAACAACTTAATTGCATAATAGACAAAACCTTCTTAATTAAATTACACAATATCTACACAATTGTGCAGTCCTACATTATAGATACTATCTACGTGTTTACTTCTTTGCTGTACATGTGCTAGCTCTGCTTGCTATTGCTGCTGTTTAACATGCTTCTTATATTTAGCTCCTCTGTTTTATGAGTGTGAGTAAAGACTACTGTAGCTTATCAGGGCTCTGGTTCCAACTGTGTTGCGAGACCCTCCTGGAGTTCACATCAGACCTTTCACTGTGCACCAGTCTTAGAACTGACTTTGTTGAATATCTGCTACATGTCAGAGAAAGGCTAAAGTCAGCAATCTGAACGTCTAGTGGAAAAAGTGTAAGGCCTGTTCTTTTTCACTGTTATTGGAAAGTATAATTCAATCAGAAATGTTTTCTCATGAATATTTTTTTTTCACTTTTTCAGTATTTCAGCTCTCGTGGAAATATAATACTGCTATTATTTTTAAAAGAAGATGACTGTTTCCCTTTTTTCTTACTTGCGATTTTATTCCACTGATTGTATGCATTTTGAAGCCAGGTTCCCAAGGCTAAAGTTCTGGCCTAAGCTATGAGAAACAAGTCACCTCTCCCTGTTCTTTGAAACCTGTGCACATTTAAAGGTCAGATGTTAGGATGAGGGTCTAGGTCTCGCAGTAGAACCGGTCCTATGTTGATCTAAACTTGGGGGAGGAGGAGTGGTAGGCGGTCTTCATGTCCCCCCCCTCCCCTGTTTTGTGAAGTACTTGCCCTTTTCCAACACCCCCCCACTGTCACCATTCCATAGTGATTTAGCTTTTCACCATTGTCAAAACTGTGGGTTGAAATGTGGCCCCTCTACCACAGATTCCAGATCAGGTTAATTGGCAACTGTTTCTATCGATTCGTAAATGAATGAAATAATAATCTGACCTGGAGTCTGTGGAAAGAGCCCACAGCTTTATGCTCACCATACTGTAAAAGTATTTGTGCAGTTTAGCTATGTTGGCTTTGCCATTTCTTCTGCATACCTGCGTGTGCACGTGTGTGTGTTTGCGCGTGTGTGTGTGTGCGTGTGTGTGTATATACTTACACTTGCTTGATACATGCAGTGCCGTTCCGTGCCTTGCAGCTATGGTTTTTGTCATTGTATATCACTTTCTTCCTATCTTTTTGTGTTTGTTTTTTTTTCTTTTTCCCTCCCCTTTTCTGTTTTGCTTCTTTTTTTTTTTTTCCTCTCTCTCTCTCTCTCTCTCTATCTATTGCCGGTGTTGCTCGCTCTTGTCCAAATGCCCCGCCCACCTCTGTGACATCACGGCTGGCTCTGTCCAATCCGATCAGCTGCTGGTGAAGGGGGTGAATGAGACGCTGGTAGCTCAGAGAGTGGTGCCGGCTCTCATCACACTGTCCTCCGACCCTGAAATGTAAGTGGAACAACAACAACAACAACAACAACAACAACAAACCGCGCCGCGTCTCTCTCCCCCCTTCTCTCTGCCGCTTGAGAACTATCACATTGAAACAAGTCTGTACCTGCCAGGAGCAAATTCAGCACAAAACAATTTTTTAAGACCGCATCTTCACTGATAAATTGTTTATTTAATTGTACAATTTCAGATTCTTGTTCTCATTTGAATTCTCCCGGCGTAGTTTTCAGTGGCTGTGTGGAGTTGCTCCTGTTTCGGTTTAGGCTGGATCATGTGGTAGTTTTTATCAGCATAACCACAGTTAACACTAACACTCATGCATGTTCGCATCATCAATCTGCAACACTAACCCACGCCAGCTCCTCATCACCTCATCAGTCTGTAACACTAACCAGTCCAGATTTGTGCGTGCACGTTGCACGGCAACTACACAATCCCAGCATGCTCATCTGTAACCCGTCCCCTCCTCCTCTTCCTCCCCACCCCACTCAGTTTAAGCAGGGCCCCTCCTCCTGACCGACCCGTCAGCTAGTGGTTGGTTTCTTCAACCCCGACTTTCTCAGTTTTATCCCCTCTCTGTCTCTCTCTCTCTCTCTCTCCCTCTCTCTCTCTTCCATGTCATCCCTCTATCTTTTATCTTTGCCTCTTTTCTTTCATCTCTCTCTTCCCATCCTCTGTCTTTCCCTCCCTCCTCCTCCTCCTCCTCCTGTCTCTGTTCTCCTCCCACCCTGCCTCTCCCTCTCTCTCATCCTGCTGTGTGATGGGTTTGCAGTTGGTTCTCCGAGGCATGAGTGAAGCATTAGTAGATCGCCGTGCGGCTCCGGCCCTTATTACTCTGTGCAGTGGGCCTGAATTGTGAGTCAATCAACACAAGAAAACCTCTCTATGAACATTGTCATTTTTGTGGGCTGCATCCTTACAGTGTAAAGCAGTGTCTTCTGAGTGGGTGCTAAAAAAAAAGAAATAGCCACAGAGACTTTGTTTGTTTTTTTGGACATTTTAAGTTGGACGAGCACTTAAATCTCCCCTAGTTCCAACTTGTGGTACACAATAGTCCTTTTTCATCACAGTATAAACATATAAACAGGGAACATAATCTTGGCCTTGCTTTGACAATTATTCAAAGATCAGGGCTCGTACACTAAATGATTTTTAGGGGGGCTGCCAGCGTACATCCAGCCTTCATGTTTTTGATGTTTGTGATGTGAATTTAATGGCAACACTGTTGGAATGCAGCCCCTTTTCATTTCATCACTCTGTACTGAAATGCCATGCTAATGGTTACACACTTGTCCCCAACATGTAGATGGAACATACATTTATTATTATTATTATTATTATTATTATTATTATTATTATTATTATTATTATTATTGTAAACTTAATTGTAGTTTTTTGTGGTTTTTGCCATTATAGATGTTTTTGACATATCTTGCTGTGTCCATGATCAGCACACTAAAGAGTAAAAATTAATGCTTAGAGACATAATAAAAAACTATTTGAACAAGGCCCTTGGAAGTATTACTTTTGGTCTTTCCTTCTCCTACTGACAGTGGAATAATTATCTAACATTACCCTAACAGCACCCTATTAACCGTGCTTGTCACAATTCATTTTAATCACTGATTATTGTTTGTAACGTTTTTGTATTTTTTTTAACATGGATCTGGGAATTAAATGTTCCCCTTAATCTAATCATGACCCCTTTAGCTTTTAGCTTTGAGTCAGATAAGTTGTTAGCTGAAGAATGATGTGGTAAGTATCTTATTTGTGTATAATATTTGACTAATTCTGATTTTTTTGCTTAAAGACACACTACTGGGGACATTATGAAAGAACAACTAAATGAGTCGTGATAAAGTGATTACAGCGGTAAAATCATTGTTTTGCTCTCCTGCTGCTTTTAGCTCAGTGAGGATATCCACTATCCCTGCCTTTGGTACCATCATGGAGACTGTCACACAAAAAGAGGTAGGAGACAAACTGTCAAACTGCATATGAATTTAATCAAATAAATCATTTCACAAATCTTCATAAAACACTATACTCTCTGTCGCTGTGCATAGCTCCTGGAGCGTGTAAAAATGCAGCTGGCATCATTCCTGGAAGACCCTCAGTATCAAGATCAGCACTCGTTGCACATGGAGATCATCAGGACGTTTGGAAGGGTCGGACCCAATGCGGAGCCACGCTTTAGAGATGAGTGTATGTAAAGACCACATCTACGAGAAAAACACACAATTCTAAAAGTGAACCATGTCCATTGCTCTTCGAGTGCACTAACTTTTGTCTTGTTTTTTTTCTTTTTTATTCCTCCAGTTGTGTTGCCACACCTTCACAAGCTGGCACTGGCTAACAACAGTCAGACAGTGGAAAGCAAGAGGATTGACATTGCCACCCAGCTGTTTGAGGCCTACAGTGCCCTCTCCTGCTGCTGTATCCTTCTAGTCACCAGTCACATCTGAACAATTTGGCTTCGCCTTCTTTACGACTTTATTTATAGTAATAACACTAACTCTATACTTAGTGTAACAGTTAAATAACCTTGTGACACTTAAACGGGAAAATCTATCTATGTTTTCCACGCGGTCAGTTTACTCATACTTTTTTAACTACTGTATGCCTTTCCAAAGGATTTACTAGAAGTCTGTGTCAAGGTTGGCTCAGGTTCAGGGTTAGCTGTCGTAACAGTGAGTCATTAGGAAGGCCGTTAGAATAACTGGTTAAATGCTAGCTGCATGCACTGGTGGGATGTGCTCCCGAATGTGCCTGTACAACTGTGTGGCACATATCAGCATGGCCCCGGTGCCTTGAGTGTGTGGTTCAGTGTTTGTGTTGGCAGAGTTTGTCTGTCATTTGGCAGGAGGAGAAAGGGAAAATAAGTTGCCTCCATTTTGGGGCTAGAGGTAATTACAGGGTTGGTTAAGCAAAGGAAAGGATGAGAGAGGGAGAAAGAGCGTGAGAGAAGGAACAGGCTGAACATCAGCTTCAATCCTCAGTAACAGTTCCCAGGATGGGGGCTCACGTTTACATTACCTCTCCTCTGTCTTCCTACTCCTCTGCGATTCCTCCACTTCATACTATATCTCTTCTCTTGCATTGTTTTTCCCCTCTCTGTACTCTGTGTCTCCTCTTTCAACTTCACCCCACCCAGGTCCAACATGCACATGCACATGCACACACACACACACACATAGAGGACAGCTGGTCTGAGGTTCATTCCTGTGGATCTTTGTCAGGCTGTGATTTCACAGTGCAGTAGTGTCCAGGAGGTATAACCCTAACCTCAGAAGCTTTACCTCCCACTGCACTTCTTTCTCTTGTAATCAGTCTGACAACCTCTGAAATTGTACACTCCCATCTCCAAAAATATAAATGTGTTCACTCCGTGTCCCATATAGCTCCACTGGCTGTGACAGGTGGCAGATCATATGCAGTCCTGCTCCAAAGGATTGCATTTAAGTTTGTGTCAAGCTGCTTTGGTGCCATACAGCAACACAGTTATTTGTAGAATGTTTGTACAATGAAAGAAAAATATTTAAAAAGCAATGTTTTAGTTACTGGCAGATTTCTTTTTTTTAATTACCCTGAAGTAAACTCCACCCTTCTGGTAATGCCTGGAAGCACTATCCAAATAGTATTTGTAACTGCTTGGCCTTAAACGCCAGCTTTTTAGTCTCTCTGTCTATACATGTATTTAGAAAAACAAGACAGTCTGGATAGACAAGGCGTTCTATCTCTATAAAGGGTTTTCTTGTTTGTACTAAAAATATTGGAACATTTGTTTCTGACATTGCCTTTCAGCAGTTTAGCTTTTTTATGTTATGAAGTTAGCAATGTGAAATTGTTTATGCTGTCCTTTTTTTTTTCATTCCTGAATCATTACATTTTAAAATGAAAACCCAAATTTGTCTTTCTGAAACCCAGATAATGAAAAGTTAGCTTTGTGATTCCAGCTGTGTGAATGGTAATGCACTCATTCGTGGTGTTGCTACATGCTATGGATCAACTGTTTTCATTTCAGTCCTTAACTTTCTGTGCAGTTATTTCTGAGGAAGTGATGGTTAACCACTTCCTGCCTGGCCTCAGGTGTCTCCGCGCTGACATGGAGCAACTCTCCCCTGAGCACGAGGTCAGCAGACAAACCAACAACACTGCTGCACTCAAGAAGGAAGTCACTTAAACACTGACTGTAATACGCCTGCATATAGTATCCCGTCCACATTCTGACTCCGCACTGATGAGCCAGACTGCCTCCCTCTTCCTATTTGTTATTCCCATGGGTATCTCGCACAAGATTGGTAAAGATAGACAGTCTGACACTTCACCTCTTTCTCAGATACACTCATACACACACACACCTCTACCGTATTTATTTGTGTCTCCAAATCACACGCGATCCATTTCATGTGAGCATTTTCCCAAGGTGACTAACGATCAGCTGCCTCTTTTCCTCTCCACTCTGTCTGTAAAGCCTACATACCAGAAGACTTGAATTATTTTCCTGGAATATAATATATAAATATAAATATAACTGGAACTTTTATGCATTCAAACATACAAATACGTGCAAATTCGATCATCACGTCGGGACAGAAGTAGACCAACACCACCTGTTTTCTACGTTTTATCCAGTAGATTGCATTTTTAAGTAAAAGGCAACATCCCAGCTTTATCTGTGTCTCTCATATTCCCCACAGGTTATTCTGAGTTCTATGATCAAAGAGTGCGAAATCAAGGTGGAAAACAGAGGAATGGCTGATGCACAAGGGTGAGAATAAACAAACAGTCTCATTCACACCAACACTTTTTTCTGAAATCATTTGTCAAAATATTAGTTTCTGTCGCACGAGAGGCTGTGACAGCAACAAGCAATGGCTTTTAAAGTGTCAGTTAAGGAGATTTTGGAGGGAGAAGTAATCCTACTGTGAAGAGAGGGGTCAGTTAACAGCATTGGGACTGGGCCTGTGTTGTGGGTTTATTCCCCTGTGGGTAGAAGAGAACATGTAAGAGTGTTGGAACCACAATCGTTATGCGGGTATCTTCACAGAAAGAAAAGAGCAGAAAAATGAGAGGAGTTGTTTTGGTAACGCTCAGAGAGCTGGGACAGCGGCCATACTGTGGGTGTCTTTTAAAAAAATGTTTCTCCCATCTTGTTAACATGTGTTTGGGGCTCATTAAAAGGAGAAGTGTGTTTTATGTGGACGTAAGAAGTGTGTATGTCTTCTTCTCTATGTGCACATACGCTTTTGGGTGTGTTCCCTCTCCAGAACACGCAGTTAAATGCTGAGGTTAAAATCTTTGTGTCGATGCCGAGATTTTTGTTCCTCTTTCATTTATGTCTGTCGAGTCTTTCTTCAACTTCTCTTAGTATAATTGATAACTTAGATCTTTAGTTTCACAGCATGTATCTTTTAAGGAGTTTTGACCTTTGTAGAATGTAGATTTTCTTTTTTTTCCTGCCATTTCATCTATTATTTACTCCCTGGTATGAAATATTCTGGAAACCCCGATTTTCTTTGGCTGTCACAGCTTAGTGAGCAGACTGTCAGAAAGACTTTTTGAAGAGGCATCACATAACATTAGTATAATTATTTGTGGCCATGCATCATTGAGTCTGATGTTTAAGTTTCCATACTTCAGTGTATTAAATTTCACGTGTTTATGCCCATTGCTTCAGAGGAGATTATGAAGTGATTTGGTTTCCCGTCAAAGTAAAAAGCATAAGCTTAACCAGTTTGCAGGAAAGTTGTGGCCTTTAATGCCGCAAACAGTGAGCCATCACTCAACAGAGTCTAAGTTTCCTGATATCTGTTGAGTTCAGTTGGTGTTTTTGTCACGATATGATGTTTGCCCTCCTGTGCAGCAATGCAGAAGCTTGGCAGAGTGACTAACTGCTCCGCTGTATTAATGTATGAGTGAATCCCAGCTAACTCAAAAGAGGAACTTTTAATGAGCCGTTAGACTGTAAAAACCAGGAGGGGCTATATTGGCAAACAGCATTTTCCCTCTAGTAAAGGCTGACATAAGCATAACAGGTAGAGGAGGATTGTGTTTTTTTTCTGCATGTCTTTCAGTCCATATATTTTAATAAATCAGAGCTAAACCTTGTTGCTTAATCAAACTTTTCCACCTTTTTTTCTGCAGCTCCATGTCCATCGCCTCCAGTTTGGTGGGTGAGGATGCCAAGACCAAGTTCCTGAGTAAGATGGGCCAGCTAACCACCTCCGGCGCCATGTTGGCCAACGTCTTCCAGAGAAAGAAGTGATTACAAAACTGACTGATGCAACTAACTGACGGGTCGCCCTGCTGTCTTTGGGAGCATTTCATTTTACTGTAAAAAAAAACATTGGTTCAGCCTAAAGTAGAAGAAAATCAAGTGTATTATCAATTTCAAGAAGTGAAGATTTGCTGAAAGTTGTTGATATCAAATCTCCAGTGCAGCGGGACTCCATGCACTTTAAAGGTGAACAGCAATGTTTTTTTTTTCAGTGAAAGCTGAGGTTTTCCCCTCTGCTCGTTTTTCTTCTCCTTAATCATGACGGAAGCGTTACCGACGACTAGGGATTTCCTTTTATGAATCAGTGTTGTTAACATTGTCATTTCAGAGAGAGGAGAGAAATTGAACAATACTTATTCACCCAAAATGATAACAAGGGACTCCCGGACATTTCTGGACTCGAAAGTATCACAGAATTTGATTTCATTTCAGTGCAGTACTTCTTGTATCAGAAGAGCTTGACACCTCTCTATGAAACAAAACTGAGCACGGCCTGCTGGATTTTATTTAGATTTTTTTAAATGCCATTTTGGAGGAAAGAGTTGTGAGATGGACAGATGCATTAAGTTGCATTTGTTCTTGAATAATTGTCCCGAAAGACAAGAAAATGGCTCTGAGTCTGTTAAGAATGCCTTGTACAGTCTGTACAGGCTCGGAAGTATCGCCTACTTGAAGTTATGAAAAAGAATTGTCTTGCCTTTATTTCTTCAGAGTCTGTCTCTGGTTTTTGTTTTGATAGCTTCTATTTTATAACTTATTTATGTCTTAATGAAGGAAAAAAACACACCTTATTCCAACTTCCAAAGAAATTTGCACTTCACTTTACTATTCTGTTCTTTATTATATATATCTATATATATATATATATTTTTTTTGATTCAGAGTCTTATACGTAATGAACATTATCACTACTGTTAATGGATTTCTTTTTTGTTTATCCGTTTTGAAAATGTGTAGTTGAAGAGAACACTGGTCATAATTATTCCCTCTCTGTCCGTTGCATCTCTGTGTTGCAGTGTCTCTGATAATTGTACTTTTTTTTTCTAAAGTGGGTATTTGGTTCTATTTTTTGTTGTTCTTTTTCAATATGCTCTAAGAGAACCAGTAAATAACTGTATCATACACTGAACTGAAGAGAATGGTACTCATTGTGAATATTGGAAATTGGTGTCATGGTATAATAAAAGATGGAGATCACTTGTGTACTTAGACGTACCTCTGGAGGCCTCTTTGACTGCATGCTTGTAGACTTCTTGGTGTACGTGATGAAGGAAAATCCCGAGTTTTGATTAGGGCTCAATAGGTCGACAGGTGTTGAAGGCTGTAAAACAAAGTCATTTCACAGACAAACACACTCCTGCTGTCCCCGCCACTCCCGCCCACCGCTTTGATGTGATCCATTGTGTGTCTAGCACAGCAAACCAAAGTCCATCTTAAGGGACATTCCTAACAACCTAACCCAAATAACTACAGAAGCAAAAGATCTGCCTCTTTATCATTTGAGGGCAAGAATTTAGCACAATCCATCTTTGTGACAAGAAAAGTGTCAGAAAACATTTGCCATAACAGTCAGTAACAGTCAGGTTTTGCACAGTTCTGATTGACCTGTACTGGAACCCCATACTTTTATTTGTGTTAAAAGTAGAAATGAGTCAGACTTGTCCATAAAGCTGCACACATTTACTGTTTGAACATTATATGAGTGAACACTCACCAAGTTTTGCATATTCAGGCTAATAATCAACCATCATCACTGATAACTTGTCAGGTGGACAAATAATTGATACAAGACCGAAGTGGAACTAGAGGGCATGGCAGTATTACTGTGTGGGTGTGCCTGTGTATCCCTATCTGTGCCTGTAGACATGTGCAGAAGCACCGATGCCTGATATGTGATTTGCATTCATAGTGAATAGTTTTTCTTCTTTGTGTGTCAGAAGGATACTCTGCTTGGTTTTTTCAGCGTGGATTTTGTATCACCATGCAAATATGTGTACCTGCAGGCGTATCTGGTGTGTGTCCTTATTCCTGTTCTATCTGTGTTTGTTCATGAAAATTCTCCTGCCATTTCCGTTTGTGCAGAAATGGGCACCAGCACACAGCTCTAACTAACACACTGGTGACTCATGGATCACATCTGCTTTCAAAGCAAGCAGGAGCAACGCAGATCCGACCCTTAAACCACCGGAACATGGCGGCTAAGCCTTAATGTTGTTATTCTGCTCAGTTCTGTGTGAATGTGACTGCCATGTGCATGTTTTTTTTTAGCCCTACCTTTCAGTACATTTAAGGGAGATCGGCTAAACCCTTGAAGCTTCCTCCAAAATCATGGTACCATAACAAGCTGTGGCTGTTTTCATTCTGTGTTACATTAATGGAAACCATGTCTGGAATGGGCTTACTTCATGAACTCTGACTAGTTTTAACTGATGCTCAGCAACACAGCCCACATGCTTAACAGAGCAACACAGTCTATGCTCCGACCCAGGTCACTTTAAGTGCGATACTTGTAAACCAGCATGGTGTCTGCCCGCACTGCATTTACATTTTTATACATCAAAACAAGCTCATTGTAACGTCTATGTTTGAAGTGGGGCCTAAGAGAGACTTCTCTGTTTTTCTAGTTCAGTTTTGTTGTTAAGGCCTGACCTCAGCGTGAATATTTGGTGCGCGTTCAGAGTCGGGCTGAGGTTTCTGATTGCTAAAAGAGGCCAATCTGGCTCTTAATTGCTACTGTGCGAGCTGCAGAGGCCCTACCACAAAACAGCTTCTCTCAGCATGTTTTTACGGGAATAGGGGTAGAGGGAGGACAGAGCCTATTACCTCCACTGGTTTAGCTTAGAGCCCTCATTATTCTTCCTCTTTCTCCCTCATTGAGCTGCTTATTTTTAGCCATAATTCATGGATATGCTGGATAATTTGTGATTTATTTCTATGCAAACAGCTTTAACATTAGTATGAAACAAGTAACGAGTGCACATTAACACAAATTTGTCTCTTTTTCCCCCCCTGCAGTTTCATGACTCTTGCTCTCATCATGCCATGAAGATTCCTTTGTTTACCACGTCCCCCCCTCGTTCACCACTCCTATCTCGTGCGGATCAACCCTGTTTTATCCATTTAGAACCTGCATGTGCAATTTAATATTTGCATAACTGTCACCTTGAAAAGAACATTTTCTTCGCTCCCTCGGATCTTTCCTCTCATGACTTGCCAATGTAGGCTGGGTTAGGTCTGCCATGCAAATTCAGAGGGAAATATACCCAGTGTTTTTTTCTCTCTTTCTGCTGTGGGAGCTGAGAACGGCTATTTCCTGGAGGCAGTCACTAAACCTGTAAAATAAATGATTGTAGTATACTAATGTGGACTGTGGGAGATGGTCATGGCAGTTCCAGGACCCACGCTCCAGGAACTATGCTGGAACCGCCCACTCACTTTCATGCAAATGCAGGAAGAGATCTATGAAATCTATGAAAAGTGACCACATACTTTGACCCCAAAGTGGGGAGGGTGGTATCTCCATCCATCTCTGGCATGAGGTCATGACTCAACTTATTTGGCTAATCACATAAAAGTGCCACAGACTCTGTCAAAATAAATTGTGCAGGCTGTTGGGCAACTAAGCATTAAAGTTTTTTAAAAACAGAAACGTGTTGTGACACTGCACTTGTAATTCCAGTGTGTGAAGGTTCAGGTTACTGTGATAATCTTACATCACTCACAGGCACACTTGCTCTGTCACATACACACTCATTCAGAGAGAGAGAGAGAGAGAGAGAGAGAGAGATGAGTGCTTAGGGCCAGGAGGGAAGAAAAGAAAGGGGATGAACTCTTTTCTTCACACATGACAACGTGGAGAAGTTCCCTCCCTCCCTCCCTGCAGTCACTCAGTCAGTTTTTTACAAGCTGTTGCATGCAGCTTCCTCCACAACGCGTGGGTGAAAGCAACAGGAAGATGAGAGGAGAAGAGAGGTGGGAACTGCAGCTGCCCAGCCGGGAATGAAGGCGCAAGTATGCCCTGTGAGACGGTGTGGAGGACCCGCCACATTTACGCACAGAAAAAGAAGTGATTGCGAATCGGATCTTGGCGTTCAGTGTCGTCGGCTTGGCTGAGAGAGAGAAAAAAGTTTCTCGCAGAAGTAGTCTTCATCAACCAGCAGAGATGAGATTGATTTTTTCTACAAGTTGGATAGTCCGAGGCTGGATAACGTGCGTCCTCGTCACCTTTTACGCACAGGTAAAAGACGCTCATCTGGTGTTGAAAAGAAGTTTTTCTTTTTTAAATTCCCTGATTACAAAATGAAGGAGTTTGTTAAACTGTCAAAAGAGTTGGTAATTACTTTTTTATGCTCTGTCTCCTTTGCACTATTTTTGGAAGCTGTCAAGTTTTATTGGAATGAGTGGCAATTCAAAACACTGAGAGTCATGGTGGTTTATTTATCGTGAGTAGATGGACATGAAGATATGTAACAGTAAACCAGAATATGTGTCATCACCTCGGATGATTTGTATGAACGGGTCAGAAGGGGAAAGAAGGGAAGGGAGGGGTTTCAATTTTTACGCCCGGGACACTGACTGGAAACAGTTGTGTTTGGGTCAAGTCCACCTCCCCTGTGCTGACCGCAAGAACGTTGCTGGCAGTTGGATGCTCTTCTCCCCTCACCAAGCATTCTCTCCCGGTCCAGAGGGGACCGACGCGGGCCAAATGGCTCATCAGGGGAATCCATACTAAAATTAAAAATGTGATTGTGTTGTGTTTCACTATCACTACCATAACATCACATAGCATCACTTTATGGTACTTATCTTGTTTTTGGTGTATCTGGATGTTGATCAGCCACACCTCAAAGGCACTGATGAAATAATTGCCATTATGTTGTCTCACTCTGCCACACTTTAATTGAAGGAAAAAAAGTGAATGGCCCATGAGATGTTGTCCATGCTGTTGTTTAATCCAAGGGAGCTAACTCTGTCCAGGTGGAGTAGTTTATAAGCTGTGGTTGTAGTGGTGGGACTGCTGGGCACCAGTGATCTATCACTGCCTGTTTGCCTGTGTTACCGTAAGTCAGCGTCGTTCTGACTGACTGGAACAGACGCTCTTTCTCTCCTGTTTTTCCTCTCTACTTCTCCAGAAATGTGTGCAAGAGACACTGCTTAGGGAGGGCACTGTATCAAGGCCATGAGATCAAGACCGATAATGACACAAAGGAAAGATGTTTTTCTTTTCTGTCAAATGCAAGTCACATTTCTCCAAGAAGTGGTGAGAAGAGTGAGCAATTTCCACTATGTGGAAGGGAAGGAGTACTTTTCATGTACGTTATAAGGTGACACTGCAAACCTTTGGCTTTGGTTTGTTCTCACCGTGGTCTTGCCATTACTGACTCACAGTATCCCAAAAGAATTCCCCTTCATTTTCTTGGTTTTCAACCACTTCATCCAATCCATTCCAAATTCATTTCAAACTGTCTGTGTGACATTGAGCAATACAAGATTACTTCAAGATGTCGAAAGCATAATAGTCAATATATCATGAATAAGCTGAGCTTTGAAGGATTCATTTACTTGCCTACCCACATTGCTCCTGTGCTTTTTATTGGTCAGCTTCTCTATTCATGCATCTGACCATCGTCAGATGTCCGCCGTTCAACCGTCCAACAGAAATCTCTCACTAAATCTTTCTCTAATCTTTTCACTTCATCCCACCCATCCATCCACTCAGCCATCCATCCATCCAACCATCTATCCACGTCAGTAATCAGTGTTATGTCTACCACGGTTTGAGCAATAACAGTCCATTGCTTCAGGCCTGCAGATCCAAACTTGATTTAACTACGCAAATAACAACCATTGAGTTCATAGATTAAGCACGCAGTCATGTATGACAATGGAGCTTTGTGTGGGGAAGAAATTATAATTGTTTTAAGACCTTTACACATCTGGATTAAGCTCTTCATAGTTCAATTAAAAACAATTGGCACAGTCAACAGCTGTCTCTGGACTTCATTTCTGGGAACTTTTTGCATCTGGTCATTAAGTTGGGTTTATGTATCTTACACATTTTTTGTCAGCCATCAATGTTTTTGCTGATTTCCAAACTTTCTTTCCACTTTTCCTTCTGCAATTCTAAAATATGTCAGTCTATACCCCAGATGATTTTTTTCCCAGGGAAAACAATGCAGTGCCTGTTATTTGATACATTTGACTGGGTAGCAAGAAAATCACAACCAGTATTTAGATAAGACAATGGAATGTGTCAAACAAATGCAAACTATGTTTATTTACTAGTCAAGTAATAATCCGGTAAGCCTTTTAGATGCTCATATGATTAAAGTACAATCAGGAGTGTCAGATACAGTAAATACTCTGATTTGTGCAGATGGTGCTTCAAAGGATTTGTTTTTATGGCTTTCCAATAATTAATCACAGGTGTGAACATTGTACAAGCGTTCACTTGTGTTGCATTATCCTTTTACGGCATCTTATCATGGGTTGCTGAAACCTGTAAAGGCCTAAAAAGTCACACTGTGCTCCTCTTGGCTCGCTGCCAATGGCTGCTGTGGCCGTTATGCAAATTCTCTGGTTTTCTGACGGCGAATGGAATGCACTCAGCGTCACACTCCTGTTTGATAGGATCACACAACCGATGAAGGGTTTTGAGAATATAAACAAATCCTCGTGCAAACAGTGATTTTATTGAAAAAGGCAGTTGCTGAATATTACGGGAGCAACAGGACACTTAATGCCCCCTTTGTCTGTTTTCTCCATTCATCATTTTCTCATGCATCTGTTTCCACCTTTCCGTCTCCTATTGCTGTCTTTTTTTTTACAATTTTTCTTAGACTCACACACAATCCATACAGCAGATAAAATTAGTTTTGAGGTTGGATGTTCTATCTTGACCGTTATGATAACCTATAATCATATAGGGTGGATCAGCTCTTTTTCTCTTACATATATATTTAGTGAGTCAAAACATACGGCCTCGCATAATTGAGACCCAATGTTTAGATGTGGCGGTAACAAAAATACAATTCCCAGCATTCTTTTGGCTTCCTGTGCACTCTGGTCCAGTTGTCCACCGCTGGCTTTGCAACTGTGTCTCCACATCTAACTCAAAGTTTTTACCCAAAGACATGAACTTCTTAGCATGAGAACCTTTCCTACTTCTGTCACTTATGTCTGCTGGAGCACATGGTACTCATTAGTGTTGCGGTCCGAGCTATGAGAGCTGTGCATCATTATCCCTCTGGTTAGATTATAAAACAAAGACTGGCTGATGTGTGAGACGCTGGGTGGAGGTAATTAAACGCTTGCCAGTGTTCATGTTGCGTTGCTGTAGCCTGAGGCCGGACAGACAGGCACTGAGACTTAACAGACTTTTAACGTGGAGGTGTGAGAAAAATGTGCGAAATAACAACAACGAAGGAGAGGAGGAGGGACAACATCAGAGTTAATCCTATTATTCCAACTGATATTGTGTGTATTTTTAATCCTTTGCCAAGAAAAACAAGAATTCAGTGGTTTCTCAAGAATTGTTTTGTTTTTAGAATCAGTACAGGAAACTAAAACATTCAAATTTCTGTTCTGAATTACAGTCAGAGAGATGCACAATGGGAAAGAAAAGACAGCCGTTGTTGATGAGTATAATGACAGACAAATGTACTAAGGGGAGAGCAGGAGGATGGATTTGTCACATTTTACACAACTGGACTTCTACAGCACCAGCATTTCCTTTTCTGTGTAAATGACAGTATGAATGACTGAGATTCGTGAATAATTTCATGGGGAAAAGGAGCTTTCAGAAGGGCTGAATGAGAAAAAGCAGAAGGTTAGTCCGAGGTCATGGTGTAGTCAGGCCTATAGGTTGTATTTTTCTACATTTTATATATAGACTCTGTGGCTTTGGCGTAGTTTCTGTCATAACAGCCAGATTCTCTAATTCAGCAGTGTGGCGAGGAGTCAACCAGCCCTTAATTTAGGGTGGCCAGAGGGTGTGCAGAGTGTGTGTGTGTGTGTGTGTGTGTGTGTGTGTGTCTGCAAGGCTTACCTTTGTGAACTTTTTACTGGAGTTCCCATTTATTGCTTAAAACATGCACAGATGTTTCACTGTTTACCTCCATGTTACTTGCAACAAGACATCCATACTATTGCTATAGTTTAAGGATAACATAACATTATCATTATAGCAAGTTAGAACAGAAGACTGAGCATTTCGCTTAACAGCTGTCACAACATTTATTTTCACCATTTACTTAATGGGTGTTACTTAATGACCAATAGGTCATCCTGCCAAAACCAATTTCCTTTTAACAGCTCGCTAGTGGGGATCAGGAGAATATCTGCAGCCAAGTGTTTATTAATTCCAAGCCAAGTGAAGTTGATTGCATCTAGTTCCACTGGGTTTTCTTATGTAACTGGGTACTATTAGGGTTTAGTTTGCTGGTTTGGAGGGTGCACAGTGCTGTGGTCAGGTGCTTCTGAGAGGGTGGAAAGAATTCCTGGGCATGTCTTGGAAATATTTTAACCATCTTCTTCCTCTCATTACTCACCGCCATCTTAAAATATCACGTGCAAGATGAACTGAAGGAAGGATTGCCATAGAGCGTGGCACTCACTGAGGGAAAATGTATGTTTTTGATCAAGAAAGTGACACTATAAAATAAAAATAAAAAGTTTTTATTTAACTTCTTTGTTTGTTTCTTACCTATTTTCCTCAAAAAATGTGTTGTAAAGGAATATAAGACAGATTTTTGTAAATGTAATGTTGTCACATAAAAAGCTAACCTTACACAAAACTAACGTCTTGTCTTGATATTTTCTAGAATGCGGTCACCAAATCTCTCCAGTGTGAAGAGACACATTACTTAAAAAACAACAGATGCTGCAAGAAGTGTGAACCAGGTAATAACACACACACACACATACAAAAGGGATCGAAGTGAAACACCAGAAAGCAGTGTGAGCATTTAGCTTACTCAATGGAAGCAGCATGAAATAAAAATAGATTTCCATTCACAAAGATCCTAAATCAAAAGAGGAAGGATGTTTAAAAACGGAACATTTTGGCTTAAAATGGCTCAGAAATACATGTGTTTTCATAACCACACACATACACACCCAATTTACTGTGACATTTGATCCACTAAAAGGACCCACTTCTTTAAAAGAGGCAAAGGGCTCTAATTTTGTCAATTTTCTTCCTTCTTTTCTCTTCTTCCATTAGGTTTTTAGTGGTTACTGTGATTATGCATGGGTTGTTAAATCCATCTGTATTTTTGCTCCCCTGTCTCTCTCTCTCTCTGTTTCTCTCTCTCTCTTTCTTTCTTCCTTTTTTCCCCCCGTCAGGCCTCCGTGTGTTTGCTGACTGCACTGATTCTCACCCGACTATATGCAATAAATGCAATCGTGGTGAATACCAGCCTGGCTGGACTAGCGAGCAGCGCTGTCTCCAGCAGAAGTTCTGCGACCCAGGTCAGTCATCTTGAACAAGGACATCAAAATCATGAAAAGGTTTTGCCTTAATGTTTGGAAATAAGATTATTTCCAAACATATTGCCAACCCCTGTTTACTTACAGTGGAGAACAAAGACCTATTAATATAATATTTCCAGTACAACAATAGAGTAGAGCGTCAAAGATTGCCACAAGATTAAGGCAACACCTCTAATACTGTCTAGGAAAAGATTAAGGGTTTGACATATTATTTATTTCCCATTTAATTCCTAACTCAAGCAACTACACAGATACAGATTCAGCCTGTGGAGTGGGGTTTCCGATGCAACACACATTATCAATTGTTTTCAATGATTAAGACCTACTCCTGCACTAAAATACTCCCTGCTTTGACCTCCAGTTAAGGGTTTTATGGTGAGGCCTGAAAACCCAGTGGCTGAGGAGCCGTGTCGCTGCGTCCCCAGCCTTCAATGCTATCCAATCAACTGTGAGTACTGTGAGGCGATACCCACCTGCAGTGCTGGATATGGACTTGAGGTGGAGCCTGGTGAGATACATTAACACAAAACACACCTCATTTATATCAATTACACAGTTACAGAAAAGTGTCACTTAGATATACTGTATATTATAATGTGTGTTCATAATTGCAGAGTCTACTAATGGAAGGAAGATCTGTGTTGCATGTAAGAAGGGCTTCTTTGCTGAGAATGGTGCCGAACAATGCAAACAATGGACAAAGTAAGTATATATACGCACACACACACATGCACACACGCAGTTTTTGGAATCTTTTAATGTCATGAAGGGAAAATGGCTAGTTTGGGTAGCTGTCCTCCGTCTCACCACCAGCCAGCTGTTATGAGTAATACTCATACCACTTCCCTGAAACGCTGTGCCAGACAACAGCTTCCGCTGCGGGCCAGATCTGTAACGATGATGACGATACAGGCAGAGAGAGAATTTTGTTTTTCTCTCCATCTGCCTGTCCTTCGTCATTGCGGATCCATCATCCACAAGTTTGGCGAGTTTGTGCTAGTAAAATGGTAGAGGGGAAGAAAGAGAAAGAGCATGTCGTGTGTCCACGTGTACAAATACTCCTCTTCACTGTGTTTCTGCGATTTCATCCTCTCTTCTAGTTGTAAAGCTGAGGGTAGGAGTGAAATACAGCCGGGCAGCACTCAGGCTGACGCAGTGTGTGGACCACCTGTATCTGGTAAGACTTCACCATAGTCACTATATGAAGCCAATTTAATGCTCAAAATAAAGATGGATTTACCCAGAGCAAATATTGCAGATAGAATCAAGCTCTGAACTCGTCTTTTTTGCAGGTGCAGCACCCTCCTGGGTTATAGTTTCAGTGCTGTCAGTCATCACCGTTTTGTGTCTCCTCATCCTGCTCCTCTTCTGCTACAAGGACAAACTGAAATTACTCTCTGGTAGGTCATATTAATCTTGAAGTTCTCCACTAGCTAGATGTTTTATTTCATTAGTGTTCTGATGGTGTCTGATTTGAAGGTGGCGCACAGTGTAAACATTCACAACAGACCTGCTTTTACGTATGCAAGAGGTGCATATTGCACAGAACTAACTATTCTATTTTACGTATGCAAGAGGTGCATATTGCACAGAACTAACTATTCTATATGTTGGGAATCCCAAATATTTTCTTTTTCTTCATTTTATTTCTAGTTTTTCTTAAAATTATTATTAAAAATGTTTTTGCAGATCATCTTTATCAGAAAAAATTTCTGCTCCTGCATTTTGTTCAGTATTAATTTAGAATATGTTGTCTCTTTTACTAGTAAATCTGCGATCCTGCGTCCAGAATCTGAAGAGGACTAGGATACAACAGGTAATTCAGTTCAAAGGCAATGCAAATACACAAAAAGTAATATTACTTATTCGATTGTATACTACGCGGTCTATGGTTTAGGAAATCTAATTTTTCTTACTCTTCATGCACAAAGTAGCTTATTTACAATGCCTCTTTCTTTGTTTTTATTGTTCCAGGAGACCTTGGCCCCTCTTTATCACAGTGGAGCAGGAGGAGGATGCCCTGGAGGCCCCAAATGCACACCTTGTGAGACGACCAAACTCATCTGCCAGGCTCCCCACAGCCCCACTGATGAGACCTTCCCCACATCTGTGCCCGACATCAAAGTTTCACTGCCGCTCACAGGGGAATTGACAGAGGTTGAAGGCACCAAGGGGAAGACAGCGATGGAGGATCAGAGTGAAGGGTCTGGAGAGCCTGAGGAGGTGTCAGAAGAAGAGGAGGTTGTGAGTGTGTCTCCTCTTTTGGCAGGTTCTTGTGTGTGTGTCATTCCCGTCCGCGAACCACTGGAAGTAGGGGAGAACGAGGACTGTAGCCAGGCTGTCAGCCCCGGGACTCCAGCAACCTGCTCATGTGGAGGGCTTGATGGAGATGAGAGTAGCAAAGAGGAGAAAAGTGAGAGTATAAGGCCAGACAATGGTGGTGAAAAGAGTGATGGAAATCAAGACGACAGGATGGTGTTGTCCAAGAGTGACACAGGTGTTCAATCTCTTGTCTCTCTTTCTCCTCCACTTCTCCACACCTCCTCTGTAATCCCTCCACCCAGTCCACTTCCCGAACTCTGCCTGCCATTGTCCCAAGTTCAGGCCAGATCGGAGTTCAAACCTCACCTGGCTGACAGGTCACTGGTAAAACAGGAGGAATTATACAGACTGATGAGCACAGACTCCACCTCAACAGAGAATAGTACAACCTCCCCAGTGACCTCGGTCAGCCCCTTGATGACTTCCCCATCTGTTGGAGATCTGTACCTGGACAAGTCCCCTGAGGGCTCGAGTCCAGAGCAAGGCCAGGGACTTTCCTGGGGGGATAGCAGGGGAAACAAGCTCTCTTCTGTGGAGTCAGAACTGGAGTGCACACCTGAGAGCCTCCATAGTCAGCTGGCTGAACAAACTCTTACCTCAGGTTAGTGAAAATGTACAACTTCAGGAACTCATTTGTATGGAAGCCCATTTCTGCCAGAGACAAAAAAACATAGACAATAAATAGAAATGACAAAAAACAAAAAACAAAACAAATCGTAACACAAAATTCCAAAGTAATAATAAAGGGGAAGTCAGAATTGTGACTTTTAAGTAAAACTTATGATATCATATTTTTGACTTGCTCATCATTTAGATTTTTATCCTTTTAGTAAATCATACTTTGACTTATTATCTCAAAATCGTGCCATAGTTTTTTAAATTGTGGACTAAGAAGTCGTTTTTTGAATATGAGTTTTTGTTTTTCATTTCAAAAAAGACTTTTTATTGCATAATTTTGAATTGGAAAGTCAAACTCACAATTCTGATTCAGCATCTCATTATTTTCCACTTTGTACTGTCATTACTGCTTTTATAATGTTATATATTATCCTATTACTATTATATTATTACCTTTCCAGGCAGAAATGAGCTTCCATAACTCTGTGTGTGGATTCCCAGAAAGTGAAGCTATTTTCTAGCTCTCTTGGGGCAATACAAACGTGATAGGGAGTTAGATATTTCCTGGATGCTTTTGGTATGACCACTCAACAATGTCAATGAAAACTGAATGCGCAGTGGTTCTGTGCTATGGGGATAATGGCTCATTACAAAGACTGTGGGACCACAGTTGTGTTTGCCAGGTGGACTCTGTGTTCTTTGTTTGTGTAGGCAGTCACCACTGTATTGCCACAGGGTCGTAGCCATACATGATTTGATACACTTCATAACAGTGTTCCCTTTCCGCAGAATAGGTGGGACTAACCACCAAGAATAACAGAATGAAATATATGTTGGTTATAATGGAAGGTTTTACTGTCACATGGTTCAACTTGTATTGTTCTCACTGAGACCTTTACACACTGCCAAAGAGAAAATTCTCCGGGAAGCATATTTATGTGTGAGTGGTTACGGTTAGTTATAAAAGCAGTATTATCAGAACAGTATGATCGGGACAGTGGTTAGCTCAAACTGGGTTATTATTAGGTGAACACATCTTATAACAGAGGATTGGTTTCAGCACAAGAATAAGAAGTTTGTGTGATTGTTTCCAAGAAACATAGTTTTATTAAAGACACCATTGATAGTTGGATCCCGAATTTTGGGGAGGACCACACAGGGAGCAGGAATAAGATATGTGAGGGTTTGATGAGCTAGCGAACCACTAGAACCACACTAACATAGTGTTGAGTGTGTTCGTGTGTGCGTGTGTGTGTGTCAGTGTGAACTATGCCATCTACAAAGCTCCTGTTTACCCAGAGTTCCAAAGGGTTGCGCAAAGTGACCGCAGCTTTAATTGAAGCAAGATGTGCGCAGCTTAAGTAATACTTCTACAACCCTGCCCACCCAACAAAAACACACACACACACACACACACATAAACTCGTGAGGACTTTTTTTAAACTCTCACTGATGACTGGGTACTTTAATTACACGCTTGCTGGCCTGACATGAACATCATTTCCCATCATGCAGTAATGACATCTGATTAAGTGGACTTCCCGCATATGCCTTTTAAAGACCAAACAAGGGTCAGAGGTGTCCTGTCTAACAGAAATATTTCTTTTTAACCTTGGGTCTCACATATTTCACACATAAACAATGTTTATTATCCAGCGTCTTATCTGTTAGCCACTCTCCACTGGACTCCACTGAAACGATTTGTTCAAGGACATCTCACCAGTAGTAATGACACTGATATTTACTGGATGAGGAATTAAAACCTGGTAGCTGTACAGGTAAAATAAGCAATATTTGGGGAGAACAGTGCATAATTGTGTTTTTTCTTTGAGATTAAACAGGAAAGTGGTTCTATAAGAGTTCAACTTTAGTCTCAAGTAGATAAAACTCCTGTCAGTGGACTGTATTGCTACAATTGTTGGGCATCCAGAAAAATCGGCTTAGTATTAAGAAAGGATAAACAGAAGAACCCAAGCAGATTCCATAGAGCTTTGTTTTCAAAGTTGTGGTGAAATGACATACTTTCAAGCTAGACCTCTTAGACTGGTATTCCGGGAAAGGCTCTCAGATGGGGAACACAGAGACACACTTTCTGCTAGTGTTTGATTGTGTTTGTCTTCACAACTTTATAGGGCTGAGCATGCTTTTTAGTGTATGTGTGTGTGTGTGTGTAGGAGGAAAAAGTGTATGCTCGAGCCTGTTTGCGTATATTTACTGTGATTATGTGTGTGTATGTGTGTCTGTGTGTGTGTGTGTGTGTGCGTGTGTGAATAGATGAGGCATGAGATGTGAGTCACGGAGGGGTCGGCTTGTTCTGTCTGCTGGAAAGTCAGACAGGAGGTTGGATAAAATAGGAAACAGAGGCTTAATGTGAATGACAGATTGCAAAACAAAAACACACAATTTCCTAATTCACCTGTCTGGCTGAAATCCATGTGTGAATACTATGGATAAGTAGATCTGTACAAGTTTGTATAAATGATGATGATTTTGAGGCATTGTAGATTTACAAATCAAGTTAAGATAAACTATGGAAAGTTCTCTTTTACTCAAACATGCTACTGGATAGAATAAAGGTTAAAAATAGTTGAACAGCACTTATTTTTCTGTTTGTATTTTGTATGCATTTATTCAGCAATGTCTGTAAAACCACAACCCTTGACAAATGGCTTGTTTTTAGAGGTCTTGGGTTTCTCACGCTAAAAAGTGCTGGACACTGAAACAAATAAGGCAGAAAGGATATGATATGGCGGTCTATGTAGCGGTGGCCTTTCTGTGGTCATCCTGCATGGTCATTACACCCACTGTCCATTTGTCTTCTGAGGTTAGCCAAGATATAGTCCCCTCTTCACATACATCATAACTAGGGGAAGGTCTATCTGTCTGTGTGCAAAGGGGAAATTGAAAGCCAGTGTCTTACACAACCATGCTGTATACGTATATACAAATTTCCCAATAATGTGTCATTACACTTGTGTGGGAGACATGTTGATTCATTTGTCATGTCTGTTTTCTACTTCTCAAAATCTCTTCCTTTTCTCTTTCCGTTCAGGTCAGGTGTCTGGGAACCACAACACCACTTTCATCTCTAGCGGCCAGGTGATGAACTTCAGCGGCGATGTCATTGTCGTCTATGTCAGCCAGACATCTCTGGGCAGTGATGGGGCGGGGCAGGACGATGCTTTTGGGAGCCCTGTTCAGGAAGAGGCCAATGAGACAGCCCCATTTTTCCAGAGCTGTCTGAGATCACAAGGGGACTCCATTTCCCACAGCACCTTGCCAGAAGAGACATTGCCAGTCCAGGAAGTGATGGCGGAGCGATCACGGGGAAAGTGAAAATTGACTAATGGCTGTTTATTTTTCAGTACATGATGGTAGAAAAGTGACCTCTAAACTGTTGGTTGCTTCACTTCAAATTTCTTAGCTCCCAATAAATTTAAAAACAGCACGAAAAAACACGATTGTCTACCATACCAGCTTTCTGTACAAGAACAAGGAAAGGAAGGCTTCTAATTAAAATGATGGAATGTATTTCACACATTGGTCTGTGAATCCTGCCTCAGGCATCTATAAAGTGCCTTTGTTTAATTTTCCACTTAAAAGCTGCAGGCTTTTTCAGATGGAAACTCCCTTCATTCCAGACAATGATGGGGAATTTTGTTGGGAATTGGATGTGGAACTGAAGTTCAGACTGGAAGAACGTCATGTTTTTATTCTTGTATGGAAATTTCAGCTGGGTCATGGTACCGAGGAGTTCCTACATTTTTCATTTCCTACCTTCCAGCATTGAATAACCCAGGTTAAACTCTCCTAGCCATTCTAAATTTGATATTTGGATGATTTTAAGAGTTTCCTTACATAAAAAAATGTCCACCATGTGGAAATAGTTGTGTTTGCTCACACAAAACGATGCAATATTTTTATGGTAGAAAATTCAATTGACTGATCTGGCTAGGTAGAATCAAAGTTTGTAAAAAGAAATGTAAAAAAATTACAAATTTAAAGCATTTCACTGAATGAATTTACCTTTTTCTTCTGGTTTGCAGGGTTTAACAAAAGCTATTTTACAGTAAAGAGACACATTGAGTTTTGATGCTTGTTTATCCTGTATGTATGGCTTTTTTTTTTCTTTTTTTTTTTAATTATTGCACTACAAGTGCAGTTTGTGTCTAAGAAAAAATGCTATGCATTTGATAAGCTATTTTATTACTGGTTTTGTTTTTGTTTTTTTCATTATGTTTTAATGTGCAAGCCTTAATGAAGAAAAGTCAAATGTCATCCTGTTTATATTTAGTTTTAATTAATTTTGCAAAGTAGATTGTATTATTTCAGAAGATGCATATGTGATCATTGTTTGTATATATTTCAAAAGAAGCTTGATGTATTTGTGACAACAAGAATGAAAATACTCTTTGTGCTTCCTGTCATCTGATCTGAGGGGTGAATGTGTTAAGTGGAGCCATTAACAACAGGCAAAGCACGCACGCTATAGGGGTCGAAAGGGACTGTTCAATTACAACTTCACCATATGTATGCAGCCTTTTAATGATTCTGTACATATCAATCAAACAATTGCAATGAATGACTAATAGAATATTTTGATTGAAATTAAATATGTTTTGCATCTAATCCTTTCAGGGATGGCTGCTATCCTGCATTCTGTGGTTTCTCTCTGTTAACTTTCCTATTCTTGGATTGACAAATTACAGTGAAGAGTCATTTATCTCCCCTAGATGATCTATAATCTTTGTGAAGCAATGCTAATTACATATGTGGCAAGGCCTCTCTGTCTTTGTCCCTGTGTTGACAGACAGACAGACAGGCAGCCTTTCATCAGGCCTGGGGATGGCGAGCAGCTGTGAGGAGAAACTAATCTAGCAGTCAGACCAGCTAGCGTCACAGAGAGACCACATGAGAGGAGCTGGCAGCACTCATTTAGGCCTGGTTTGGGTCAGCAGGAGTATGTTTATATATGTGTGTGTGTGTGTGTGTGTAAGTGTGCATCTTGTCTCAGCTTATTTTATGGTTGTTTGTGAAAACAGGAAGTTATGACTAGCTTTCACATGGTTTACATGAGTGCTAGCTGGCCGGCCAACACAGAACCCGACTGTAGATTTAAATGATTTCAGCTTTTTTTTGTTTTTTCAACCTTCCACGTGTGAGAAAACAGTCTTTGATTTGACTGAAGTTATGTAGAAAGTTGCTACAGTCCACCCCCTAGTGGTAACTTTATGATAAGATGACAAAAAGACAAGATATCTCAGGTAAATTCTGACTTTAAGAAGCAATGCAAAACAACGCATAGCTCTGTTTTTTCAATAAGCAGGCCCTGTGTTAATTAGATACAGTTTGTGGTCTCATTAAAGCATACTGATACAAAATAAAAGGAACCAAAGGGAGGGGAGTCTCACTCTTCAGCATGTGTACTCCAGCCCTTTCAAGGATCAAATAAGCCCCCAATTGTCACCCAGATCAGGGGTTAGGATAACAGCCTTACATACAGCTACACGATAACTGAGACCCTCCTGTGGAAAGCACCAGAAAATCCACACTGGTGCATTGCTGAAATTACAGTCGGCTCACCTGTGGATCCAGGTTTTCAGTTTCACCTGCAGTGACTCTTCTCCACAGACACTTTTACAAGATTAGTTCGTTTTCTTTCAGCAGATGCCGTTTCTAGTTGCTTCACAGATAACGACTTTGCATGCAGGACATATGAGGAGATTGCTTCACAGATAACGACTTTGCATGCAGGACATATGAGGAGATTGCAAATGATGAATTGCTTAAATGGATTAAATGAAACCACCAAATGACACATTCACAAATATATTATTTATATTATATATATATAATACTCACAAGTAGTAATTTCACTTTGACCGGCAGACCTTAAAATGCTGCTTAAAGGTTAATGTTAGATCATTAAAAGAAAGCTTTTTAACTGAGTGTGTCTTGCAAGGCGCACTATATACTATTCCCAGAAAAACGCCTTATTGAGTGTGCCTGAAAGAGCACACTCAGTACTATTCCTCGGGCTTATTATTGAGTGTGCCTGAAAGAACACACTTTATACTTATTATTATTTTTCCGCCCTTTTTTTGGCACGCTACTCCTCCCGCAGTTTTTGTTGCACATACACAAACAAAGGTATAAAAACGTTTCTAAGCATTTTGCCAGTTTGCCTAAAAATCGCCAAAAAATGAATGGGTGTGTATGGCAGAATGTTCGCGAGCTACAGTTGGTGACATCATCGCTAGAGTGGAGAGGGAAACGAAAACCTGTTGAAAAATTAATTTGTGAACTGCTCCACAAAGTCCAAAAATTCACTCTATAGAAATTATTTAAACATAGAAACGTAGGGAAATTTGAGGGGGTCACAGTTGTAACACTGCTACAGCTGTCAGACATATAGTTTTGGCAGGAAATTAATTGATGCGCCAGCAACACTGACCCATGGCCCCATCTACTCCTATGTTAAAAAGAGAAGACATTTCTGGAGGAAAGCAGAGGTATCTTTCCATCGCTCTAAAATTCCCATGTCTTAACTTTAATCACATAAAATATATATGTAGACGTTCAGGAAGAGCTCAGGATGCTCACAGTGAAGACGATTTAATGATTGGAACTACGGTTTGGCCAAAAAGCCTTGTTGTTTGAGGGGTTTTTCTCTCTCTCTCAGTGGTGTCAAATGTCACAGGAGTCGCTGCTGTTGACTGCTCTACTCTGATTGGTGGGCTCCCTGGTTGCTTGGCAACCAAAGCTTGCCCCTCCCAAGCCTGACTGTGATTAACTTTATTGAACTATCTGTATAATAACAATGACTGTCAATAATACAGTTTAAATGTTGCCCATTTTATCCTAACACAACACACACAGAGAAAAGACAAAAGGCTTTCAAAATAAGAGTCCCTTCAAAATAAAATACTTTGTAAAACTCTCTTCTTAACAGACACAAGAACACACAAGCACACACACACACACTGACAGCTATTAAATAGCTGTATGGGGGCGACAGGGCCAGAGTCATGCACACTCAAATTTTCTAGTTAATGGTATGGTATGGAGCATTTTTCTCTAGGTATCATGTTTCACTTGACACCAGTGATACTTGCAATAGTAATTTTGGTGCTGACTACAAAGAGGAGAAAAATAAAAGATAGTTACATGATTTCCAACAAGTTGTTGTTTAAGCTAGAGTCTTTTGAGTCAATAGTCAGGGTCAATTTACACAAATGGTTCTCTGTTACTTGGGTTTATCGGTGCCTGGAACCCTGGCTGTTTAACTGATTAGTTACAATGACAGACTTTAAACAGGGGGGGATTTGTATCTAATATTTGTTTCCAAATGCACTAGAAATCATTTGATGGGCAAATACGTCATTCTTCACTCTGTCTCTATCATTTCTCTGTTGTCCTCTCTTTCACATCTCTGAATCTGAGTCGTGAGACATTAGTGATACAATAAGGAGGGATATTAGTATTGTAACTTCACAAACTTCAGAAATGCAAGCAATCAGGTAAGTAACCTCTGATGTGACATATCGTCACCGGGAAAAAAAGAAGATAAAAGTAGAATTGTCTATTTTACGCTGTTTTTTCGATGCTATGGAATTTTTAGTATACCAATTTCTATTCACAGATTACTTTAATTTCAACCGATTTGGGTGTAAGATGGATAGATGTAGATTGTTGCTTCGGCTCAGTTCAGACAGACATTAAAATGTCAAGTGAAGTTTTGAAGTCAGTTCAAAGCTTGTTACTTTTAACTGTGGTTCCTGGCATTTGCTGTTTTACCTTAGGTGGTTAACCTCACCCATCTTGTAATTTTGTTACTGTAAGGTTAAACAAACATATCACGTGAACATAATTTATTCCCTTCATGCTTCTTGTTTTATTCTGTTGACAGTAAAAGTTGGGTTTCACCATCATGTTTGGTGTCAATATGTTTATTATCTGTCCTCTATTAATATTTGTCTCTAATTATTTATACCATACCTCACTCTTCAGGTCTCTGTTTATCCCCATGTGGTCTTCAGATGTGCGCCTAGAAGGGAAGACAGCTATTGTAACCGGGGCCAATACTGGAATAGGCAAAGAGACAGCTAAAGACCTGGCCAGCAGAGGCAAGCAAGCAGAGTTAAAGACAGTCACATTATGATTTATAAGCTCTTTGTACTATTCTTCTTGCTGTGTGACTCAGTATGCCTGTCTGGAAACTGTCTAAAGTTCCAAGAAAAACAAACATAATGAGGTGGCTCAAGTATTAAACGGCTGAATTAAATGAAATAAATTATGCTCATGAGCATATGAACCAATAAAATACAGCTAAAAAACACACGAAACCAAAGAAGAGAACTCAAAGTACAGCTAATATCTGCCATAGTGTTTCGATATTGACATATACACACTGAGACAAAGATAGA
Organism: Larimichthys crocea; assembly: GCF_000972845.2. Classification (NCBI taxonomy): domain Eukaryota; kingdom Metazoa; phylum Chordata; class Actinopteri; family Sciaenidae; genus Larimichthys; species Larimichthys crocea. The sequence goes on along the minus strand of NC_040033.1, from coordinate 13,417,756 downwards.
TGTTTAAAAGTAAGCTCAGCAACACCTTACCTTGTTCAAATTTCAACGTGATTGTACATGCAAACACAGTCACACTGAGAGGAACTAATCTCCGTAGGTGCACGGGTGATTTTGGCATGCAGAGACATGGCAAAAGGAGAGCAGGCCGCTCGTGACATCATGAAGGAGGTGAAGGCAGCCAAGGTAGTCGCCAGGCAACTGGATCTGGCTGACACCAAATCGATCTGCCAGTTTGCTGAAAATATCTACAACAGTGGGTGGCACACACACATTTATACTCACAAGTAGACCCTAGGATTCAGTATACCTTTTTCATGAAGACTGCAAAGCAGGTAACATATATTTTGTTTTCCAGCTGAGAAGGCTCTTCACTACCTGATCAATAATGCAGGTGTGGCTATTTGCCCATACAGCACTACAGTGGATGGATATGAGATGCAGTTTGGAGTCAATCACTTGGGTATGAAATTCAAATATTGTGCAAATATAGTTTGGGAAGCTTGTCCCTGTGGTTAGTTAATGGCAGGAGGGTCATGAGGAATTCTGTGGGCTTTTTATTGATTATTGTTGCTTGTTGTTTTTATGGGGCCCTGTATTAACACGCACCAACAAAACATAATATCAACCAGATGATTTCGGCCTTTGTGTATTTAAAAGTTGTTTCTTTCCCAATTTTCTTTTTTCCCCTCTTCTGTATCTTATTTTCTCTCGCTCTTCATGCTCCTCATCTTTCCTTCTACTTCCTCACACTCTCTCTCACTTCAGGTCATTTCTTCCTGACATTTCTGTTACTGGACTTGTTGAAGCACTCTGCCCCGTCCCGGGTCATCAATGTGTCGTCGGTAGCTCACACGATGGGCAAGATTCAGTTTGATGACCTGAGCGGTGAAAAAGACTACCACCCAGTCAGGGCCTACGCACAGAGCAAGCTGGCTAATGTTCTGTTTACCAGAGAGCTGGCCAAAAGGACTGAGGGTAAGGGTGTGTGTTTGTGACATAAATTGTGCGTCATGTATGTTTGTCTTTATGTCTCTTTCTGTGCCTCTTTGTCTCTTTCTCTGTGCGTAAAAAATCAATTTGCATCTCTTGCCAGTGTGAGAGTCATATGCCTCAACCACAACTGCTCTGGGCAAAAACTGAGCAAGGAGAAACATGTTTGTAGAAAACACAGTTGAAGAATGATTGCTCCACTGATCACAGCTTGTTTTCCATTCTAACTATCAATGTAATAAGTTATATAGAGATAATTAAGAGTAAGGCCTTTTGTATAAAGGTATTACCAATCTATGCAGGAACTGTGTGCATATGTAAAACTTAGGGATGACTGTGCCACGGATTCTGAAAGTAATCTCATGTCTACATTATTTTACTTCCCTGCGGTAATTAAAAGTTTTTTGACAAGCAATGTGTTGCTATCAGGGGTTTTCTACATTTCAGGTTTAACAAAACAAAATTATGAGATAGAAAACCAACATATTTTGAGAAGTTGGCATCCATATAAACCCATTTGAGAGATAGAGCTGTATCTAATCTCATCCCTTTGCCCTCAGTTCTAGGTGTGACAACTTACTCTGTGGATCCTGGCGTGGTGGACACTGAATTAACAAGGCACTTTAGGCGCCCTCTTTTGGATGTACTCAAGACCTTTAATTTTCTGGCCAGGACTCCAGCAGAGGGAGCCTACACCACCATCTACTGCACCGTCACTCCTGAGAACCAGCTGCTCACGGGAGGATACTACAAGTTAGTTTGAAATACGATCGTAGTAGCAGTAATTCTCACCATAAACCAAGCCACATATGAACAACCTGGTGTCAGTGTTTCTTTGAGTGTTGACAGAAAAAACTGTACATTTTTTAAACATATTTAGGTTTTGTGGGTGATGTACATCATCTAATATAACACCAAACATCACCTGCTCCTAGTCATAAAGATATGTCAAAAACAATCTCCAATAGGCCACAGATCAAATTGACAATGTACTTTTTTCATGAGATAGACTGTTAAGGTCAAATCCATATACAGTAGAAGATCCAAATTCCTGTTCTTAATTACGTACCTTACAATACAGCAATACAGGTTGGTTAAATAAAAGCAGTGTTTATGAAGCCATTTTAAAACTTAAGACAACTTCAATGTTGCATATGCAAAAGACGTAATTCCTCTTTCTTTCCTTTTCTTGCTGTTCTTTACAGGGACTGTGCCAGAGCAGAGGCCTCCAGGGCAGGTCAGGATGATGGCACTGCCTTAAAGCTGTGGGCTGTGAGCTGCCGCCTGCTAGACATCCGCTGGAGATAATCTTGCAGACTTAGATTGGCTCTCCTACATGCTATGAAACAATATTCACGAGCACTACAAATATTATGCTGATGCTTTGGTTTAATGGAAGCTGAAAATGTAAAGCATGTGACGGACAAAATGTATATGCCTACATAGGTAAATAGGATACACATATTATCTATATATTGTAATAGAGTTCTGTCTGTAAAACACAAGGTAAATGAACGTTGACACGAAAATAATAGCAACAGGTATTAAAAGCAACACTGATATTTCAAACTTCTGATTGTTCTTATGTGTTTTATTTTTTTATTTTTGGTTTAAAGAACAAACAAGCTTGCATAAACAGCGGAGTTATGAGTTATTCAATATTTAGATTATAAGATTATGTCTATGTCTGATTTAACTAAGATTTGGTATTGTAAACCTGCTAAAAATCTGACTTTGGAGGACATCAAGTGGTTAGAAAGCAATGTTACAATACAGTGCCTACTCAGAGGCAAAAACTGGCTGCATGTGCACCAGCATTTAGGAAGTCTTGATGTATTCATGATAAAACAGTTACAAACCCTGGATAAGATTAAATAGTTTTATTATGTAGGTATAACTACTGCACCTCTATAATATAGACACACACATACAAGGAGCTTAGACAGGGTTAGGGTTAACACCATAGAAGACACTTTATTATTTTTATCAACCAAAAAGCCATCTCAGAGGAGATTTTTGCAGCAGTTATTTTTTTTTTCAAACACGGGGGACTAGTGTTGCAATATTATCACGACGAAAGCATGGTGGTTATATTACAGCATAATTAACCATTACTGATGTTAGTCATTCTAATCGGTCCTTGCAGCTCGCTCTATAAGCATCTCTTTCTGTGGGTGTCTCTGGCAGCAGGAGAGCCGCCTGTTCTCCAGCCCTGTTGAACTTGTGAATCAATTATGCGTCAGCTCGCTCCTGATTGGCTCAGCCGTTGACATTACGATGACAAAACGCTGGTGGGATGGAGAAGATGACAAGCACGCAGTCCATTGATGAAGTGCTGGGAGGACCAGACGAGGTGAATTCTTGTTTAAAGTCGCTCGCTGGTGCCTGAGGTGAAGATTTTGTTTCTTCTTGAGGAAGAATGTACTGCAGGTAAGAAACAGCATACACACAGACGGTTAAAACCGGCAAATGTTAGTTATGTGTTTGGCTCTATTAATAACGAGGACTGTTAGGGATATTACACACCGTGCCAATATATTTGGAAGTAAATTAGACCGGTGTAAAGATGTGTCACGTTTGAACTGAAGATTGTTTTTGTTTTTTTTCATGTCATAATGAGGGGATATAAATACAGACAGTATATTTTTTGAATATAGTAAATACATGTGCATAAGTGTAACAGAAATGCATAAATCTTTTTTGTTAAATTGTTATGCATCATGTTTAATTTTTCCAAATATCTTCACTTCTTCTGTGGTAAATTTAATAAAGGATCACATTTCTGACTAACTGGAAACGTATGAAGGGAAAGTGAAGTATTCAGGAAAGTATTCACAGGTTTTTCCTTTATGCATGCTTTACTTGTGTGCGCTGTTCAGGAGTGTGTGCTGTAACCGCTGGTCATCTGAGGAGAGGTTAGATGGGAAAACAGTCATCATCACCGGAGCCAACACTGGTATTGGCAAAGAAACAGCCAGGGACCTGGCAAGAAGAGGTACTGCTCAGGCTTGTCTGTCCAGCTGCGTGTCTCCACTTGATTTTATATCTATTTCTGGCTCAGTTGATGTGTCCCTGCCCTATGTTTTCCCTTTTTCCTTTCATTTTTTACTAACTTTGAAATTCTACACATTCCACCGTTTCCCCTGGAGTTAAGCCGTCTAATGCCTTGGTGGTTTAGAGCTATAAAACCTGATCTTTAAGTGTGGCCTCAGTCCTCAGACCCCCACCATAGAATCAGGTTTAATCCTACTTGTTTGCTTATTCAGTGTGCTTTTGTTGAGAATATCAAACTGGATTTTTTTCCAACCTCATTTTATAGCTTTGACATATTTCAGGACCACAACAGATAAGAGATTTTGAGGCTATGTTAACCAAACTGAACATCTTGTTTAACATTTTAACCAATCCAAGTGAAAAACAAATGACAGTGATGAAAGACAGACGAGGCATCAAGGGGACAGAGGGAGCATTGTGAGGGTCTGCTCTCCCCTCCCGGGCCAGACAGGCAACAAAGAGAGATGGGAGGGTGTACCCAGCAGTGCACTCAAACACTCAAACAAGCACATGTCGAGTGAATAATATTAAAACTGCATGCGTAATTCAGTTTCTTCATTTGTCCATCTACCTCTGCTTATTGAAAAAGCGCATTTTTGACATTCTTGTTAAAAAGAGCAACCAGGACTCTTATTTTGTACAGAATGTCAACATGTTTTTCTTTTGTAGAAAAAATCTGAATACAGAACAATATGAGAAATAAAAAGCGAAGAAAGACAGGACAAAAAGAATGACCAGTGCCAGAGGAACATAACATTATAGTGCTCCTTGCTTCTAAAGAATCCACAAATGACTGTATTCCTACTCAGTAAATGATATGTAATAATGTGATGATGACATGATTAGATTTGGAAGGATTCATGACAGAAGGTGGTTCCTTGCGGCATCAGGAAAACCAGACTGTATCTTTTTGTATCGTTTTTTTAAACATTTTGTTATAATGTTCTTTTCACTTTTTTACTTTTTTACTCATCCATGTTCAGACCATAATCTTTGACAAATGAAATGAGGGAGTGCCGATGGAGTCATAATTGCATGCCATTGAGTCTAAATATAAAGAATGTAATCACTCAAGTCATTATTTGCATTTGGCCCTTACTTGCATACTGACATTATTGTTGCATGCATAACACTGTGTAATGATCTGATGGATGATCTTTAACTTGACTCAATGTAACCTTCGATTTCTTCTGGTTGTTTACTCTTTTATTTAATTGAGTGAACTTGGTACACAAGTGAACAATCGGGCTTTCTCACATCGGGACAGCAGAAACAAATGTGATGGTTTGCAGACGCTACGCTCCAACTGATTAATGGCTCTCCTCTTCCGTAATTGCTGGGCACAGCAGCTATTTGTATGTGTGTGTTTGTGTGGGTGTGTGGTGTAGGGGGGGGTAGTTGTCTGTCTGCATGCATGTTTTTTTGTGTGTGTGTCTGTCTGTGAGAGACTGTGTGTGTGTGTGTGCGTGGCCTCAAAGCCCCTTTTCCGGGCTCATTAGGGAGAATGCATCGTAATTTGCGTCAGAGGCGAATGAGAATGACACAGTTGAGAGGCTCTTGTGTTCATGTGAGCGGAGCAGTTGGCTAAATGAGATTCTGAATGAGGGTTTAGAGAACGTTAGAAAAGGATCAGAAGCACACTGAGACATTTCAGTACTTCCTCCTTAATTGATGTAGGTAGCTTTCTATGCCTGCAAATGAGAAAAGCTTTTGGAGTTTGGAAACTTTCAAGGATTGAAACCTTCTGTGTGTACATTTGCCCTAATATATCACTGACAGGTTCGTATTCAACACAGTATAATAGCTGTTTATGTTCTTTGTTCTGTGAATTCTTCTGACGTGTATACAATTTACTCGCAGCACAAATATAAAGCCCTAAATTAAACAAGAAGTAGTGAAATACTCTATGTTCCCATCCATCCATCACTGTATTATTCTTTTTATATACTTTCTCATACTTACACAGGGGCATGAAGGAGCTGGCATGTATCCTAGCAAGCACACATAAACAAACTTAGAGGCAGTTTAAAGTTTCAGCTGAGCTGTGTGTCTGAGAGGAAATTGTGGAATGGGGAGATCATGACTTTATTATGACCTTTGTCACCTTTTGTGACCTTGTTTTTTTTCAGGAGCACGGATTGTTATGGCGTGCAGGGATTTGGAACGGGCAGAGGAGGCACGGACGGAGATTTTGGAAGACACAGGAAATGAGAATGTGGTCATCAGGAAACTGGATCTGTCTGACACAAAGTCCATCAGAGCATTTGCTGAACTCATTAACAAAGGTAGCTACCTAACCATTATATATCTTTTAACTTATTGCACACATAGTTTGTTTCATTACACTCCTCAGACACAACACAACACAATTGATGGTTTGACCCTTGGCTCCATGTCTGTGATCACTGTGGCACTAACTCTTCCTTATGTTTTGCTGTGTTTATTTCAGAGGAGAAGCAAGTGAATATCCTGATAAACAATGCAGGCATCATGATGTGTCCTTACTCCAAGACTGCTGACGGGTTCGAAATGCAGTTAGGGGTCAATCATTTGGGTAAGTCATACTGGAAGTTGTAGTCTTTACATGTATTTGAGATGTCTTCTTCATGTCCTTTGTTGCAAATCTGTCAAGCGGTCATAAAATGCAGTAAAGTGGTTTAGTTGGCTGTGATGTTTATCGGCACAATAAATAAAAGAGACGTGACTGCTCAGTCTTAGTAATTGATGTAACAGTTGGCATCTTTTTGAGTGATTTAATAATAATATGATTATGTAGTGATATATTTTCCCATTAAAGCAGGTCAAATATTGTTTTGCCATATTAGGTGGTATTAACAAGCTGACCAACATGGTCAGAAAAAAAGAACCAGAGCTGGTGTTTTCTTCAAGCTGCCCTTGTGTTGGTTCGTGGCTTCCTTCCAAATAATCTTCAGTGGTATTTTTGTCACAGGCTGACAGAGAGAGGAACACATTGTGCTCACACTTGGGTGCCCACACACATATGCACACACACACACACACACACACACATAGAAGAATATATACCTGTACTTTCACAAACATCCTTTCTGTACATATGTATTTTAAATAACGATGGTTAGGTCGTCAGTAAAACAGGAAATAGAGAACAATAGAATGCCAAAAATACTCAATCGACATCTTTAAGTGTCACAGAGTTCCTGTGAACATTCAGGGAAGTCCCACCAGAAATCAATCTTTGCAAATATTATAGTGTTTATAATATAGTGTTTCAGTTTGTTTCAGGATTGTCTGTGTACCACTGACACTGTTGTACTGATGTTCCACATCAGCAGGAATAATGTTACAGGTTCAGTAAGTTGTTGATCACAGAAAGTCTCCTGGTGTTACCTAAATATTCTGGCTCATAACACACGGGGATTTTCGTGCATGCAGTTCATAATGAGTCTGAATGAATGACTAACACAGGCCAAATGGCCAAAAGCAAGGCTGCAGAGCATCACTTAAGATAAGAATGATATGTTCTTTTATGTCAAGGTAGCCAAGTTTGGTCCATAAGCTGGAATTAAATTTAATTGGGCTGCCATCTTCATGCTCTGATGTTTATGTATGAAAGAGAGGGTTATGACCTCATTATCAACAACACAGTAAAAGATAATGCGCATTGATTATGAATCAATCAGCCACATGTGACTCCAGCATCACGTGGATTTAAGTACACCACAAACTAAAGACCTACATTATGACGTATGCCACTAAAATTGTAAAGAGAGCCATTGAAAGAAAGACTTCCAGAGAGACACACACATCACCACAGAGGAAGAAACAGGAGACAGAGATAGACAGAGAAATTTGCATACATTTAAAAGATGTGTGAAAAAAGGACACACACATCGGAGCTCTACAAACAGCACTGCAAAGCCACAATACAAGCCAAGAGCAGTGATGCAGAGACAGAATTATTTTTATACATCAAAAACTTACTATAACTTATTAGGAATCTGGATAACGTGTCTCACAGAGTGCAGTTCTACAACGTGGTGGCGTGTTTAATGAGTTGTTTGTACAAATCCTCAAATGTTTTTAGCTTTGACAGAATGACAAGTTGATAAAATTACAGTATCTTTTTTTTCTTTTCTTATTTCAATAGATGTACCAAAATATGTCTTCGTAAGGGGCTTCTCCTCTTCATGGCATAAAATCATGAAGTGATCATAAAGTGTAGTGTAGTTTATATTTGGTGGGATTGCTTTTGGTAGTATGATGCAGTAGCCCAAGTGTTTTTCTCATAACTTTACTCAGGTCACTTCCTGTTGACTTACTTGCTGTTGGACCTCATCAAGCGTTCAACTCCCGCCCGCATTGTCGTTGTGGCATCAGTGGCCCACACTTGGACCGGGCTTCAACTGGATGACATCAACAGCGAGAGGAGTTATGATACCATGAAGGCCTATGGACAAAGCAAGCTGGCTAATGTCCTCTTTGCACGTTCACTTGCCAAAAGGTTACAAGGTGAGGTGACATGGTCAAGGAATGTATTCACAAGCATACGTGTATGGAAGAAAAGGAAACCAAAAAAAAAATAACTTCATAACTTAACTTAACTTAAGGTCTGATTTGATTGATGTTTTTTTATACTAGATGTAGAGAGCCTTAATGGCTCTTGTTAAGAACAGTGAATCAGAAAAGCAGCACAGTATTCAGTTTCACATAAGAACAGACTGACATAAGTCTATACTTAGTATTACTTGCACACTGGATAGCTTACATAAGTGTAATTAAATTTGTTTTTTTCTCCCTCTGCGGAACAATGACTTATGAATTAGATTTTCACTGGAATTGAGCCATTTTCTCGTCTCATTCCATTGTCTTTTTGTTCTTTTGCTTAATGGCCAGGAACTGAAATAAATTACTTTAACATGGCAACCAGTCTAATGGTTGATTCTCTAGATCTGGAGTAGAGCTATTAAAACTCAGTTATTTAGAATTTTAACTCAGAAACAAACACAAGATAAGACGTTAAAAGTAAAGAACAAAATTAAAATAACATGCCGATACTTTGTCTAATATGGTTATTTTATTTTAATTTACATTTCACTCAGTCACTCATACAGCTGCTGTTTGAAAAGGAAGCATGTTTTGCACAGAACTTGTTATGTTAATTCTATGCAAATCATAACAAATGCATACATTAGTAGAATGGTCTTACTTGCATGTGTTAACATAAATATACAGCATGTGTGTAGGTGACTGCATAGGTGACTGTGTAGGTGACTGCGTAGGTGACTGTGTATGTGTGACAGGTACAGGGGTGAGCGTGTTCTCCCTGCACCCGGGGGTGGTGCAGTCTGACTTGTGGAGGCACCAGCACCAGTGTATCCAAGTGGCAGTGAAGATCTTCAGGATTTTCACCAAGACAACAGTGGAGGGGGCGCAGACCACCATCTATTGTGCTGTGGAGCCACACCTGGACAGCCAAAGTGGAAATTACTTCAGGTACACACAGTATTTCAGCCATCCTAAGACTGGTTATAATGCCAGCTTAATGCTGCTCAGTATTACTAACTGCTGACTAACTAAAGGGTATACTGTACGTAATTATTTTTATTCTAATGAAACATCCTCACAAACAGACAACAGATTGTAATGGCTATTTTCTGTCCACACAGTGACTGTGCTCCTGCAAGGTGCTCAAGGGCTGCCTCTGATGATGACTTGGCACAAAAACTGTGGGAGATCAGCTGCAGCATGCTTGGCATCACCTGGCAGTGAATAGTGGCAAATTAAATGTGCACTGAAGGACATACTTTTATAGGGGCATTAATGTTGCGGTAAAGATGTATTTTATTACTTCAAGTACAGTACAGTCCAAAAGACACTGGATCATGATGATCAGGAGCTAGTTTGTGTTAGACAATATAGAAATCCAATACAAATTATTTACCCGCATTTCAAACGGTTTGTTAGCATTCACAGACAAACTATTTTTAACTGATACTTGAACTGACTTTTTACTGTGAGAACTGATGTGGACATTCTTTGTTTATCAGTTTTGTATTTTAAATGCAGATGTTATCTTGTGCGCTTGTGAAGATTTGAGCTTATAAAAATGTTAACTTGCATAATCTTGCTTTGGATAGAAATGATCTGGTGTTTGAAAGTCTCTCTTGCAAGTTCTAGTGTGGCAGTATGATAGTCTGCAGCATTGATGTGAACAATTTTACTCTAAACAGCCTCCAAAAACCCATTTCATAGCAACATTTAAATGAAATACTGTACATCAGAGCACACATACAGTATTGTGGTTGATAATTAAAGCACTTAGGTGATGTTAATGTGAAGTAGGTCCTGTTCTGCCTTTGTAGCACACACAAGTATCAGAATGTGCATGTATTGATTAGTAAACCATGAGACATTGGTCTAAAATCATTACTGTATATATTTTTTCATTGAACTGTTTTATTGAACGGCCTTGTATTATGCAATATGCAGTTTCAGATACGCTCCTGGTGCCTGCGGGAGGATGTGTCTGCACTGAGATTCTATGGTTATCAACCATAATATTTTTACATTCAGATTGTAATCTTAAGGTTCCTTCAGCAAAGCCTCTGAAAGTGGGAGTGTGTTAATGTGAGACAATGTAAAAATCTGTTATCTTGACAAACATGTTGTAAAGTTCTGCTTGTTTGTGACTTAAAAGTGCATTTACTTAATGTCAACAACATGTATGTTGGGTTGACCTGTTCAGATGCAGTAACATGTGACACTTGGAAGAATTTTGCCTCTGAGAGTCAAAGGAGATTACGCTCAGTGTATTAATATTGAGAGAAATGAGGGTCTTAAAGTCTTAACCAGTACTAGTCAAACATGACTGGATTTCATTAAAGTGACAAATAAAAAACTAAATCATGCTGCCTATAGCATACTGTATTATTGTTTAGTATTAGTCATGATTTAGCTAATTGATTAAGGACCTAATAATAGATGAAAAAACAACATACAAAATAGAGTGGACTGCAGCACATGTACTTCTCTTTTGCTAAATATGAGTATTACGCCAAGTGTGGTGCTTGTCAAACCGAAGAATAAGTTCAATGAGAAATACAAGTAGAAAATGGCAAGATTCTATTTAGAAACTGGATCGTAATCTAAATCACATGAGGGAATATTTAAGACTAAAGGAATGTGGCATGTGAGAGAGGAGTGGCTATGAGGAGTCCAGTACCGCCGTTCCTCGAAAGTACAAAGGACTGTGTTTCTCCTGGACCCTGGTGCAAAAACAAAGGAATAAATGATGCAACGTTCTGTGGAAGTGAAGCAAACATTCAGACTGCACGTAAGGTGCAAACAGGTACAAAACAAGATACATATACAGTATATTATGTATCTGAGAACATAAAGAGGAAACATAATGCCATATGACTAAATTATTTCAAGTATTATTTGATCATTCAATTGTAAAGATCACACACACACAAGCTTTTTGAAGGTTGATTGTTTTTCGTGTTTATTGTGTAGGTTATAGATATTTCTGTCTGTTTAATTTCTGTCTGTTTATTGTGGTGTTTTTTTTTTTGTTTCGTTTTTGCTTTTTCTACCTTTTTTCTAATTCTGTAGTGTATGCTACACTTTTCTTGCTGCTGTAAGTAAATTTCCCTGTGGTGGGATGACTAAAGTATATCTAATCTAATCTAATCTAATCTAATCTAATCTAATCTAATCTAATCTAATCAAAAACATGGTAAATATGATAAGGCTGTTTACATTCAGCAGAACTATAATTATATGGGATAAATGGAAAAATCTTATTTTATATTTGGATATTGGGCTGCTCCAGGACCAGGGGAAACCAATTTCGTTTCATCCCATGTTTACATGTGTTGTAATGACAAATAAAACTCCTTGAATCCTTGAAAAGAGGAGGCAAACAGTAATAATAATAATACTAACAATAATAATTCAGGCTTCGATTGATTTCCTATTTTACAGCCTAGCCAAAAAGAGTTCAAATAAATCCGGATTTCATTGAGAACGTGAGTAAAATAGCTTGTGTTTGACCCTGCTGAGTCTGTGTTTGTATTAAATCCTCCCCGTCTGTAGGGAGCGGTGTTGACAATAACAGGAGCTCAAAGAAAAAAGAGAAAGACGCTCATACGCATGCGCGTCTAAAGTCTACGTCAGCTCTTCTCTAGCAGTCTGCGTGAACGCGACGTGGCCCTCAGTCCTCTGCCTGTCTGCTCACCTAACACGACACAACCCGGTGAGTTAAGCCTCATTCTACTAAATATCACTGTATTTATTTAATGTACACGACTCATTATGTGGTGTTTGTCTTATTTTGGACTTGCATTTGTTGTTATTTATCGCATTTCCTGCTTGACCTAACATCACGTCGACCTCGTAGCTTTTTCCGACGGTAGCTGACTTCAAAACATGATTTCCCCTGATTAGGACGCATGTTTTTTAGTATATGTGTTAATATTTCATGGAAAAAAGACAATATGTGCGGTGTATTACGTGTTTAAAAACATTGTGTGTGTGTGTGTGTGTGTGGGGGGGTGTAATTAAAAACAAGTCAACGTCAGCACTGATGGCAGTCTGAAGCTTTAACAGAGTTTTTTTTTTCCACAGATCAAATAAACATGGACCAGGTAATGCAGTTTGTGGAGCCCAGCCGGCAATTTGTCAAAGACTCCATAAGGCTCGTAAAGAGATGCACAAAACCCGACAGGAAAGGTAACTGCATACTTTTTTTTTTATATAATTTTCCTAGCAGCAGTCCATCTGCCCAATATCAAACCCGAGCTGCTCTTCTAACATATGGAAAGATATGAGAAATGATCTTTGATTATTATTTGATTCGTATTGACCTTTTTTCTTTTTTGTCTGTTCAGAGTTCCAGAAGATTGCCATGGCCACAGCGATTGGGTTTGCCATCATGGGTTTCATTGGTTTCTTCGTCAAACTCATTCACATCCCCATCAACAACATCATCGTGTAAGTGGCACCAACACATAACTTTATTTATTGTGTCATACAGTCTGATGTTAATGACAAATTATTAAGGAGGAATGATTAGTTAATTGATTAGATATCGTCTGTGTCCCTGCTTGGTCTCACTGATACCAGTGATGACTCCTCGTACAGACAAAGCATCTGATCGGCTGCTTGATTGTCTCCATCCACCCACTGCAAAGTTATGGTTACAAAAATAAAAGTCAAATCGGCAAGTTTACTCCGTGTCTTACAATCAGTCAAGTATTAATAATCCTTTCTGAAGCTTTTGTTGTGTAATTGTCGTCATAAAAAAATCTTTTATTTTAAATACCACTTATTCACTCTCATAATTCAAATTCCCTGTTTGAGTAAATAAACATCCTGAGATGGTTAAATTAGTAGTAATAGTTAACCTCAGTGCATAAATGACCAGAAACCACAGAAATTAAATAGATCATATTCTTTTTTTAACATGAGCACTTATCTTTAAAATCAAATACTACTTTCACAGTACTTAATGGGCATTAATGGCAACAATGATACAGTAATGAACATTTAATTGCACAGTCAAGTTTTATCATTACACAAAAGATGGGAGGCGAGCAGCCACACTGGTACTATTCTTGATTTTATTTGTATGCGCAGTAGGATACAACATTTAAATAGTATTTATTCATTAAGGCTGTTATCATACTAGTCCGAATATACATATCAAAGTTCTTTAGGAGTGGTTTTGTATTTTGTGGAATGATCTTAAGCAGTAATTGATTGATTTAGCTTGGTCCGTCAAACTGAATATTAATCAAACATTATAGTTCATGTACCTTCTTCGATTTGTGATCACTAACACTTTTTTTTTTCTTCTTCCCTCTAGGGGCGGTTAAATCCTCATCAAGCAAAAACAAACTTCAATACCTGGGCTCAGGAGACATGGTGCAAAGCGTTTTTGGGATGGTGTGATTGGGGACTGAAGGGATGGCATTTTTACATTCTGTGCATTTGTATTTCAATGTGTAAATAAAACCAATGGAAAGCCGGAGACTGATTTGTCCTGTCTATTCACATAGCCTTCCTATCACGACAACACTCATGATTTCAGAAGTACAGCATTAAACTCTCAAAAGGCACAAATACTTTATATAGTATGTGAGATGTTAATATGGGAAATATGTCAAAGGCACATACTGTAGAAGATGATATTTACATGATGATATACAGCAGATACCTTAACACATTCACATGTGGTGACAGTAAATTCTTTGCAATGTGCTGTCATGTTAGTCCATACCTAAATATTTTTGTGAACCAGATATTTGTCTAGAATAAGGCTTGAATATCAACCGCATATATTCATTTTGAATACAACTCTGCACACTAGGAAAAACTAAAAATAACTTTTGCTTTTGGGCCACCTGAAATAGCGCTTTCAGCTTTTTCCTTATTTCCTTCATGCCGTGTGAATTAAAAAAACACTAGTGATGACTTTAGAAAAGGAGTTACATGTTCTGATCAAAAAGGGATTTCTTCTGTCATTCCCCATTCTTGCGTATGCCCATGCTCCAAAGAAGAGGCTGGTCTGTTGTCACAGTTACAGGCTTCCTGGGATTTCCAGGGGGGACTGGTTCATAGGTGTTGGAGGTGCTTACTAGCTTCCCAAACTGCAGGATCTGGTCATCTGGACAGAGGAGACAAGACATACATAAGTACAGCTGTAATGAGGGGCCACTGATTTACCTCACTTAATGGCTACTTTAAGAAGTCTAGTTCGATTATTCAGTGAGTTAAATGTCAACGTGACTAGTTATCTTATAATGCACGCTGACGTCTGTGCTTTCTGCTGTTTGACTGTTAATAATGCAGCTGTGTCTCAAGGCCTGGTTGGGTGGATGTGGTCTGAAGCGGTCTGTGTCCCTGCATGACCGAGGCGAGGTGGTCTGACCAAAGAAATCTGAACATAGCCGAGCAGTCTGAGGCCAAACGGAGTTCACAGCCAAAACCACACACATTCACAAAGGCTATAATACCACTGTGAGTTTACTGAAGTGCTAACAAATCCTCTCAAAGAGAACCCTTCAGCTGCCGCTGAAAGGAAAGGTGACCACCAAAGTCGCATAAAGCTTTTTTTTGTTTGACATCCTTTCTATTTAAAAGTGGTGACTGGAGGGGGGATATGAACTAACTGAAGAGACAGCCTTAACAAGAGGAAAGTAGAACTCAGCGCAGACGTGATTTCAGACTCTTCAACTAGATAGTGATCACAGATATATGAAGTTGATGTCTACCCCTGGATATGTCCATTTTATATAGGTGGTGAGATAGTTGCTCTTATTTGATAATTTTATGTTTCTCTGTGCTCTGTTGATGTTCTCACTTTAACACGTTCAAAAAATAAGTGTAGTGATTTACGAGCTGAGATAGATTTGATGCAACTGAACCGTTGAGACCTGAAAGCCCACCTGGCCAACACTGACATCAAGTGGTCAAACCAAGAAGCTCTGTCGTGAAGGGGCATCAGAAACTACCAGTGTGAGTGGAAAGACTTGCTCCATAGTCAATTTATCAACAGTTGATAATTAATAAATGAAATTATATTGACCCCAACCATGCTTTATAATAAACAGACTGGTCCACTGAACAACTTCACAAATTAATGCCTCTAATTAACTGTAGCACATGAAACTTTTGAATTTAGTCATGCAAAATAAGGAAAACAGCAACCCGCTGACCGTGCTTCACAGGCCTAAGTCACAGAAATATGAATTTGCGCGTCACTTTTCCCATTAACAGTTACGTTTATTCACGCAACATTTGCTATGAATAAGCTGAGATGAAAAACACCCCGAGAGTGTTGGATCGTGTCTAATGTGAAAAGGGCAAACTCACCTCAGGAGATTTACACCTGAGGCTTTCTATTATTCATTCACCATTATCTGTCACTATGTTCAATCAAATTAAATAGTAAAACATTTCTAACTGAATTTCTGACCCTTCAGCTCAGCAGAAATCAACAAAAAATCTGCTTTCCTAGAGAAAAGGTTGTGCTGTGGTTTCTGGCTTTAACTCAAGAAAGCTTTCTTTGGGAAGCTTTTGCCTGCTTATGTCTTTTTAGTCTCTAAAGCGTTCTCAGCATATCTTAGGTCTCTTTATTCTGCCTGCTGAGCATTGACTTTACTTTTTTTTTTTTACCCATCTTGATCTAATTATCTGGTTTGCTTATTTGGTGTCAGTGGGCCATGAGCAGTGTTTGAAAACGAGTTGGAGGATTAGTGCTTTGGGTGGCACAAACCACAGCTGTAACTAGGTGGGCCAGATGAGGTTTTTGTTTCTACCTGTCAATCATTTCCACCCCATTAATAACTCTATTTTATGTTCATTTGTGGAATTAGCATTGCCATCTGCTCTTCTGAATATATTGTGCTTGGACAAAGGACCTGAAATTTGTTTTTTTGTTTTGTTTTTTCCATTATTATCATAGACTAGTCCAGTTTGTGGGCTTATAAATAATAATAATAATAAATAATAATAATTTAACACTCTGCACTAAGACACATATGTTCTGGGTCTTCCAAGTGAAATACAGCTTCTCTGTACATGGGTAATTTCAAAGTAGCATAAATTATATTCTCTTGTGAAATAAGGAGACTAATTAATCATACAACCTAGTTCAGAAAACGCTACTTCTCAAGCATAATGCAGTATACTGCACACTATTAACCCAAAAGAAAACCTGATAATTGCATTGTTTCAACGTCCTCTACAAGAAACTAGCATAAAAAAGATTTTTATGAATATGCAAAAAATAGTTGTGAGCCAATCACTGCATACAAAAGCAAAATGAACACAAAGGAACAAAGACAGGAGGGGATGAAGCAAATCATTTGTCCACAGGCGCCTGTACGCACATCAAACGGTAAAAAAAAAAAAAAAAGACTGCTTCAAAGACTGCCACACAAGCATGATATTAGACCAGTGTGACTCAGAACAGGCAGGGAAATAAGCTGTATGCGAAGTTGGGCTACTCAATAATTGAGTGAGCACAGTCACTGTGCTATGAGTGTATGAGAATGATGTCTGACTGTGTTAAAGTGCTGCCGTGAACTTTACACTCTGCGGGGTAATGTCTTTCCGCCGGGTTCATATGGGCAGAGCCAGGGGTTACCTAAGAGGTGGAAAAGTAGAGAGAAGTCGAGGCAGATATTGTGTTATCTGTGAGCGACTTCGTACACATTTATAGCTTTATCTAGGAGGGTCAAAAAGTCCTAATAGGCAAATGCAAAGATAAGCAAGAATTTCTGTGTTGACTCTCATAAAAAATTAATTTTAAATGAACAATATTGCCAAAGTTAGAATAGAAATCTGCTTTTGTGTTTCTTTTCTGTGCTCTTTTCACTGGTTCAGTGGGTTAGGCTGGAAAACAGTGATGTCACATATGTCTGTACACCAATCAAAATGTGATAAACAAGTTGGCACAGTTTTATGATGCACGGCCACTATCAATTAAATCTCAGCAAACTTTATTTAGCCATGGATATTTTGTGGTATAGAGAATATAAACGTTTTAAAAGCTTTAAAGTGTTTGTGCAAGGTTTGGAATAGGGTTACAATAGTTGTACAGTCAATGGAATAACCCAATAATTGAATAATGATAATAATATAATAGTGATTGTAAAAAATAATATACTGTAGCTATAACTAGCTCCTTCAAAAGGCCCCAATTCACCAGTGTGCCACAAATATTAGGTTCCTCAGCAGGCTGCCAAGGTTACATAGCTATAAAATTGGATTAGATATCTACATCAGCACACTGTGTTTATATTACAATCAGAAAGAAGAGCACATGTCAAAAATCAGGGAACAAAATGAAGGCTGGTGTAATTAACAAAACCACCACCAGAGGTAGCAGAGCACTACAACAGGAAAAATTAGGAGTCATGCTCAACAGGATGACATGGTGGCACCTACATTTACTAAAACACATTATCTCTGCCTCTCATAGACACATCCATTAACAAACACACACACACAGACCAGACAGAAGACACACACTCACACTTGCAAACCCACACACATGTGCAAAGCTTTTTACTGAGCACAAAAGGCTTTCAGATGGCTTCATTAGTAATCCCCTCCTCAAAGCTGATACCGATCAATAACGGCCCCCCGTTGCAGAGGGGACCAAAATGAGCGTCGCACCCTCCAGTGATAACAATGGAGATGTTTGCTGCCTGTAATTGCATTTCCAGCGCCACAGCCGAAAGGGCCCGTCAGCTGTAAGTAGACCGTATTTACACAACAAATTACCCAGGAGAGAGGGTGGGTGAGGAGAGGAGAGACTCGCAGGCACTCACACTGCAGTGGACAGGTAGAGTGGGGAATTATGGGCGTTAGAGAGCATTTTGAAAGGTAGAGGACCGTTGCTGCTCTATTTTTGCCTCTCGAGGTTCTGGAAAGACATGTTAAAAGGTGTTGCATGAAGTACTGAAACATTAGTGTCATATTATCTGTGATATAATAGTGCACTGTAATCACAAACAGGGCCACAGTCAAGGCATCTGGTCTCTATATAAAGCTTCCATTTATGTTTGTGTATTTTGCGAAGATTAATCCTGATCTGGGAACCTTTGTTTCACTTCGCTTTACTGCACAGGTTAGAAAGGCTGTAATCACTTGTAATCAAGGTCGGAATCAGTCATTGACTGGAAAATGTGACATGTCACACCTGTCATGATCCCAGGTACTTCAACACTTCCCTCCATTATATCTGAATGTATTTAGCGTCACACACGGGTCCCTGTTTGAACACAATTTGTCATCGAGAGGCAAATTGAACTCATTCACTCAGGTGGTAGATCCTCCGCTCCTTCAGATCAGCGTGCTATCAAATTTCATCACGCTTCACAGTCTGGGAGTGAAAATCATTTCCTATAAATCATGTTTGTTCAATACTGAGCTGTACACACATAAATACATAAACAGAATTTATACTTGTTTATGGTAAGACAGGAGAGTAATAAGAAAAAAAAGTCACTGAAATATTTAATAGGCCCAACTATGATCTAAAGCTTGTTTCACCTCAAATCCACCAAACAATATTGGGGAATATATTGTTGATCTTTTAAAGATTTGAAATTATTGAATTCTAAGCTCACGATTGTCTGGAGTTTGCAGATGGATGAAGCCCAGACTTCAGTTAATGCACAGTTTACACCATTCAGCTGAGTTATATCTAACTCTAACAGAACACGAGAAAGTCCTGATTTGTACTTTCTCTGTTATTTGGAACTACTTTTTCCATTTTTTTTTTTTTTTTTGTTGTTGGTTGAACCGTTCAGATGCAAAAACTACATCAGAGCCTCTTAAGAGTTTTGTTTGTAGAGCTGATTCAAATCCTTTGGAGTGTGAACGAAGATCACGTTCCATGGAAAAAAAGAAAAACTCAAGTGGTATGATGTAAAATGTACAAGTGCTTCCAATTTTAGTTGTGGTAACTACAACAACAATAAAATAGATTTTGAATAGCAATGATCTGAGAAATATAGCTGCTCTATTCCAGAAATCATGCACTGTGACTATTACATGAGCCTGTAGTTTCATTACAGCAGTGTCCTTCATTTTCTCTACCTGACATTCCCCTTATATTTAAGGCTATTTATTGGCCATGACATGAGCCAGGGCGTGCACTAGCACTGTTAGCACCATCTGCTGTGCAATGATAGCTGCTTCCATTAAATGTTTATGATGGCACTGCTGGGTTTGTCTAAGAGTGTGAGGTGGCAAACGCTGTTCTGGCTTAAGTTGACCTTCAGATAAGAGGACTCCTCTACGCTGGGTATGTGGTATCAGTCAGTCGAGAGACAAAAGTGCAAACAAACAGGAGAGCAAATTATATATTTTGATATTCAAGGGCGATTGCCAGAATATATCATTGTTCATGTGTTTTTCCTGACGGAGGAGTGGAGTAGATGAACTGATAGGGTGGATGTCTTTGTGCAAATTAATATCCTGTCGTGAATACTTGAGTTTACTGTGTGTGTGCATGCATGTGTGTGTGCGCGGGTGTTTGTCTACACATAAGGTCATTGGCTAATTTATATTTGGTCCAAAATACATGAATGTAACTGTGTATGTGTGTGCACACCTCTACCTCCTTGCTTCTCTGCGGCTCCACTGGGGGTACTAGCGGCAGTTCAGTTCACATCAGGCTGCTCGTCATTCCCCCTCTGCCCCCCCCCGTGTGTGATGTGCACAGTGTCAGAAATCTACAGATCCATAAATAAAACCATAAAACAGCAGTTTTCCCTCCTGCTGCCACACTGCACCGCCACAGAATACGTACACTTTTCATTTCCCCTCTCCGGGACCTTGGTGAGTGGGAGCAAAGAAGAGGGGAAGGAAATGAGAGGGAACGAGAAGAGTTAGAAGAGGGAAGGGCGGGTAGAAGGGCAGAGAGAGGCGGTGTCATTATGTAGAAAGGTGTAGCAGGGGAAGAGTGAGAGAGAACACGTGTAGAAAGGGATATTAAAGGAAAAGCAAGACAGAGAGATAAAGGGAGGAGAGATTCATTTCGTTAGACTGAATCCCTGAAAGAATGAGAAAACACTAGGTGAGAGTAAGGACAGAAAAACAGGAAGGTAAAGAAGAAAAGAGATATGAAAAGAAAAGGAGAAGGTCACGGTGTGTGTTTGCTTCTCGACAAACAGAAGGAAAAGGAGAGATCTTACAGTAAAGATGTCTGCCTCTGGCAGGGACACTGGGTAAGACCTCACTGAACCAAGTTTGTCAGAAACATCTATCTGTTTGACTACAAGATAAAGTACATTTCTTTACCCTCCTTTGAAAACAATCCTTTCCAGTATTTAGAATGCCTCCTGAATGCTCAAGTCTCAGGCTGCACACACTGCTACGGGCTTGAGCTGCAGTGCTTCATCTCGGCAGCTAAAGAAAAAACTTTAAAGGCAGTCCTGCCAACACAGTTTCAGATTTATTGGTACTGAATTCATATCAAAATGTTTTGCCCCGCTGTTTCACAACTATAGGATTGGATCCAAATGCCTTGTGTGTTTTTCTAATAAGGCTCTTGTGTGCTCTTGGAGAGCCTGAAGCAGGCATCACAACACAAAACCTCACTTAAAACTCAAAAACAAGGAAAATCCCTGCTGCTTTTGTCAATAGGGTATGTATTAGTAGCATCTTCACAAAGTGCGTTTTCCTCTCCTCTGCCAATAGGAAGTCTGTCTATGAATTATTTTCAACACTGCCCTCACAGTGCCCTGCCCTCACAAAGGTCAGGGCCAGTTTAAAAAAAGTGCCCATGAATCACTAAAGGTGATTTAACACATTAACAAATGGACTTCTACATGACTGAATATGTTCCAACAATGAGTATTGGCTAATTAGACAACTTGCTGCTCGTACTGCATGCCTAAATTGTCAAAATATTGTGCATCTGTATCCCCATGTTCAGGGTGTAACTAAAAATATGGAACATGTAGTGAAGTCCTCATTAAAACGCAATCTCATTTGCATGCCGATGTGTTTGTGAAGGCTTACATTTCATAAACAGCATGCTCTCATTAACAGTGAGGGCAAGCTTTCTAATCTCGCCCAAAGTTTACTTTTAATTAAGATTTCTCAATTGCTTCAGCTCTCTGAGAGACTTTGCCGCCGAAATCCATCTCTGTTCACGTGTTTGTTTTTATCAAACTCTGCACCTGTGTTGGATTTGCAGATGCGTGTCTACCAGTCTTATGGTTGCACTAGTTTATGGTTTGATGTGTGTGTTCACAGGCGGTGGTGCATATGTCCTTGTGTTTTTGTGAAGCACATTTGTGTAGTGTGTGTGTGACATTATATGTGTGGTGCTGGAGAAAGAGTAGCGTGAGAAAATGCATGTGGATACATGGATGTATAGTTGGGAATGTGTCTGTCATGTTTTACACATTTTTGATAGATCAGATAATAGATATGATATAGTACATTTTCTGAAAGGAAGAATAGCTTATAGATGATCCGCTGTCATATGAACAAACACAATTTGATATTTAAAACAAAGACCTTAATATGAAAAATACATATTATTAATAATGGTGCATTAGTAAACACTGATGAAATATGCTTATTTACCACTTGATGAGTCTATAAAGTTCTCAGGAGGAAAAAAAAAGGAAATTTCATCTACCACTGACAACTGAACAAACACCATCTACTGATGAAGATCATGAGGTATGATTAGAAACTCAAGAACAGCTACTAAAAGGGCCAAAGCTACTTAATATTTCATAATGTGAATATGCTGATAAAACAAGATTCACTGTTCATTTTTCTGGGCAAAAACACTCAAATATGCTCAGATCAAATCACTCAAATACAGCCTTAAAGTCCAAATTCTTTTAAGTAGTTTTGGTACTATTTATGGTCCGTATTTGATCCAGCAAGAGCCATTCAGTGTATTTGCATTTTGTAATTGCCTCTCTATATAGTAGATTCTATTGTTATAGTCTATTTTTCTTCTGTTTTACATCTCAATGTAGAGATAAGTGTTGGGCACTTGCTGCCAAAACACTGGTGACCTACACTAAACACTGTGCCTGAATGCATCCTGTGTAGACACAAACAGAGAACTAGAGCTGCTGCTGCTGCTGCTTTGCTAATGTGCTGCTTTTATTATGCAGGCTGTGTAGACTTTGTTATCCAGAAACATTTTTTATCATGAGTATGACCGTGTCGGACAACCCTGACTGTTCTTTAGCCTATTTTATTAAAACAATGTGACGGGATGAATCCTCTGAGCCAACACATACAAACACACAGTTGCTCTTCTGTTGCATGCATTTTCCTTGAGCAATGTCAATGACATACTTGCAAATCATGCTCTGGCATATTCATTATATGCTGTCCCCAGTTTTCAATGAATGTGTTGTTTGGACAACAACCTTAGAATCTGTGTTATAAAAACAAATTAACCAGACTAAAGTCTAGACAAATTTAAGATACATATTTAGGAAGATATTTTTGACAAAATCCCAAAACTTAACTGAATTTCATGTGACAATATCAATATTATATTGAGTCACTGCCCAACCCTAGTGTGCATGTTTCAGTTAGGGTTTGTATGTGTGTACAGTATGAGCATTTGATGCTGGTTAGTGTGTGGATGTATAAACTGATGATACTGAAGTTATAAGGAACAAAGCTGGAAACAGTGTTGTGAAGTACTAGCCGCTTATTTGCATATAAAGCTGAATGGAAAACAAAGGAAAACCTCCTCAGCATGTCTGTCATCTGTGAGTTGACAGCCATTGTTCATGGACCATAGAAGTTTCTCTCACTCTTTGTCACATTCACAGCACACACACATATATTTATCTGCGTACCCACACATAAAAAGAGACATGCAGTGAAACACAAACACAAGAGCACAATGGGGAAAATATGCACATGCACATATGCAGGCCCGCTAATACAAAACACAAGCATATAAAAAAAAGATACATTCATACCCACCCACATAAGCTATGCAGGCAAGAGTTGGTTTGTGGATGACAGCTATTCAAATTTGTTGTTCATTATGATCCACGCTAAGCCGAAAACATCATGACGAAGCAGGTTTTAACGTACACAATCACACACACCCCGTTGCCAGAAGCCATAACTCAGGCTGTGTTGCTGCAGGATGAAGGCATTTTAATATTAAGCTGTCAGATGGGAGAGGGCTGAGTCACAAAGAAATGACTAAGGAGGTTTTCTGCATGCCAGCACATAACGCACACACATACACACTTGGACACACACAGGATAGTAGTTCTGTCAGTCACAGATGGAGACCTATTGTCTCACTGACCTTCATAACTATAATCGTCCATAACGGCTTTGCTTTTTACTTGTTGGAGTAAAGTTTTGTGGTGATTTAAAAGTCTTCAAAAATGCATGCTCGGAAGGAATTTCAGCCGCTGACAATAGCTCTTGACCTCCATTTACTTCTTCAGGAACATAATAGATGGCAGCCAATGAGAAACATAATGGGAAATGACTGTTCAAAGACAAAGCATAAAGCCTGAGGCATGTGTTGGTCATTTAAACTGTGGCTGACATGGTTTTGACTGAGCTCCACATTGCATTTTAAAACCACTGGAGAGATGTTTCTGTGGGTTTAGACTATGTGCTTGTTTATTTCACCAGGGACAATGTAATGAACCCTGGCCTATAAGTATAGGTCACAATCAAAATCAAGATAAAATACCCATGTTATCCCTTAAATATTAGAAGTTCTGTTATAACAAACATAGCAACAGGTCTCAGCAATCTGATTCTAGGCTTATTTAACTTTGGGAACACAGATAGCATGGGTTGTGATATTGATATCTGCAGGTCAGACTGTAATAATATATTATTTGCATAGGGGCAGCAGTAACTCAGTCTGTAGGGACTTAGCTTGGGAAACGGAGGTTGGACCACCAACTACGTGGTTGAACATCACTCCACCATGTCTATACATTTGCATGTCTGCGAACCCTTTGTGTGTGTGGTTGTATTTTGGACCTATGTACTGTACTCTGTATGTAAAAACTTGAGTGAAAAAATAATTTCCCCTCAGAGCATCAATAAAATCACCATAAAGAAGAATTCTTCATCTTCTGGTGTCAAGCCCTAGCAGCGATATTGCTTGAACTGCCAAAGATCATAAGACATAACCTCAATATAATGTGAACTTTAAACATACATGGGCAATAAAAGCTATGGAAGATATCTGTCCTTTAAGACATCAGCTGAAGCCTGAGGCAACAGATTTAATGCATCAGCCATTTAAACGGAGTACAATGCGTTTGTTTTAAAACATTCAGTTGTCTTCTCAAAGCCATTTAGTCTTTTTTATAACTTCCATTATCAGTGCATGTTTCTCTTTTGTAAATTAATGTATCAGGATTGTACAAATCCCTTTAATGACTGCCAAGGAAAGTTTTGTCCCAGAAGTACCTTCATATCACTAATGTAAATGCAGTGCAACACTTCTGCAAAAGCAATATCCATAAAAGCAAAGGATAGTGGAGAGAATTAAATATTAAGCTAAGAGAGAACCTTCTAACAAGTTCTAGCTTTAACAATATTTGAGAATTTTAAAAGTCCAATTCACCAATAAAAAGTTTGAAAATGTATTGAAGTGACACAGCAGGCTTAAAGTGTTGCAAACCATCCCACGTTTTATATAATGCATTCTATTTCTTCAAAATATTTACATTCAAATGAATAGTTACATAAAAAAATGTGTAATACATGCATTACAGAAACAAACACAACAAATGTGTTTTGAAATGCTCTTTTCACCCACTGACACCAGCCACTTATTGGAACATCATCAGACAGGGAAAAAAGATTCATAAGAGTCAATATTATTATAGAGCAGCTTCACAAACTCACTTTATAAACATAGTTAAATATGTTGTTTTATATACTGCAGTGAGCTTAAGTGGATTAAATATTAAAGCTTCGTGCTGGCATGCTTTGAATGAGCTGCTCATCACATTTCATCTTTAATTTGTTTCTAAGAGGTGCCGTGATTTACCAGTACGTTAAAAAAAAAAAAAAGGTTACCATGTTAATAACATGATAATAGCATAGAAATAATCCATCACCTCTTAAATCGTGACTGTTGTGATTGACACAGTGTAATGGTTCCTTTTGTATGCTTTTGTACTATTATGAAAAACAAGATAAAACACAAGAAAATTTAAAGACAAATTTGACTTTATCTAACTTATTAAAATGTGATAATATTGTTCTTCGGTCACAATATTTGTGTGGTCAAAATCTTTTTGGCCAGGACAAGGTGCAGATTTTGGTTTACAGAAGGTTTTCTGCATGCTAACGTGTTTGTGTCTGGTCCTTCTGATACTTCAAGGGGAAAGAATGCAGCAATGTCTAGGTGTGTTGATAGTTTTTCATTGTGTTTCCACTGGGAAATGTGTGTAAGGGTGAGTTTACTCAAAAAATATCAAGAGAGGACATATACTTACACATACCGTCATAAAATCTATAAAACTATTTTCTCTTTTTTACTGAACTAAAAGTTCTTGCAGTGACTAAACTGGGATGAACAACACAGAAAATAACGCAAGACATCAACTTCAATATGCAATATCAGTGTATGAGGCTTGAAAATAACTCTGGCTCTGCAAGATTTAATTCCAAACACTGCTAAACATTATAATCAGTGTAAATAAACCATGAATATAGAGCATACCCCAACCTCCAAATAACTGTAGCCATTAATGTGGTTCAACATTCACAAACAAGCACAGTTTGATCTGAAGGTTGCTGGGCTTGAGCTGAGAATGTCAGCGGTTTCCAGTGGGTAACTCCTCTCCTGCTTTCATGGCTGTGGAGACTCAATGGCATCCCTTTATATCAGATTAATGTTACAGTGGTTATTTGCTGTGGGCGGTCCACTGCCGCTCATTTTCTGCAGGGTAGAGCAAGGGCAATGGAAAGCACGACAGGAAAGAAAATGAGCAGTGAAAGTAGAGGTTAGGGTTACTTAATGCAAATAAATTGGCAGGGGTCTTAAAGTGTTACTGCAGGCAACACCAATCAAGCATCAGAGCCTGTCCAACAAGAGCTTGGTCTGGGTTTATGTGCCCGGGCATGACCAATCAAGACTGCAGAGAACTCACACTCATTTTGCATAATCACTGGTATCAGCAACCCAGTGTGAGCTTCTACAATAAAGGAGATGAGGAGAAAAAAAACGGTCTGAGTCTGAGTTTTCTGTTGCTTCAGCTAGTAATATTTAAGCTTGCAAGGAAGTGTGACATATTGTACGACTTTGGAACCGTAAATATGAGATACAAAATTATGCTTACCATTACTGAACCTGCTTTCATTGTCATTTTATCTTCATTTCTTTCCTAAATCTCAGACTAAAGCAGTACAGGACTGAACTTCCACCATTGCATACAACTAACAACATTAAAAACAGCCTGAGGTTAAGGACCTAAAACCTTAATCTTTTACGGATTTACATATTTGCCTACATACATCTGTTAAACATAACTAAACAGTCCTGTGTGCTGTACATATTCTGCATGATAGAGCCGAACAAACTCTTCATGTATTTGCATTTTATGATATAAATCTTATTAATCCTAATACCATGCAGGTGGAAAATAAAAAATAAACATCAGAAAAGCTTTCAAAGATGGACGGTGCATTATTTGGTCCAAGAGAGGAACATGAAATTTCAAATAAGTACAATCTGAACAGACAAAGCTAGAGACTGGCGGTGAGAATGTAGAGCATTACAGCAAAGCAGCAGGTGATATAAATGAAAAATGTGGAAAGAAAACTTATGTTCCC
This sequence comes from Larimichthys crocea, assembly GCF_000972845.2. Classification (NCBI taxonomy): domain Eukaryota; kingdom Metazoa; phylum Chordata; class Actinopteri; family Sciaenidae; genus Larimichthys; species Larimichthys crocea. Next base: position 13,390,387 of record NC_040033.1, on the reverse strand, counting down.
ATTGGTATATATAATGGCAAATAACTACTGACAGGTAGATGGAAGGAGAAGACACATTTGTCTGCTCTAAGTAAAAAAGATCAATTATAGAAAAGGTTGCAGAAGTACAAGAATAAAAGTATGGAAATTTGACAAACTATTAACACCAAATAGGACTGGTGAAATTACACTACTATGGTACACGACAATGCCAGGGCCATCAGTTGCCAAGTCACAAAACAGGCTGAATAGGAGAGAGATGGAGATTAGCTATTACTGTCCTAATTAAGACTCTGCACTCTCGGGTTAATGCTGTCCACTCTGAAATACAAGTTCCTCTTTGAAAACACATTAGAAAGCATCATTTTAAACACATTTAAAAGACTGTGGATGCCAGGTTAGAGCAAGACTGACAAATATATATGACAAACTATACTATACTGTGCAGGGCAAGATGTTCCTACTGGTTCTAGTTTTTATGCTAAGCTGAGAAAGCCCATATTTACAGACTTGAGGGTTGTATCATTCTTCTTATGTAATTCTCAGAAAAATTGTGATTTATATCAAACTATTACTTTATTAGAACAACTTACTCTGTAATCATTTTGAAATATCTCTGAGATTGGAAAAGCAAGCTCCATGTTTTTTTATCCAGGTTACAGGAGTCCTGGAATACGTCTCTAACAACCTCACTTTTTGTTGAATTGAGAAACCTGTGATCATTCCGTCCTCTCGAAGCTAAGCAGTGCCAGAATTTAGTCAAACATATTGCAAATTTGCTCCTGTATGAAATACAGGGTTTACAGAAGTATCAACAAAGATTGATAGTAAACAGTGGGATTCTGGGTGAAAGAAAAACTAGAATAAATAAATAAACTGGATGAAACAGTTTTTTGGCCAACTGGCAAGCTTCCTAGAGTGTCCTGGATAGAGAAAATGAATCTCTTCCAGGTAGTGTGCTGTACAAGTGAACTCTACTGCACACATAAACACACCTATCCTGTCTTCTGTAATCAGATATCAAATAATTGTAGCAATAAAAGAAGTGAGCAGAGACGAGGGCGATTAGATGAGGGAATCAGGGAACAAGAACGTCTTGTACAAAGAAGAAAGGCAAAGAATACTTTATTAAAAAACTGACTACATTGCAGCTCAGTTTGTATGTAGCTGTGTGTGCATCTATGTGTGCACACACACTCCTGCTGAAAGCTCCTACACACACTCCGACACCTTCCATAATCCTCCATTTCCTGCTGTGTGCCAGCGTCCTCTTAAATGAACGAGGCGCCTGCCAGGTCTTTTTCTCTCATATGTTATTTCAGTACAAACGTTTTTCATCGTTTCATCTTTCTTCGTTTTTATCCTGTTGACTGCTCCCTTTGTTTCCTACCTAATGCTCCCCCTCTTGACATTTCACCTCACCCACCCAGTTTATGTGTTGCACATGTATGAACAAAATCATGCGGAGCATCGTCCTTGATCACATGAGAAACCACCGCTCTGGGCTATGCATTTTTTTTATCAGATATAGCTAGTAAGACATTTCCTGCTACCTTCATTTTTTTTTACAGGGGTAGGCTGGTGGCAACTTTAATCTCTATATACAGTCAAATATTATTATTAATGATGTGTGTGTTCTTTTAATGTGAAACATTTGCAAGAAGTGTGAAGAGTTTCCTTGATATTCATTTTAACTTCAATAGAAAAGTTGTGTGAAAATGGACATTATGCTGAGTTAACTTTGTTTTGTTTGTTAAGTTAGGTACAGGCTTTTAGTTGAGAATTTACACCTTATAAGATATATATCGATGATATGAAGACAGAATAAAGATGTTTATATCCAACAACTAGTTTGAGGAATTATAATTATACTACTTTATTTCCTCATGCACTGAATGCAAATATTAGAGAAACACTTCCTCAGAAGAAATGCTGGGATTATAAAGTATATGTATTTATAGTAAATACGGTATTAGCATGTAATTATGCAGGCGCTTTTATCAAGCTTGTGTCTTCATATGTGTGTTTCTGTCTTTCCCTGGCTAGATGACACAAACGTAGAGACATCCCTGTCTACTTATCATGTATAAGTGGAAGAGTGGGATGTATAATGGGAGTGTGTGCATGTGACATATTAACATAAATCTTTGTAACATTGTACATGACACACATATGTATGAATGTATACAGTAGACACAAGTAATACACACACACAATGGCAGTAAGGGGGGATTTTAGAACCGCTGATTGAAAATGAATGTAACATACAGGAGATGATAAGTAGCTCAGCTGTCACAGTATCTAATAATGAGAGGAAAGAGATGGCAGGATGTGAGAAAGGATGCGAGCAAATTGGAAGAAGAACAAAGTGGTGAAAGGAGAGTGTGAATTACTACTGCCTGGCATGTGAGTGAGAATAGTGTTACACATGCCAGTTTCACACCATCCATCCATAGTCCATCCATCTCTCCGGCCAAGGCTCTCATTAGCACATTACATTAACGCTATGCACTGAACACCCTGCCCTCCTGCTCGGCTATTAGCACATAGCAGCCACTTCATTATAACATTTTACACTCCCCCCCTACATTGTTACCTTTACTCCACTGCAGTCACTTCATTATTTAGTAGTACACTCCCCTCCTTTAGTATCATTACCGCAGTGCAGTCCTTTCATTAGACAGCAGTCTCAACAAAGACTCTCTTGAGCCATGGCCATCCAGCCGCTTTCTCCACTGCCTTTGTGACGTTGCAGATTGCCCTCCTTCCTCTTTTTATTCTGCCTCACTACCCAACAGGCTGGAGGTTGTCAAGTTTGCTATGCAAAGCCTGTGAATTCAAGCTATACTGCTGGTGCTGGGTGATAAGATTAAAAATCAATATGACAACAGTTTTATATATTTACCTTGACAATGATAAATTAATCAGTTCAGAGTTACTGTAAGTACAACTGTAGCTCCTCAGCTACAGCACAGTACAATCTACATCAAAATCTGGTAAAATAATCATGTTTTAAGTATGCCAAATCATTAAGGCATTAGCACTTATCTGTTGCATGCTTTCTAAGATACAGCATTAACACGAAAAGAGGCAGAAAATGAAATCATAGTTGTTTTTTTCCAAGGAAAAAAAATACTATTATTTGCAAATTGCCTGCAGAAGTTTCTGAGCAGATTGCTTCTGCCATGACCTTCAGGACTTGACTGTGCTGCCAGGAGTATCTTCTTTCTCCATGTACCATGGGGCATCGACCCATGTGCTCCAAGGTTCCAGCATAGTTCACACTCAAGTGTCTCTGCCAGGCCCTCATGTCTTAAAGGGTCAATTAAACAAAATTATAATAGCTCATTTTACCAACTGGTGTCATGTACTTTCCTGAGGTTTTGTTATATCCACAATTTTAAGTTTAAATGAATAATAACATGGTTAATCTCTGCAGTATTAAGTTCATAAACACCAGAGAATATGTGAACGTAATATGTGCTGTTAAACCTTCTACACTTGGTTTGAAACATTTGACTCAATGTGATTGACATTCATTTGACTTTTTAAATAATATATTTTTGAATTTTTTATGATCTCAAGATAATTACATAAAGCATCAATATCATGAGGTCTTTATTTATTTATTTTGGTAATTTAGTTTACCTAATACTAATTCTGTGCATTGTATGATAACATAATATGATACTATAATCTGATTAATCTAATGAACATTTCAGATTTTGTTTTTATTTTGAAAATCTTAAAAATTGTAAATATGTACCATATTGTAATTATTTACAATCTTAAATGTAAAAATCTAGAATTTTATTGAACTGTTTCATCCGAAAACCTCACAGATTTGCCATTTTTTATTTTAAAACCAACCACTTCACACTGTTCCAGAGAAAGTATGAATTATAGAAATGTACAATTCAAGAAAAAAACTGTATCTTTTCACTGCAAGTTCGAGCTCAGCTCTGCCTGATCTAAATTCACAACAATACAAATTATTGATCAACTAACATAAAATAATGAACACATGATCTAATTAACTTAAACCAAGGCTCTCTCAGCTAACCCACTGGAGTACAACAACCAGAAAAAAAAAGAAAGTTTATCCAATAACTGAACAGTCAATGTACGCTCTGCTCTGGTATCAAAACTCTATAAATCATTGCACATTTTTATTCTTTAAAGCAAAAGCTAAAACAAGCTCTGGATGCAAGTAAAAGTCTCTTTTGGACCAGCGAGGCTTTAATGGCTGACAGCCCAAAACTTTCTTTATAGAAAGATCATATATTTTTCATCACAGACAGGCTTTGAACCCAAGTGTGGGAGATCATTTCAGTGGACTTCTAAAGTGTCTTTGTGTCACCCTGTGATGACTGAACTTGGGCCGCTGAGGTAGTTGCAGTGAAAACTCTGCATATATGTACCAAGTGCACAAAGCAATTACAGATGTTATTACTAGATGCACTATTGCTATGTGAACACTCATAAATACAGGATGCAAAAATCTAGAAAAAATGACATTCCAAATTTTTGTTTCATATTCTAGACCTTCCTCCCAACCCCAACGGGAAATCATTACTTCCAGCCTTCTAAATATGCATGTGATTAATTAGGCATCTTGTTATCACTGGCTAATCTGCATAGGACTCTCATGTATAAAGTCCCTCTCATTACCATTCAGAAGGCCATCTCACAGGTGTGCTGAGTATACAACACACACACACACAAAGATAAACAGGTCTGAAGATGCACATACACTCACATATTTAAACATGTTTAAACAAGCACGGACACGCGAGCATGATCACTCAAGTGTATAGACTCCTGGAGCCATACACACATGCACACACAGACAGTGTGAGTGGACACCCACTAGGAAGTGGACACATTATCCAACCCCACTGACAGAAGGTCCAGGTTTTCCTCGTACTAGTGGCAGTTTGGTCGGTGCCAACTCATTAAGAACACAGCTGGTCATAAGACTTAGAGTGGGGTAAGACCACAGGGGTCCTCAGACGGATGTCTGATTGGATTTTCACGCAATATTCAAGGATATAAAAAGCTCATTGTGGTATAGGTCTTCAATACATGAAACCTGTTAAAACTACAGCTTCATTTGACTGAAACAAATTAAGTATATGTACAAAAATTCAGTGGAAGTTGTTTCTACAGTGAATGCAAATTTAGGTTTGTAGTATTGGCAGCTAAGCGTTATGTGTAGGGAAGGGAGTTGTTCTTTTCTCTGCACTTGGTGTTAAATTCCCAAAATCATATCAGCAGAAAGGTCTTCCAAACTCTACTAGAATATCAAAAATGGCCTCTCCTTCATTTTTAGACCTGAAAAATGTCTTTTTAGGCTCCTCATCTCATCTCACGTGGATCTTTTTACATAGGAACAAACAAAATTCACAAGTGGTCCAGACCTGTCACAGCAGACACATGCTTACAGTTTGATTCCCTCTACCGCAGAGAAAACACTTGTTCGACTTAAGAATCATGAAACCTTAAAATTAAATAACCAATTTAATGAATAACCAAAATAAAATATAATTTCATCACAATGTAAATGTTATTGTAGTTGTTGGTTAAATTTCACTTGTTGGTAACATTTTTGTGAATGAAACTTCCCCATAAATGAAGTGTAAGATGTAACCTGATACTGTATGACAATTTTTGGGGAAATGTTTATGCTAATGATCTCATCTCAAATCGCATGAATGTGCACCGCCTCGTGAACAGGTGGCATTCATCAGGCTGATATGTACAATTTGTAACAAGTTTGTCCAGCTGGGTGAAAACTTGGAACAAGCAAGCCTCATAGAAAAAAGTTTTGGGGTAAGAACATGAAAATGTTTAAAAAGTCTATTCTTTCTGGATATCTGCAGCATAGCTGTTTTAATCAGAATGAAAAAAAGTCCGTTTTTAAAGGAAAGACATGATTTTTTTTTGAGATTTCAAATATTTTTTGACAAAACAGTTATTAGTCTACCTTGTCCCCATGTTCAAAAATGAACTTTCACGCTTAATTTTCTTTTGCTGTTTATATATTGGCAAACAAGCCTAGAAAAAAAGTTTAGTAACAAGGAAAGCTGGAGACTAATTAATTGGCTGTGGGGCATCATTAAAATGCTGAAATAAAAAAAAAAAGGACTCACTCAGGTTCCATTTGAGTCCAGTGGTGGTAGTTTGGCAGGGTCCACCTACTGGAATGAGGCTGCACCAGTCCCCCTCCAAGCCTGTTTTCACCCTGAGTCTGTGGCTGCCCTGTTGACAAGTGTGAAAACCAATGAGTTTTTGTGTGTGTATGTGTGTGTGTATGATGATGACAGGTGGAAACGATGAGACAGAAAAAAAATAAAGAGAAAGCAAACTTTTTTTTTGCCCCAAATGAGAAACTGAGCTTCTCTACCTTGGGAACAGGGCTCATTAAAATAAATGATTGCTCTTGTCAGTGCTGTAACCCATTTCCCTAACCACACTTACAAAGGATACCTTGCCATTTTGAAAAAAAGTCTATTTTGCTGTGGGTCACAAGGTGTCAAAAGAGTTTTGTACTGACACCCATAACTGTGCAAACAACCAGCTATTTACCCACAGTGCAGCCCAGTAGAAATACTTCCCTTGAAGTCAATGGGCTATGTATACTATAGTGTATTTTATTTGTCATGAAAAGCAGTCCAAATCATGATGGGGCAGATGAAGAAGTGTGTTTTTTTAAGGTATGGTGAAGTATTTTTATACAGTAATCTACAAAGAAAATAAACATGAACAACGTTTCAAAATGTCACGGTATGCCTTTGAGAAACTAGAGCTTGGAGAAAAAAAAGAGAAGCAAGCATCACACAGTGTAGGTGCAAGGTAATGTCAAACTCTTCAGGCTGAATAATGACTTTGCTCTGAATGCATTGGTTATAATAAAGCCTGATCCTGGAATTTAAAAAAGGTCAAAACAAAGTTTCTGTCATTCACAGTGTACAAAAAACTACAAAGAAAGACCTCAATCTCATTACAGCACATACATACATACACACATGTACTTGGTAAGGACACACCGCATCTGAAGGAAATCAAAAATCCCTGAAATGTGATCATTATGTATCATAAACACTGAATGTGTGCTCAAACGACCATACAGCCAAGCATGAATACAAAGGCAAAAGGCGCTGGGAGCTAGAACCTTAGATCAGTCATCGAAAAGGATCATACAGACACAGACAAAGACAGCAAAGGCAGGCACACTCAATTAAGAGTTTAAAATCTTGAAAGTGTGACAAAAGCTGAATTTTCTTTGTTTGGCTTCCTGAGCTGTGGACCCAGAGGGAAGAAGAGATGTGAAAATTCTAAGCTTTGGAGCATTTGGTGTTCAGGAAATGTCCCTGAGGTTCTTTTCTATACATATACACAGTCTCTCTGTGTAAGTGTGTCAGAGTGAGACAGTGCATGAGAAACAGAGAGAAGGAAAAACAAATGTATGTATATGCACACGCACACGCACACGCACACACACACACACATGCACACACATACAGGAGAGGCTCTATTCAGGGTAAGAATGTAACGTCTAATGGTTGCAGAGCTAGCTGCTAACAGTGTTACCAACATTTCAGATCGGGTTTGGAGATGAAGAGGGATGAAGATTAAACTCTGTGGGGAAAGTTTCATTTTTAAAAGTTGCCAGGTGAATAGTGGGCACATCAACTGCAGTGTTTTGAATCTAATTAAATCTACATTAGTATGAGACACAGTAAACTATGTGTACAATGTACAACAGTTTTAATTCTGTCATACTTCCTTTGAGTTAAGACTACAACATTTAAGAAGAGGATTAAAATTGTAATTGAAATTATTTTTGTAAAATGTTTTAAAAGTACAATATCCACCACGTCCATTAAAATGTCCACAAATGACTAGACCTACTCTGTGTTATATATTTAGTTGAGTTGTATACTTACACTATCCCAAATGTTACCAACAAAGTTCACACCCTGAGGAATTCACAGTTTTATTCAGGGTAATAGTTTCATTTGGTCGCCTGACAATGACAGCGTATCCCCCTCCTCTAGTTGTTAGCAATTATAGTGAAACACAGGATACATCAGAGAGTGAGGAAGGCAGCCAGCAACTGCAATGTAATGTAAATGATATTTTAATATGTTATTGTTGAAAATGGTTTCTGACTGTGCTACATCAGTTGGTGGATGTTTAACAATGAAAACAACAACTCCCAAGATCCCACGCTACTTTACAAGGGAATCAAATGATGTCTTTTATTATTGTTTTGGTGTGACAGATCCCTATCCTTGGCATTTAAAAACTGGATCAATGAAGACAAAGGCTGTCTGTCTTTGACTTTATTAATGCTACCAGTCAAACTGAATAAGTTTGTATGTGGTGTGATATACAAACAGGCTTAAGTGCAGAGCAATAACAGAGAATTAGAAATTTGTTTAACTTAAATGTGGAATTTAAATCATCATCTAAAAGTCATTATTATCAGTTACCATTCTGTAAAAGTCCTTTCTGTTGAGATACTTTTGTGCGTGTCATTGGGGTTTCTATGTGGAGCAGACCATCCGAGGTCAGTTCTTTATCTCATGTCTATATTTATTTCATATTTGAATGCCACATCATTGCTAACTTGCTCCAGCACAGCAGAAGTTGTGACTTAACATACCTCAGCTCTCACACTTAATCATTTAAATCAGCTCGTGTACTGACAAGTTTCACTCCTAAAAAGGGCATCAGGAAAACAAGCTTGTACATTTGACCTAGAGTGTGTGCACTTATAGAATGATTTATAGCAGGAATTGAGCTGACAAAGCACTGTGGATTTCCTGTTCCACAACAGAGAGCAGACTCGTTCAAGTATCTTCAGGTGCTGGGATACTAACTTGAGTGAATGCGGCTTTGCTTGGCCCTCTGAGTGAGACTGAGTAGAGCAGACAACATGCGGAAAAAATAACATAAGAGATGAATTTAATGCAACCTTTTTCTTTGTTCCTGAGACCCAAATGAGTAAATTTAACATCACCTTGAGACCTCGACTGATTAAAACATCTCTTTTGTCATGTAGGGACAGAAAAAAACAAGCCTGAAGCCTTTGCAGTGTCCCTAACCATAATTTCATAAAAGATATGAGAATTATGCAATGCCCTGAGGCAACTATAGAAAACACAAGGTTTCTGCATTTTTCCCACAGATAGCATAATAACACCTCATCTGAGAAACAACAGCTCGGATTTAGTCTGGAGTGAAGAAGCATATCATTAGTTTTCTAAAATGTGAACCTTTAATGAGAGTTTCAAGGCCATAGAAGCTTTATTTCCAGGTGACAGAATCTCCACTTGTCAAATCTAAAATGCAAAATGGACATAACTGATAATTTAACACTTGTCTAAATGTTGTGTGTGTGTGTTAGACTGTGTACTGAACATGAACTGTACATGTTGATTGTGCTACCAAATCCTGAAGCTAAGCACGTAACAAAGCCTTGATTGCATGGAATACAGGCGGTGAGGATATTTGGCAAAAGTTGTAAACACTTCAATTACAGATGTAACTTGAACAAATAGCACTGGGTCTTTCGAAGGTTGCGTTCACCTTCATGTACAGGCGTCTGCGTTCATCAGTCGCAAGTGAATTGGAGCTGCGTTGACAAACGAGCTTAATTTACCCTCACTGAAGTAAGATTAATTGGAGGTGTCGAGGTATGAAGCAGCAAATGACAACGCGCCTTTGGAATAATGACAAGAAGTAGGGAGGGAGCGCATGAGAGAAAGGTTTACTTAACGTATTACTGTACAAGGTGTCATCAGGAAGTGTGACTGTTAGTTGTTTGTCCTGACGATTTTGCAAATAAACAACACAAGGAAAAAAAGAGGAGGGATAGAAAGAGTAGTGTGTGTCCCAGATGGTAGTTGCTGGCCCTCTTGTGAACTCAGTCAACCGAGGAGCATGAGAAAGTGGCTGGCATTAAGGGAAAAACAATTTGGGAGTATCAAAAGAGACTCTTCCTCTTATGCACAACAGCAAATTGGGGCACCAAAAGAGCAGAGAAGTCTGTTTGTGTGTGTGTAAGTGTGTAGGGGCGGGGGTTCTTGAAGTGATTACTTAACAGAGAAACAAGTGTTCAGCACTCCAATCAAGGTGGGAGCAGAGCAAGGAAAAAAACATTTCTGAGTGAGAACACAAAATTAAGACACAGACTGGGAGAGGGGTGGTTAGGATGGGGATGTTAGAGCAGGAGAGCAGGATGCTAGTCTAGTGTGGTGAAAATATACTGCGGGTCTGCCTGTGTGTGTAGCTTTTATACGAGACTTCAAATACAGATAGAGCCATAATAAATCCACCTTTAGCTTTATGAAGAGTGAGTGAAAAAGTGACGCAGCAGCCAGTTTATGAGGTTGCAACCTCATTTTTTTTGTTGCATTTTACTACACCTGTGAAAAAAATTAACTGTGTAACAATAGATAGGACAGAATCGTTGCACAGTGGCCTGTCGATGCATACATGTGAAGGCTCAGTACTGTGTTTAGAATGCACTTACAGGTCTGAGTAGGTATGCCAGACTAGTCCCCTGTATGATCAATAGGGGGAGTTGTGTCATGGACATAGCATGGTGAAGTGTCTCAATACATGCCATGGTCTGGTCAAGCCTGCCTGCCAGACCGCCCAGTGTCACTATAGCATCCACCTGGAAAGACAAACAGAATTTAATCAGACAATAAAAACAACAGCCATGGCTTCATATACCGAGCAGGTTCTCTGACAGGATGCTGTTGTTTCAAGTTTGAAATGCAGAAAAACAAACAAAAAAGGGTTTATCTGCATTTAATAACTATTATGTTATACATTTCATTTGAGGCTTTTTCAAGAGAAACATGTATATATGCAAATAATACAGATTTTGATAGACATTTGTGCTCATTTGCTTACAGGCCAGGATATCATAAATAGTTGAACTGCACAAAAGTTCAAGTCAGACCCATGACAACTTCAATTTAATGTTTTTCTAGAGATATCTATGCATGAAATGCCATGAACTGTTTTTCTCAAATAATTACCAGCCAATCAGGATTGGCGTAATGAGATTAATGCTTCTGAGGTCTGCAGCGAGGCGTGCATCCCATAGTGAGACATCGAGCGAAATATTATGAAAGAGAACAAACATTTTACACATCAGTGAGAATTGGATAAAATGTTCTGCAGATATGAGTAAATAAAGCAGATAAAGAGCTTTGTTATTTTCATCAAATCACAATAAATTCTGTTTCCGATACCGAGCACCGATCTGATAACAGTATGTAGATAAAACATTAACAATTATTATATTATCTTCCATTTCTGCCATACTGTGAAAGTAGAGCCCCCTAAAACTTACACACTGGACCTTTAAGACATCCTGCTAACTAATCCTGTAAAAAGACCAAAACAGATGACGAACTGATCCTACTAAGTGTTAGAACCTGACATATCTTAATTCTCTGCACCATAGAGGTACATTGTTGTCTATAAACTATTAAAATAGTGAGCCACACTTGGTCATTAAAATAGTATAAAGTCAGAATGTAATGAGAAACACACTAATGTTTTACTGGATTTGGTCTTCTTATAGGATTTGATGACGATAACAGAAATATGGAATATCATTTTATCAAACGAAAAAAAACAACAACAAAAAAAACCCAATGACGCACAATAGTAAATACCATTGGGATAATTAGGATACAGAGCTTTGAGAGAGAACTGAGACGGAGGAGGAATAATCAGGTAGATCAAATAATTAATTTAGGCCACTGCAAATGTCATTTAACGGCAAATCAAGTAAGCTAAGTGGATTACCTAAACTAATACCATTTCCTGCAACCTCAGAGCTAACACAAGGTTCTTAACTTTGAGTCAGAAGTTCACTTAAGTACAATATTTACAGCTCTCAGCAGTTATATCCTTATACAAAGTCCCTGAGCAGTCAAGCACCAGCGCTGACAGCCTTAAAACCCAACAGTCTAGAGGGCAGAGGTGCTGTCAGAGGGTGACGACTGACTGACTAGCACAGAAAATGAACCAAATACTGTCAATCACACTTCACTTTAGTGTTTCCACTTCAGCCACGTACCACAAACAAAACATAACAAACAGAATGTAAGAGGTTAAATTATTTTCTATTACCATTCTTGATATTGACTGTTATTGCTTGGGCTGCATCTAAACTAGAGGGGATACACAGTAGCAGCCAATAATGAACAAACAAGCCGGATCATATTGGCTAGATTCATTTGCTATAACAGAGGTGTCCGTGTTTTTTTTCTGTGTGTAAGTGCATGTGTGTGCATTAACCCATTTAGTAAATTACAGCCAAGGAACTCCTGCAGTGTCACTTAGCCACTCTAAAATGCATTTTCATTTTCTCTTTACCTCTTAACAACCTGCCATTAGATCAGTATATTCAACCCTTTACCAAAAGGCGATAGAGCTCAAATTTGTACAGTAGCTCCTTACGGTAAATCACGGGAACAGATTATTTACCAAACTGAACGTATCGTGACAAATTTCCTGTCTCAGGCGAAGGAGTTAAAACAAAACCGAATGCTGAATTCGAGGGTTATTTCAACATCTGGCTGACGCCCCCACACGCAAAGGCAATACCTAAACTGTATGCAACAACACTTAGCAAACAACTCTCCTCTGCAAGAGAGTGAGAGCGAGGTTATAAAGGAGAAAGAAAAATGTAAATCTTGCAGTCAAATACTTTCCTTTGATTTAATACAAATTACAAAATAATAAACAAATTTGAAACTCACTGCATTAACTCCGGCTATACATTTTTCCGAACAGATGGAAACAAACACATCTTTCTATCGTTGGTGCTATCGTCTACTTCTTCTACTCGGTGTCAACAAATCCCATAAAAAGACCAAAACCACTAAGACAAAACCTTTCAACTCCTGTGCTGTCTGTGGCTCTCAGCCTGAAGCTCATTCCTTTCTACAAAATATATAAATCTTTAAAAGCAGGTCACAAATATCATGCTCTCCTTTTCCGACTAATCTGTGCATTTTCAGCCACAGATTAATACACAAGTATGTTAACAACAGTGTCTCCAGCCTAGAATGTGCTGACGGTAACACTAATACATTCTCTTCGACTAATTCAGGGCGTATAACATTTGTGGCATTATCTGTAGACCACCATGAGTTTGGGAGAATGTGAGACTGACTCGAGCACTTCCGATGTACTATGAGTGTCTCTAATTCTCTTTGTCCAAGATCTGACAAGGCCAGAGCTGATACCAGAGGAGGAAAAAGATCAAACCAACAGTGAACATTATCAGTAAAGAGCATCAGTCAGTTCCAGAGGACAGAAAAGCTAAAAGAAAGAAAAGAATGCTCAAAGAGAGCAACCATGAGAGAAAAGAAACTGCATTGAGTTTCGGTGTCCAATGACACAGTAACTTGCTCAATCTTCTGCTTCTCATCACACTTCTGTTGTGTCCGCTATGCATATCAAACTCTCTATAACAGTCTGAGTTATTTCTTCCCATTTCATGTTTGTTTACTTAAAACAAGCAGGGCAAGGAGAATCTCACGACTGAATGAATACAATTCAACAAGCTGGCTCAACAGATCCGGCCGTATTGTCTCCTGGTTGGGTGGGGGAGCCCTAACAACTAGCGACTCTGGCTCCGAGATCAACACAAAAAAACTCACATCCATTTATTGGGGATGATGAACAGATAACCAGAGGAAGACAGAAGAAAATGAAAGCAGTACGCTGCTTATGCTCGCAAGAGCGAAGCAAGGAGAGAGAAGTAGGACAGAGCTGTGAGATGATAAACAGAGAAGCACACATTTCAACAAGTACACAACCACATGTAAACAGGTACTGAATGCTCACACACACACACACACACACACACACACACACACACACACACACTAGCATTTCATAAACACATGCACGATATAGAGAGCACATACACACACACAGAAACACGTTCAAACGTTGTCCTGCTGTGATGTAAATACACACACACACACACACATATATATATAAATATATGTATGTGCACAAACACATACTCATCCACCCACCATAATCCTCTGATACCATTCTTTGGGATTTTACCCAACATAATATGAGATAAATTCTCTAAATCGAGCGCTAAGCTGCGTGGAGGAAAACATTCAGGGGCTAATATGTTGAATCTTAAACAGCCCAAACAGAAGCACAAAGCTCAGTAATCTGCAAAATCACCCTGTTATTATTTCATCTGTGTATTTAATTCATTTAAACAGCCTAAGTGGATGTTAATTAGTGAAGGTGAGCAGAAGAGAAAATGACAAGGCATGATATTAAATCATTAGAAAAGTTCTGCGTTTCTATAAGCGGCTCCTATTTGCAAAGTGTCGAACAGAACAAAAGTTCAAATACAAGTCAGTCGGTAAAGAAAAGCAGAAAAATCCTGGTAAACAAACAGGGAAAGTCATCATCAGCAACTCTTATAGAACGTCAAAAAACTGATTGCCGGGCTCCTATCTCTCGCAGGCAGATAGACGGACAAACAGTCGGCACCAGTTCAAAGGCAGAGTAAATATTGGCCAGGCCTGGAAAAAGCAGACACATAGAAGGGAAGGACAAAAGTATATCTTCTATTAAAGCCAGACACCAAAAAAACAAAGTGAATATGCACAACGTGGCAACATGGGTGAAGACTATTAGATTAAGTGTATTTTTGTGTGTCTGCAAGCATCTTCTCCAGAGTTTCATCAGCTTAGAGATGTGAAGTGATTAGGGCACTCGGCAGTGATTGGAGCAACACTCGGAGTGCTGCTAAAAAAAAGTCTAACAATAGAGAAAAGAGAGATATGAAGAAAGAGCAAAACAGGAAAATGATAGATGATCGATCAATTGAAACACACATAGATAGACAAGACCTTTTCCCATGATATTACTCTTTTTTTAAATTCCAGGAATTAGAGAAGTATTCTATAATAATATTATATTATATATAATATTTTTCCCCATGTGACGTACATTCTCTGCAATTCAGCAGACATTTTGTGAGTCAGAATGGAAATGGATTCAATCTCTGGATCAGATCACGGCGTGTCTGGCTCTGCAGCAGTTGGCTGGGCACGGGGCTTCGCTCTATCTGGCAGCCTATTTTGGAGTTTTGGATATCAGGTTGTTAGGAAATGCTTTACACAATGACAAAAATCATAACAAAAGTAAAATGTTTCATTCTGAATCGGGGCAAACCACAATTACACTTTGCATTTTATGTGTAGGTGTTAATGTGGCTGATGTGATTCCAATGATATTTTTCAACACTTATTTCTTCGAGGGGAATGTTGAGTGAGCATGCATGTTCTTTTCCAGCAGCGTGCCATTTCATATTCATACACCCACACGCATTCAGACATCGGATCTGCCCGCAGTCAACCACCAACATTATTGACCTCTGAACAGCTCATCTTAAGTACCCGAGGAACGAATGCCTTGCTTAAGGGCAATAAACTCTGAGGCCGAGGGAGAGGAGAGCTTTATTTATTTTACCCAGCGCTAGAACTACTGCTAGTCCTTTTAATGATAATATCAGTAACATGTAAAACATATTTTGACACTGATGTGTCATGAAAGTCTGTGCTACCAGGCCAACAAATAGTCTGGCACATTGGGGTGGCTGTGGCTCTGGAGGTAGACCGGATCGTGAGTGGATGGAAGACTATAAAGGTACTGCATAAGTACATACATTAAACAAACAGTATATAATGAATCGATTAGTGAGGTTAATCGATTCATTAGCTGCTTCCAGTCCTGCTCAGTGCTAAGCCAAGCCCCCCCGGCTATAGCTTGTTATGTATCAGGCAGAAACGCAAGTAATATTGATCCTCATATCCAACTCTCTGCAAAGAAAGCGAATACCAAAGTGTCAAGCTATTTCTTTTGACAATAAAAATGTCAAGACTGTCAGTGTGAGAGTGTGGTGTGCTGTGGATGTTTACCTGTAACTGCCGTCTCTGAATTTCCTCCACCATGATTGCAAGACACTTGGTGAAGTCTGTTAGATCCTGGTCGGCTGTTTCTATCAGCTTGCACCCCTGCGCACAAAGAGAAAAATGGAAGCATACACACGGGCAACAAAACATAATCAGATAGAAGTACACACAGGCAGATAGCAAAAACAAAAACCCGGGCAGAGATAAGGGATAGGGGGATAACAGCGGAGAGAGGTATAAATCAGTGTTTTAGTCTTGTCTGGCTGTCTGTGGGCTGTGTTGCTGAATAATGTAGAGGCTCCAGTCAGTGGCCCTAAACCACAGCATCCAGGTAAACAACCATGCTCTGGCCATCTCTCCCCGTCTCCTTCTCTATCCAGACTGTCACATTCCCAAAACACACTAACTTCCCTATCACAAACACACACACACAGAGCTGCACTAGGCGTGTGTAGAGTTCACACAAGCTTGTTCGCTGTGCTCTGTTTGATCTCATCCATTCTCCCTCCCCGCCCCATCCTCTTCTCTTCCCTCATCCCTCCACCCCTGCCTCCCCTCGTCTCTCTCTCTCCCTTGTGGATGCTTTTCTGTTCTCTCCCTTCCATTTATGCAGAATTATTCACCGTTTCCGACAAATCTCTGAGGGAACGCCTCAAACTTTCCTATTGTTCTGCTCCTAAAGTATTACCATAAAAGTCTGTTCTCTTTCATGGAGAAAAAGGTACTGCTCGTTTTTTTAGGCAACCTGTGTGATATTTGTGAAAAAAAGACTAATATTACAGTCAGCTACAGAGAGCGGGTAAAAGGGTGAGAGGGGAAAAAAGGAGAGTTTTGACGCTGAAGGCAACCCATATCTGTGTGCGAGTGTGTCTGATCATGTGTGTGTGGTTGTGCGTGTGCATGAGGAAGTATTGGATCTGCATTTCAAACCGTGTGTACTGGTGGGGCTCTGATCTCACACACTGCATTTTCTTTCGTCTAAGGTGTGTCAATGTTTATGTGACACCTCACCCCGTGTTTATTATTTACTGAATCAGGCTTCATCTTTCAAGTGTTCTGGTTTGACATTTTGCTTGTTATAAACAAGGGAAGGTCCATTTCATAGAATAATTTGCATTTTATGCTTATGACCTTGTGTAGTTTGGTCTAAATATGCCCACATGAACAAGTCTCTTGCATAGGGAGGAAGGACTATGACATTGATGTCATCAGAGGACTCTAGAGATGCACTGCGTTGTGTCTGGACTATGTTTATATATAGGTATGGTAGAATACATTGACACTTTATGTTAAAATGTACTTCAAGCAAACACAGAATTTTTCCAAAAATGCAGACTGCTGTTCATATCACTTTCTCAGGTAACATCCCAATGTGATGTGTCTTTTATAACTGACACTAGTCAGTTACCCATCTTCAGGTCCACATTTTGTATAAAGTACTTTTACTTTGCAGTCTACTTTGGTCACATTCACCTTTTTTTTTTTTTTTTAGTGATCCATTAAAATTAAGAAATATCTCCTGGCAACTTGGAGCACTTCAACGGAAGAGCAGTTTTCTCTTCTCAGATCATTTGATTCATTTGAATAATTTGAGGCCTGAAAGGGTAAAATAATTCATAAAAAAGAAGTAACAACTAGAGAAAATTGATGTTGGAATTTGTTAAATTAAAAAAAGGATTAGGTTTGCCTGATTCTGCATGAACAGGAAGTGAACTGTAAAATGTGACTTTGACCACCTTCAAATGTGTTTAACTGCATCTTGAGCACACTGATAGTTAAATCCATGACAGACTGCACAGTTGTATCCACTTTGATGATTCAATCTGCATGTTCTTCTCACTGCGTGTGGAACTCCTGCAGAGTCTTAATCATGAAAGCTGTTTTTTATAGTCAAGTTTGTATAATCACTTATCCACTTAGGCAGCATAACCTCAGTTCTGTTATCCTGCGCCACCACGCAAAAGCATGATGTTTTATCAAACTCAAGCTGAGTTGAAGGTTAATATCATGTTAAATTGTTGAGGTGAGGTTTAGTTAACTGAATGCAATGGCAGTGTATCTGTATTAAGGATCAGACATATGTGTGTCACGACATTGGAATTAATCATCTGGACACAGAAGACCACAAAATGTTATCAACTAACCCTCTCTTAACTGTCACATACATTCACTGCTCTGACAATATTTGTCTTTTATTTAGCTTAAGACAAAAAATCAAAGGGAACATACTAAGGATGATTTAGAAATGGAAGAGATAGCATGTGTGTACTTATTTTCTGTGTCTTCTCAACATGCAGCTAAACTGAACCACCAGCAAGTACATGTTTGACTTGTAATTGTGAGCTCAAGGTAGCAGTACATCACAACACAATCACGATTCAGTACAGTTAAACTCATGTCCAACTGCTGTCAAACACTAATCTGCAAGTATTTGTTGGCACTTTGCCCTAGATGGGAAGATCGTGCCTCAAATGCCTCCATGTTGGAAAAGTCAGTTTCTTAGTTGCTTATATGTCAAAGTGGTTAAGGAGTCAAGTTTCAGGCAGAAGACAACATGGAGTTCTTTAGTCAAACTTTCAAATGATGTTTGCCAAAAGTCCTATTGCTTTTTATTCATGTGTATTTATGTGTGTACACCTGTAGCTCTAAGAGTGTGTGCCAGTTGTGTTCCACTCACCTTGCCTGAATAGAAAGCTTTGACCTCGGCAGTAATGGAATCAAAATCCCCGCTGATATAGTCGGGGAGAAAGCTGCATGTAAGGACAGAAAAGGAGGATGAGTGACAGAAGGAGAGGGTTACGATACCAAGAAAGACAGAGACACAGAGAGTGTGAGGCAGAGATAGAAGGCAGGAGGAGAGAGAGGACATCGGGGCATGTGTCAGCTCTTTGATCTGTGCAGCGAAGCTGCCGGGGGAAGACGATGAGACATGGAGACTGACAGGGTGATTCTCTGTGGCACTGACGCTGCCCCTTTTACTCACACACACACACACGCACACACACACACACACACCAGACTGCAGAGATACATAGATTGATGTGAAAACACACATATACATAAGCGTACATGGCAGCATATACAAGCAAATCTGATACACACTTCACAGCATGATGTACCTGGTGTTGATCGGATATTGACCTGTTCCATTACACTGAGTGACTACATTCCCCATTAGAGTATTGGTTTGATTACTACAGGTCACAGTGCAAATTGATGTGTTGAAAACATGTGCTCACAATCAATGCAGAACACAGTAAGAGCAAACGGTGAAATAAGGTGGTGCAAATAATCCATGTATATGTTTTAGGAATTGATTTACTTATGTGAACTGCTGAGGTCAATGAGGACAAAGCCAAGTAAAAACGACGCTGACTCGTGTGTTTGAGTACGTGAAAGGGTTTGAAAAAGCATGTTAACTGTAAACTATACTAATAACCAAATTCTGATAATATAGCCAAATATTATAAAGTGTACACATGTCAAACTGTTTCTGGTTTAAAATGTATACATATTTATAACGATCAAATGGGTGAAAAATGTATTTTCTCGTAGATTTTATGTCCTGTCTATCCAAAGAATTCATTAAAATTCCAGCAATTTTAAATGATAGGAAAAATAGAAAGCAAACCTCATGTTGTTTTAACACAAGCTGAATGTAGAATGTATCAGTGTTGACAGATTACATTAGTTTGCAGTTGAAACAGCCTTAATGTTTCTTAATACAGGATCTGTTGGAGAATGGAAATGAACCTGAACTGCTGGATATGAAAGCTTGTTATTTGCCACTGCACACGCACATTATTTGTATAACTGATTATGAAAGGAAGAAAAAAATTAAAATGTGATTTGTTGGCATAAAAATGAATTAACCCAGTAATGTTTTCTCAATGTTTTTTTTACTCACATACAACCTGAGACTGAACAGGCACAATGATCACAAAGTGAGGTAATACAGAATATTAGCTGTTAACGACATAAACTTGGCAGAAATACCATGTTAATACAGGCAATTGTGAGGATTACAACGGAAAATTAAACTGGACAGGAGGTTTGGGAATATATGTGCATGCAGGCTTTGCATTCTGAATATAAATGTTCTGATGTATTTCACTCATCCAAATACGACTGTGTTCGGAGGCAGCCCACATTCCCGGGGTGCAGGAATTAACAAGGTCTGTTGCAGATATCAGTGGAAACAGCCAAAAATCTACCAGCCACTACTGAGTAGAACATTCCTGTCAGAGAGAGACAGATAGCTCTCTGTTTATTCTGGCTGTGTGTGTGTTTATGTGTAAGGAGCAGGACCACGGAGGGATGCGGTTGCCACTATCTACAGGCATTAACAGGTCTGACATTACGATTTCATGGTTGGTTGGGTGGTGTGTTTGTTTGTGTGTATGTGTGTGTGTGTGAGTGTGCGCTACCCAGCAAGTGGTGAGAGCGATGTTCCGGACGGTTGAAGAAAGAGATACAGAAGGATTATTCCCTCCCTCCCTCCTCCTGTTCACATTTACACCAACAAGATACAGCAAGACAAACAGAACAACAATTGCATGTAATCTGCTGCAATACACACACACACACACCCCTCCCAAAACCATGCATAAAAGCACAACGCTACCTAAGGTGGTCAAAAAATGAGATCCAGGTAAAAACTTTCCTTGTCCACACGAACATTCACAAGCACTGAAAAGTGTACATAAATACAATATGCACAAAAATCTAAAATCTAAAATAAGCAGGTACGCATGTGCACCATTGTCCTCTCTTTATAACACAGCAAACTGCAATTGCATCGCCATTCAGAAATAACCTTCATGTGACAGATGGGACAAGACGTGACAGCAGACCTGATCAGAGCTTTACACACACAACCACAACCACAACCACACACACACACACACCCCATTGTGACCTGTGTGCATGACTCCATCGGCTGTTAGTAATTGACCAGGCGAGATTCTGAATTCTGCATTTGTGTCTGTGTGCATGAGCGTAAATGCTGTTTGCACGTGTTTGTGTGTCTGCACATCGTGTGTCTGACAGTCTTCACTTCCACATTAATATTAACTGACACTTTAATTTGGATGGGAAATAGAGCATTTTACCGCCAGTTTGTCTGAGTATCGGGTGGCGCGGATGGCTGTGTGACCTTTGCCTGTGTTTGTGTGTGTGTCTGTCAGCATGTTAGTGTGTCCCTCTCTCTGCCTACGTTCTTCTCTTCTCCTTTACACCCACCTTCCAATCTCACCTCATTTACGCTTCAAAATACTTACCTTTCTAGGCAATTAAGGCAATTTCCTATCATTTCAACACTGTATTTAAATAATAAAATGTCTTATCTTGATTTATTATTTTCTTTCATGTCTGTTTCTGTCCTTGTTTCCATCAAACTAACTCTGACACCATTCTTCCATACACCCACTTGATTACAACTAAATGTTTTTTTTTTGTTTATATTCTCTCTCTCTCTCTGTCATATCTTTCATCATCCCCTGACTCACAGCAGGACAAACACTCACATCTTTTCATCACTTGAGGAGATGCAGTTCTGATTACTCCCTCTCATCCGCCCCATCTCCCAATCAGAGGAGGAGAGCCAGTGAAGGGGTGGAGGAATTATTTTGGATGGCATCATTAAAGGACCAATATATATAAAAATATAAACAAGCCAAAGCAAAGGACTCACAAGTGATTTTTTAACTAGATATCACTTATATATTGATTGACTGCGTATGTGAAGAGTGTCTGCAACATAAAAATGGCGTCTGTCCAAATACAACCTCTTGTGGTTTTGCGAATGACGACTGTCCACTCTCAGAAGAAAACGGTGTTCCATAAAACAGAAAAACTTCTTAAGGAAGAAAGCTGAGGACTGAAGGAAGAAAAGTGCTGATCAAGACAGTTTATATATAAAGCTGCAACAACAAAGTAGCGATGACAATTGTTCTCAGGAAAACTGATAAATGATCACAGAAGGTATTTAGTGTTATCTTCATAATTTTATTTTATTAAGTCTCCAAAAAGACAATGCAGTTCAAGTTTGAGCTACAAAGCTTTTGAAAGAAATACAAACGCACCAGATCACACAACAGTAGCCTTTCCCACTTAGCCTACAGACCTTTACTTCAGGGCTAACCTGCTTCACTTTACCTGCAGTGAGAAATAACAAACTAGACTTTTCTTGAGAAGCTGCAGCGTTTCCTTTCTGACAAACTGTAACCTATTGTACATTTACTGATTACTTATTGCTTACTCCGCCCTGCTGACTTTCACTGTCACTCTGTGGCTCACTCTTTCATCCACACACTCTCCACACAGACACATTGCACTATTTGGGGAAAGGTGGCATGGAAACTGTGTGGATCTGTTGCTTCTTCTCCGTCAAGAAAAAATCCATACCATCACAGTCACGATGGTTTTGCTTCATTGCATCATTGTAAGCATTAGTTTAAGGTTGACAGGTGCATTTTGGAGAGCATTAAAAGAAAGTTGTGGGTTCTCAACAGTAAGTTATACAAAGTCAGCAAAAACATACAGAAAAGTTTAACTATTATTAATATAAATTGTAATCAAGGAAGGAAAAGAAAAAAATCAAAAGGTGATTTATTGATGTGAAAAAATTAACTCACCCAGCCCGACTTTCCCTAAAGTTTTGACTCGCACAACCTGAGATTGAACAGGCACGATGATCATAAAGTGAGGCAATACAGAATATTAGTTGTTAACGACATAAACTTGACAGAAATACCATGTTAATACAGGCAATTAAGAGGATTACAACGGAAAATTAAACTGGACAAGAGGTTTGGGAATATATGTGCATGCAGGCTTTGCATTCTGAATATAAATGTTCTGATGTATTTCACTCATCCAAATACGACTGTGTTCAGAGGCAGCCCACATTCCCGGGGTGCAGGAATTAACAAGGTCTGTTGCAGATATCAGCGGAAACAGCCAAAAATCTACCAGCCACTACTGAGTAGAACATTCCTGTTAGAGAGAGACAGATACTGTAGCTCTGTGTTTATTCTGGCTGTGTTTGTTTATGTATCTTTCTATTTGTAGATGCGAGTTGTTAGCTTGTAAATGTCACTTGTATGTGGCTTAGGTGCGTCTGGTTTCATAATAAAGCAGTACTGCAAAGGTGGGCACAGAAAACAACCAATCAGTGATAACAGAGATCTTATCATCCCACTGCAACAAATATTCTAATTAGTAAGACCTCAAGGCACATGAGTGTGAGCTTGGTTGCGTGCTGATGTACACGTGTCTCTATCATGACCATGTTCATCTGTATTGAAACAAACAAAACACATGTTTGGATTTATGATCGTGTATGACTGTGAATGCACGTGTTATACTTTGATTTGTTCATAAAACAGCAAAGTGATTTGTGGTCTAACAGTGTCCAAATACAAAACTTAATCAACTTGATGCCTGTGGGCTGTCAGACTAATAACCAGACATTATTAACTCTCAGAATTACTCTAAGGGCTACTAGGTGTACTAGAGAGAGAGACAGGGGAGGTAAATTGGAATTTTAATTATTACAATTCTAAGACAATAAGCCTGACAAAAACTAATGACAGCACAACATAAGTTATGCAAAGCCCTCGTGTTAAAATGTAAGGCCTAGTTCCCCATGCTCATCAACTTCTAACCGGGCAAAAAACACACAGGGGGCTCTCAGTCGATCATAAACAAACTTCTCTGGCAGTGTGTAGTGTAGTAAGAAAAAAACTTGGTCTTGGTTGATGACGTGATAATATATAACAAAAGGAAATTGTTAATAGAGGTGAATTACTGTAGATGAAAAACTGCTACTGACCTACTGCAGTAACGTTAAATATTAAACAAATGATGCCCATCTACAACAAAAGAGATAAAACAATTAATTAAACAAGGTTCTATTGTAATATGACTCAGCATCTTGTTTTGATTTCTGTCGTCGGTAAGTTAAAAACTTTCTAACAGCACTGAAAGCAATTAGGAGGAAGGAGTCATTAGTTAGTCATCAGCTGGTCCATGACTCCCCCTGCCCAGTTTAATAAGCAGTGTAACCGTCTTAACTGTTGGCTTGTGACCCTGATTTTACATCACACAATACTCGATACCCCCGCAGTTCCCAAGCTGTGCAACTTTGATTACAGTATACTTAAAAGGGAGCTTCAAACGGACCATATAATGATTATGATACATTTCAAACCAAATTATGGTCTTATTAAAAAAATATTACGCACAAACATCAGCCTTAGCAATTTGCACATCAAGTCAACCTAGGGTCCTGACCACAAGAGATATTGCCATAATTAAAATACAGCTCTTACACATAGACGTAAGCCTGTGTGGTGAGCATAAAGAATATAGAGAAGTGAATGAGAAAACATGGAATGACAGACAAATACAGCGTGAAACTGTTTAAGATATCTCTTTGACATTAAGTCTCGCTCTTGACAACTGCTGACACTGACTATCTTTTCCCGACCAAAATATGTACACAATGCTGACTATGACTGTGCTGTGAAAACCTCTTATTCATATTCAGAGTGTGCGTCATCAGCCGACTCCACACACACACACACGGATCCACACACTGCCACAAATTTTATAAACTCTGCTTGTGTACAATTACCTCCTCGTACGTTTGGCTAGGTTCGCCTTCCTCTTCATCCATCTCTTGACTATTTTTATGCTTCCAGAGGATTTGATTAGATCCACAAATTAGACAAAATGGAATTTTCATTAAGAAATGGAGAAAATGTAGTGCTACATTCACGGGTGAACCAGGGGGTCTCGGCTCTGACAAAAGAGCCTGAGCCCTCACAAAAGTAATTTTAGTACTAGTTTGTTATATAATGATAATTTAGCAATTTATTTTGTGAGGTGAAAGGCTATACATTGTTGACAGTCGCCCAGCGGCTACATTGGTGGGATTCAAATGTAAAAGATCAGCTACATACATTTCTTTGACTGATTTCTGTTGATAGAACTAAACCATTTACTGTTAATAATCTAAATAGCACAAACTATAGTATGCAACAGCTGCAGTCTACAACTGTTTAGAGACAGTGCCCTGGTGTGTGATCAGTACAGTTTCCAAATTCACAACTGCCTTGTTAAGACCCACAACCACCTGATCCCCTACTGGTACTAAGTCCCAGCACTAACTGGATATGGATCTTTAAATAGTTCTTGTTTAAAGCTCAGCTCTCTCATGAGTCGTTAAGTGTTTGATTCTGCCAGTTTAGCAACTTTAAACAAGTCTGTAATTAAATGTGCAGTATGTGTCTATATAAGAATGCATGCAAATGATGAATACTGCTTCTTGTCTTGTGGTAATACAGTAAGCAGCATATTTGAAACAATGAGATAGGAAAGAAAGTCGTAAAATACAGATCAAATATAGAGAGAAAGGGCATCTTTGGTGAGCATTTACATAGGCAGAATTATGGGAGAGCATCCAAATGTTTGAGATTTAATACCAGGAAGAGAACAAATAATCAAGGCATGTCTATCATCAAAGGACAGAGTTCTCTGAATACATTACGGTTCAAAAAATATATAAGGACAACAGAGATAGCAACATAAGAGAAAAAAATGATTATAGAAAATGAATGATATGACGTATGTTTCTGCCTCACTTTTACACAAGCTGAGGGAAATAACAAATCACAAAAGAACAAAAGGTTTTTAAATTCAAGGTCCATCTGGAATTTGCGCGAGAATAGAAATGAAATGAGATGTTTATCTTCTACCACCCCATGAAGTGAAGTCAAATCACCACCACTTGATTTATCATGATAGGCAGGAAGCCAGCCTGATGTGCCCCTTACTCTCTTCATCCCTAATGACTACCATTAAGGTTGTTTTGACAGAAAATTACATGGCACCTTTTCTCTAACCATGGGAGGCCGTCCGCCAACTCTGTTCTTGTGGCAGAGTAGGAGTCTGCAGAAGCTGACCGGAAACTTTATAATCCTTAATATTTTCTATTGGAAATACACGATCGTAGGCAGACGTGGACAACGACACATGTCACCTCATTAGATAATTGCTTTTTCATAGTGTTTTGTTTTGCCATGATTCACACGCTACAGTTTAGATGTGGGACCTCTCTGCAAAGTCTGCTTTGCGTGTATCTTCTGATATTCTGAACTTAGGTTTTTCACTGTGATAACGGGGGTGGAAAAAATACCCAGCTAGGAGTCGTAAGATATACACCCACATACATAAACAGAAACTAGGACACACTGCTTAGCAATCTTTTACATCTTTATCTTGGTAATATTTATAAAACAATCTGTCTGTTGTTAATTGTTTAATCTTTTCACTTATTTTTTCTTTTCCTGCATCTCCTATACCGCCTTCTATTTGATTACACAGTGCTGCTCTTGTCTGTGTTGCCAGTGCTCATAATCTCGGCTTTGATTGATTACTAGCATCTTCCTCCCCTCCTCTCCCTCTCTGTAGTCCATTAGTTATGGTAATGTTAGGTTAAATACGTCTTAACTTACTGGTGATTGATTTACACATCACCACCCATCGCCTAATCATTCCCTTTAATTCCCCGTCCCCTTCCTCTTTATTTTCCTCCTCCACCCTCCTTGTATAACATCTAACTTTTCGGGACAGATGCTCTTTGTGTTGGGAGCAGTCAGACTAAAAGGGACGCCTGGCTGTCAGTTCCACTATGCAGGCTGCTGACAGAGCTCGTACTAGAGGGTCAGGAGATGAGTCTACTGTGTCACAAAAACATAGACAAGTATGAGCGACACCATAGCCAGCAGGTCCAACATGCTCAGACTCACTCTCTGAGACAGAGATATAGACTAGTTTTATTTTGAAAATGAAAAAAGTAAATACGTGCTCATGGACTTCATGTCTAGAGTCTCGATCAGCTGAGATTTTCATTATCAACAAATTGTTATGTTACTGAACCAAAGGTTTTTGTCAAATCAAATCCTTAACTTTGTTTTTGTTTTTTGGTCAAGCTTAACTTACTTAATTTCAAAAATCAATATTTATCAAATCTTCATTTTTAATTGTTTTACAGTAAGTGCCGACCAGTCCAGTAAAATCAATATGCCATGCCCAAATCAGCGGTGTTACAATAAATGGTTTTGATATGAACATTAATAGCAAATAATGCAGAGGGTCTGACACCATACATCCATACAGTTTAATACTATATAGCATTAACATTTCAGATTTCTGCTTTAAACGTCCTAACCTCAAAGACAAGAATATGTTTGCACAGTGAAAAAGTGTGAATGCACCTAAATTACATCACTTTTCCAAAAATGTCCCCACCTTAGACGTCTACAACTTAAAATGGCTGTTAAGAAAACAGAATTGCAAGAACATTCACAGAGACAGACAAATATAGACACACATCACATTCACGCCTTGACACAATACACACTCTTGTTCACACTCCGGGTGTTAATGTGAAAGCCTCAACACTTCAGGGACGCAGTGAACCCCAGATCCATCTCTATCACGACAGCAGTCCTCCATTAGCCGTACACAAAAAAAATGCACTGGCAGAATGCACACATATGGTGCTTTGTCAGAGACACACACAACGCTAATACATAAACACGGTGCATTTTCTCACCTGAAAAAATACACACACACACACACACTTGTGCAAATGCAACCAAACACAGAGATGTTGAATGCACAATTCTATTAAATAAATGCTGTCCACTCTTTTTAAGTTTTATCATCTTTCTCTCGAGCTACATGCACGGATAAGACATTAAACTGAAAGTGCAAATTAACTCATGCAAACATGAACAGAAGACAAACTCACCTGTCTCTGACTCCAGCAGTGATGTTATGAAGGTGATTAGCAGCTCCATCAGCACATGCCTTCACAAGAGCTACAGAAAGACACAAAGTGAAGGCAATGGTATATTCACTGAAGACACATTTATGACTTCTAAAATGAGTTAGTGTTACATACGACAACTGGTATAAATGGTGTGTAGAATCACAATAAACCAGTTTACACTCATGCAGAGGTGAGCTAAGGACGGATGTGTCCATTTTACTTTTTGACATTCACTTCAAATCAGTTTCATTGATTATTTTCACCTTACCTCCAAACAAAACATATCACATTCAGAATACCTCATCCTAGACATGAAATACCTCTTATGATCAGTTCAACAGGGGTGGCATACATACGACTGATGGTACATACAAACACACTGAACAAAAATATAAACGCAACACTTTTGTTTTTGCTCCCATTTTTTAAAAATAATGTTAGTGTTTAAACTGCCCATTGTTTTTCTATAAATGTGTTATTTTGCACTCAGTGCTTTGAAAGTCAAATGTACTATAAAGCAGCAGAATCTGCACTTAATGTTTCATTAAATAAGGCTGTGAATTACTTGGTTTGGTGTGTCAAGCTGGCAGGCTACAGACGCTACAGGGAGCATACATTGTATTTATCGGACTAGTACTTGAAAGATTTCACATGCATAATAAGACTCCTACGAACATCTCAGTATACAAGGCCACATCTGAGAATAATTTGATTGAAAATCCTTGTGTAACGTGCACTCTTGAATGGCCGGTCACATTTCTTAATTCCTTGCTTAACAGTGTGTCAAGTCCAATGGCAAGTACACTGAACAAAAAGATGAACGCAAAGATCTAAAACATTTTCTATATACACAAAACAACCATTTCTCTCTGGTATTGTTCACAAATCTGTGATAGTGAGCACTTCTCTTTTGCTTTCCATCCCACCTCACAGGTGTGGCATATCGAGATGCTGATTAGACAGCATGAATATTGCACAGGTGTGCTTTAGGCTGGCCACAATAAAAGACCACTCTGAAATGTTCAGGTTGGGGTCTGTGGGGGGTGAAATGTTGGTCCACTCCTCTTCAATGGCTGTGCGAAGTTGCTGGATATTGGCAGGAACTGAAACACACACACTGTCATGCTCAGTGGGTGACATATCTGGTGTGTATGCTGGCCATGCAGGAACTGGGATGTTTTCAGCATCCAGGAACTGCGTATAGATCCTTGCAACATGAGGCCGTGCATTATCGTGCTGCAACATGAGGTGATGGTCCTGGATGACTGGCACAACAATGGGCCTCAGGATCTCGTCACAGTATCTCTGTGCATTCACAATGTCATCAATAAAATGCACCTGTGTTCGTCGTCCATAACATACGCCTGCCCATACCATAACCCCACCGCCACCATGGGCCACTCAATCCACAACACTGACATCAGAAAACCGCTCACCCACACGATGCCACATATGCTGTCTGCCCTGAACAGTGAAAACCGGGATTCATCCGTGAAGAGAACACCTCTCCAACGTGCCAGACACCATGTGAGCATTTGCCCACTCAAGTTGGTTACGACGAGGAACTGGAGTCAGGTCGAGACCCCAATGAGGACGACAAGCATGCAGATGAGCTTCCCTGAGATGGTTTGTGACAGTCTGTGCAAAAATTCTTTGGTTATGCAAACCGATTGTTGCAGCAGTTGTCCCGAGTGCCTGGTCTCAGACGATCTTGGAGGTGAACATGCTGGATGTGGAGGTCCTCGGCTGGTGTGGTTACACGTGATCTGCAGTTGTGAGGCCAGGTTGGATGTACTGCCAAATTCTCTGAAACGTCTTTGGAGACGGCTTATGGTAGAGAAATGAACATTCAATTCATCAGCATTCCTGCTGTCAGCATGCCAATTGCATGCTCCCTTGAAACTTGCGACATCTGTGGCATTGTGCTGTGTGATGAACATTTTAAAGTGGCCTTTTATTGTGGCCAGCTGTCTAATCAGCAACTTGATATGCCACACCTGTGAGGTGGGATGGATTATCTCGGCAAAAGAGAAGTGCTCACTATCACAGATTTGTGAACAATATTTGAGAGAAATGGTTATTTTGTGTATATAGAAAATGTTTTAGATCTTTGCGTTCATCTTTTTGTTCAGTGTACTTGCCATTGGACTTGACACACTGTTAAGCAAGGAATTAAGAAATGTGACCGGCCATTCAAGAGTGCACGTTACACAAGGATTTTCAATCAAATTATTCTCAGATGTGGCCTTGTATACTGAGGTGTTCGTAGGAGTCTTATTATGCATGTGAAATCTTTCAAGTACTAGTCCGATAAATACAATGTATGCTCCCTGTAGCGTCTGTAGCTTGCCAGCTTGACACACCAAACCAAGTAATTCACAGCCTTATTTAATGAAACATTAAGTGCAGATTCTGCTGCTTTATAGTACATTTGACTTTCAAAGCACTGAGTGCAAAATAACACATTTATAGAAAAACAATGGGCAGTTTAAACACTAACATTATTTTAAAAAAGCTCATCTGTCTGCCACAGAAAACATAACAAATAGCAAACTGACAAGTAAAGCATTTTGGTTAAAACATTTTTTATTTGAGCCTTTAAAGTAAAAAAGCACTTATTTTCTCTGATCTTAAAAATAGACAAATGAGGAGGTTATTTGCAATTCTCAAAATGGAATTCAAGTTGCACTAAATGAGATGCAAACTATTTGCAAATGTATGCTCTTGCATGGCCTCTATTCTATTCAAATTGAACAAGCAGCCTATTTTTTAAGAGCCCCTTCCTATTTGGAACTGTTGTGGTACACACGGGGGAAAAACTTCAAAGCATGAGATGTAGTTTTCTACTTTCACCTTGTTTAAAACTAACTTTTAAGTCTGCACCGATTGATGTGCACATGTTCTTCTGTATCATTGGCTTTCTTTCTCCAACTGTGTCCATTTCCCAAGCCCATCGCTGAATGTACACACACCTGTGTGCCTGTCATTTGTTTGGTTGCAAAAAAAAGTAAAACAACAGTATATGGTGTAAAGAGTCATCTTTAGTCACAGCTGTCTATCTTCACATGGGATCTGGTTTAGTACATGTGGCCATGTGCATGCATACAAGCAAAAATAAAATGAAATTTCACTTTGCCACTTTTCTACAAACTCATTTCCCACGTACACTTTGCTCACACTAGTTAAGTTTGGATCCTGTGTTGCCTTAAGACCAGCCTGACTTCATCATAGCATCATGCATTTCAGGTAGTGGCTATCCTATGTAAGAAAAGTGTAACAGTCAAAAGTCTGTGTGAACATACTGCTCTTTGGCATTACATTGACAAAGGAAAAAAGGGAAAACTCACAAAAGACATCCCAAGCACAAGCAAAGCTGAACCACATTACAGGCCAGGTTCAGACTAACATGAGCACTGATTCAAAAGTGTGGCCCTTCATATGTTTCAATGAGACTATTATTCCAGATGCAAACATCTATAGGAGAAACGATATAGGGCCATCCAGCAAAACCTGGCTCAACTTTAGCTACAACACATCAAATTTCCACTTTCTGCACTGGTCAATGTTAAGTTTGCAAGCAAGCACAAATTCCTGGTAGATTACTTTGTTACATGAACAGTGTATTTCTACTATATACCTCCCAATAATCCATATGGACGACTAAATGTGGTAACTGTCCAAAGCTCCAAAATCCTATCTCATAGCACTCAATTTAGTCATTCAATGATGAATGAAAGCTTTATGCTGTGTTCCAGGCGAAATTGGAGGTCAGAGTTTCCCTGCTGAAATTTCCAACTTCCTACCTCCATATGTTCGAGGTGCACAAAGTCAAACATGAACAGAAAAAAACACGATCGACCGTGACAAACTGATGTTTCTTTGGCATGTGTACAACAGTTGAACTCTCAGCAGTGCAGCCTTGACTATCGACACAAAACAGTGGAGGAAAAACAATGCTCAGGTAACAGGCACTAGTCCAGTACACATTTTTATTTTACAGCACTTTTATGCTTAGAAATGTATCTAAATATTCCATTTATTAGCCTAATACAAATAGTATTAGGCTGTAGTCTAAAAATACACCTTACCACCTCCCCTGAAATAACTTAAATGTACAAGACAAGTGTGGGTGTTACGTCAGACAACTTCTTCACAAGTCAGAACTCCATCTATGAGAACTGCTCCATTGCAGAACGCATTGTATATCCTTGAGGCCAACCTGTGTTTGAAGGACGTGCACATCTGTGGCACTCCCACATAGGTGATTTCATTTACAATTGCAATTCTATACAATTCAATACTCCTACAAATCAATTTACCTTTTTTTATTATTCTCATGAATCTTTTTCACAGCAGATATTCTGACTTTGTCTTCAGATTTGCCATCTTCTCTACAACACTATTATTGCCATGACCTTAGCATGCAACAAAGCGTAGCGTCACACCAACATTCTGTAAATTCACATGCAGTCTCACACTAGTCTAAGTCTACTTGATGAAATGGAGGTGAACATTTTTTCTGACAGATGAAGGTATCCTTCTCAATCTACCTATCCTTACCTTGAGCACTTAAGAAGTGAGAGAATGCAGGCGCATTTGCACTGATGTAAATAAGACGCTGAAGGCAGGTAGTGTTTTTATTCATAACCCTCACCACCTGCAGTCGATGTTTTATGTCATGAAATGATTGGAATGTAAATGACTCATTATCTCTGACAGAGTACAAAGGCTGAGAAACTTTTCAAATGACAAGTTTTCGAGAAACAGAGAAAGTCTTCTTTAAGCCTGGTGATGACAGACTGTAAAGCTATCAGTCATTATCTTTGCATAAATATCCACACACACCCACACAAACACACACACGGAATAATTTTCAGACTTAGGTTTCCAGAACAGTTACTTCTGTCTGTCAATCATTTTATTCTGCCCAGTTTGCATGGCGTGCCATTGAAACACACGCAGACACACAGAGCTCCAGCGAGTCTGAGATGTTTGATGTCAGTGTGGCTCTCAAGTACCAACATCATAACAGTCTTTCAACATTATCTATTTACATTTATATAATTTCCAATTATATGAATTTCCTGACCTAATCTTTGCCCAATATCCATAATTTTGCATTACACATGAATTCAGACAGTGGTTTAATATACTGCCCATCAATCAGCCACAAAAGGCACATTTTTACCATGGGAGACTTCTCCTTGCCAATGATGATTTGATAAGCAAAAGGTCCCTTCATACTTCATACATATCAATCAAGGATTCAGAATTATTTCACACTGCTAAACAGTTTCACAGTGTGGCCTTGCACCTTGTCAACTAACTATCAGAAGAAATTACAAATATATTAGATTATTTATATATTTTTTAAGTATATACTTTTAAGCTTCGATGAAAATGCGCAGTGACACAAAAGGCCATGTATTTAATGAGTGATGCGATTATTACTAGACTGTCATCTAGTAACTATGCCGATAATGAGAGGACATGAGACAAAATGTGCTCGATTCTGCTCAGCAGCTGATAATTGAGAGGAGTTAAAGGAGCTCTGTGGAGTTTTCTTATAAACAAACTATCAAGTGTTTCTCATCACCAAATACATGTGTGCATCCGTGTGACCCAACAAATGTGTTGAATGCATTTCCTCTGTTGTTTACATTCGTGCTTACCTGCCAACAGTTGTTCACTACCTTTATGAGAACATTACTAAACTCCTTTACAGGTTACTGCCATCATCAGTGGAATAGCATAAAAAAAAGGGACGCACCTGTAATAACACTGCTCCTTAGCACTATCATTCATTTAAAAGTTTGTATTTCATATCCCTGAGACAGCTATTCCCTTTTGATGTCCCTGAGTGTATATTTACATTTTGTAGTTTTGATTCGTGTCTGCATGTCAAATCTTCTTCTGTCTTTTAAATGCTGCTGTTCCCAAGACCACAAATTTACACAAAACAGGTCAAGCGTATTTAAAAGTTTGTTTTTCTTGTAACGGAAACTTTCTCAAATGCCTGTGGGAGTGTGTGTTTTTCTAGATCTCTCAACATTCGATTTGTCTTCATCAGAGTAAATGGCAAAAGTGGGTAAACTGAACTTGAGAAATATGATCTCTTCATCTGCACTCAATCCACAGGCGATGAAGATACAATTACTGTCATTGTCCCACTGAAACAATGGATTGCCGGCTGCTTAAAGTACACCACAGTTGTGAATGCAACTGCCTAACCAACTCCATCTTCTCCTTCTCTTTAAAGCATACGAGTTTAACAGACAAGCTCAGCAGAAAACCACGCACAGAGACACAGCCCTTATGAATCTTGACGGTGATATGATGTGAGCTGAGCGGAGGGACAGCAGAAGCAGTCGGGGAAGATGACCTTGTAAATTAACTAGCCATAATAATCCCTCCATGGAGGCTTCACTACCAACTCCTCCTGTCACTCACTCAGCTGTATGATAGATACATACGGTGGGCAGGAGATAAAGCACTTCCAAACACAGTACTAAAGCTGTCATTTCAGTGTGTTTTTAATTATCTATTTCACTGCTGAGTTTAATGTAGAAAAGATGCAGAAACACACACACAGACACACATTGCTGCGGGGCACTGTGTATTCCATAGCAGGCCAGTATTGATGAGGTTAGTGGTGAGGATTAATGCCTGTCAGGTTGAGGCTTTAGCACAGTACGGGAGAGGGCAAACGGTCACAGAGAGCAGTGAAAAGATTATTATCCTTATTATGATGCCTCGACACCCTCCCTTCATCTATCAGTCCACCTCTTCGCCTCCATCTGTCACCCTGTCTCCAGATCCACCCTGCTCTCTACACCTTGCCTCAAATTTGATTGATTTCCTGCACAAACATCTCATTTTCTTTCTCTCTAGCTCCACTCTGTTACTCTTTATAATTCTAGGTCACACAATCTCACCGGCTCTTCCACTCATTCTCCTTCCCTTTCCACTGACAGTCTTTACAAGGATTGCTTTTCAGCCTTGTTTTGATCTCTGCCATCAATCATCGCTAATAGCTCCGCAGACCTATTTACTCCCATTTAAAATGTGTGCTTAAATGCAGAGGTGCAGGAAGTGTGAATGTGCACACTAATGCACTGCAGCCACATCACCCGACCAGTCTGATTGCAAGGCTGATACTCAACTTTCTGACAAGTGATGTTCATAAACTTCAAATTCAGCAAGCTACTCCACATCAGGGAATTACAAAACAAAGCACTTGAAGTAAACACAGCCTACCTGTATTTTTTTTTTGTCTTGTGAAGAGTTGCCACTGATTACTTTATTGATTTGCTTGTTTGTGTTGTGACACAATGGGTAAGTGAGGGATTTGTAAGTAAGTAAATGAGTGACTGATAGAGTGAACAGGTGAGTGGGTGACTGACTAGATGACTGAGAGGGTGCATGAGTGAGATAAGCAGCTTGATCCCACTTCACAACATCACACTCGGCACCTGTAAATCAGTTTCCCTTTGATCAGCCTTGCGCTCTTCAAGCCTCCATCGCTCTTTTGCACCCTGCTGCTCTACCTCTCCCACAGGTGATGAGGGGGGCCCAGGGGCAGCACATCAGAG
Organism: Larimichthys crocea; assembly: GCF_000972845.2. NCBI lineage: Eukaryota > Metazoa > Chordata > Actinopteri > Sciaenidae > Larimichthys > Larimichthys crocea. Next base: position 13,354,979 of record NC_040033.1, on the reverse strand, counting down.
GACCTGAGAGTGGCGCGTGCATGTGCGCCTGTGTGTGCAGATGTCTGTGTCTGTAAGGGTGGAGACCTAGCTACGGAGCCTCCAGGTGAGCAACCATCTGGAGAGTGACACACTCTCCAGAGCATACTCATGCGCACACTGTCATCAGCTCATCTCATAAACAACATTAAAAATACATGGCATATCAAGTGAGGAGCGATAAACTTGCTACAAGCGTGTTTACCATCACGCTATGAGCGATCTGAGATCTGCCATTCATGCACCATCATCATCCTGTCAAAACTTCTTCCAAGTCCCATGTGCACTGCTGCCAAGAGCAAAACTGATCAAGAAAGCTTCCCAATTTCTGACATTCACACCACAGCATTGCCTGTGGCACTCTCAATCTCTGAAACTTTTTTTATGAATAGGCTCATCTAAGAGAGAGCAAATCCCTAAATCTGCCATATTACACTATCAAGCGCATCATACTGTCAAAGTACATCCGCTATGTCCATCTCACTATAAAGGATGTGTTTTGTTTGATTTACTTGATGCAGTGCTTGCCTTATGATTCTTGCTCCTGTCTTACTGGTATATACTGAATGGGATAACAAACATGAGTTAAACAATATGCAACAGCCACACAATGCATTTATGTAAAATTTTGTCTCTGGAGTATGACCAAATCTGGAATTTGAAAATAAGGATATTAAACCAAAAATAACAATCTCCAAATACTGTTGAGGGTCAGTTGTTATCAACAGGGCATAAATCCAGTCGGATATCTTCCCATTCTCGTAGCAAACAGACAATTTAAGCTGAATATTGAAAAACGGTCTTCAATTTAGACTTTATTTGCACTGCAAAATTACAAATGGGCGTGTGAATCATATAAATGACAGCAATTTTATGACAAAATAAGCAGTTTGATTTTTGATAGCATTGTGCGGATGTTCCTCCTGTCACAACCTGGCTCAAACAGCAGTGACAAAGAAGGGAAGCCACACAAAGTCTACTAATTGAAGTGCTTTATCTCCTGCCCAGAAGATGAATTAAATTAAACAAACAGCTAGATAGTGGTATATCACCAAATGCAAACAAAAGAGCAGTCAGGTGGGCAGTCAGGTGAGAGAGCGAGAAGTAAGGCCTGCTTTATCCGCAGCTTCCTCGGGTGTGCTGCATCTGATGATGGGGCTGTAGCTCCACCTCCCAGGCTCCTCAACACAGAATGACATCCTCCCAGCCCGAAACCCTAGAGGTCTTCACACTCCCCTTGGACATACAGTTTTAAGGTTTTAAGTTCTTATCTTGGTGCAGCAGGCAACCTCGGTGTGAGATCAGATGGAAATAGCTTTGTCTAATGCCAATAAACATGTTCTCTTGAATAAAGGTGAAAATCAAGAGTCTGATCATGTGACTGCTGTGTGATGGGAAAAGCTCAGGTGCCTCTTGGGTTTTTGCTAAGTTAATGAAAGTATCGAAAATGTGTTGTTTAAGATTAATCTGAAGTGGTTTAAAGCACAAATTTGCCTTTAAAGCTACCCTGTTTTGTTTCTAACTCTCTTCTCTGACACCACAAGTCTGTGTATTACATTTTTCATAAATCCGTGTGATTGCAGTTCCTTACTGTTGTTGTTTCATCGTCTGAGCTTCAAAACTGTTGAGAACCAAGGATCGAGGCCACTTTCTTTCTACTCTGTCTTGATAAAAACAATTAAATGCCTTACAACTTTGGCCCCGTTTTTATTCCACTTATTTTGTTCAGTTAGGCTCCGTTTCTGATCAGTTCAACCGATTTAAAAGAAAATCAAAGTTGCAGCATACAGGTTGAAATGGCACTGTCTGGTTTAAAGGCTCAAAGTCAGCTTTGCATATTTAATACATCACAGTCAAGTAGCACAACCGTTATGCACCAACGCATCTCATAAGCGACACCTCGGGGAGTCTGGAGCTCTACTTCCTCTCAAAAACCTATTTTCCCTCTTTTAATGATGAGCCTTTTGTGCATGTTTTTGAATTTTCTGAATTTCAGTTTGTCTTTTAGGGTCTTCAGTATTCATGAAGCAGGAGGAAAATCTAATCAATTTTATATCCTCTAGTTACCGAATATAAAAAAGTGGTTGGAATCTAGTTCTTGGTTCATAAACCGCTAGCAAACTTGGGAACAGCAGTTTGCTGATGTAAATGTGAATGAACACAGGTCTTCTCATCTTCCATAATAATCAGCAAATTACACTTGGGTATGACTGTTATTCTAAAAGTGCCAAGTGGAGCTATTCAGTGAGCTTGTATAAATGCAACAAGTACTGTATGCTTTGAATATGAATGTGCAGCCCCACATCCCACTTGAATATCTCTGCCCTTTTTTTTCAGAAAACTGTGTCCTTTTCTGACTTTATATGTATAAGAAAGGGCTGCGCAGCAATGAGACACAAATGTGCTTGCCGAAGTACTTCCTATCTTTCCATATCCTGCACTAACCAGGCCATTTCCTCTCATGCTGAAAGGCTGCAAGAGTTCTCACAGATGCAAGTCTCTGGCGAGGATAAATGTGTTATGATTGAAACCCTAATGTTATGATTGCAGGGGGTCCAGTGAGTTTGTCCATACTGACACTGTCATTCCCCTGTTGAGTGGAGTGGACACTTACTGCCATTGCCTGTCTTCACATTATTTACTGACCAATTCTCTATAGAAAATATATATACACTTGAATGAAAATGATTACCGAATGGATGTACCATCCATGTTGACTCCCGTGAGACCTTACAATTGCTATAAGAATGCTTTCAATGGGACTGAAGGTCTATAATAAAGTTAGATGAAAGTGCTATGAAACCTAATGAACTATAAAAAATGATAAATGGAACGTTACAATATAGCACCTATTGGATCAAATCAATTTCGGTTACACAGTTGTCTGATTCAAAAATTGTTATGTCATTTAAACGTGTAAAAAAAAGCCACTGTCCCAGGGGAAAGAAAATCATTAAGGCTGTGCATGCATTGAGAGTTTATTATAATTTGTGTCTGCGTATCTATGTTTGTTATGACCAGTATAGTTTTTTGTTTACTTGTCTTGTGTTCTTTGTATTAGGAAGCTCCCAATCAACTAACATCTCCTGTCCTAACAGCAGCTGACCCACCTACAAAAGGTCAGTCCTCCACCTCACACAATCTATTTGATTTTTTTTTTTGCTACTCAGTCCTCACTTAATCCAGGAGTTGTTCTTGTTGGTCATCTTGCAGGCTGTTGTAAAGCTCTCATTTCTGTTCTGAAAAGTGAGGAGCAAGGAGTGAGGAAGGATCTCACACAGGTTTCATTCAGGTTTCTTTGCCTATTTTTAGATTAGCCGGGAGGTAGTGGAGGTAGGACTACAAAGATGGTGATGACCAGAGCCACCACACTGAGCTGTTTGTTGATGTTTTATACCATCTATAACTGAAACTAATTCCTAATACTTTTCAGATGCTTACTATTATCTACACAAGACCCTTAATTGCATAGTTAGAAGGCGGTTGGGTTCCAAGTGGCTTTAACAAACCTAAAATTTGGCTCTTCTAATTTAGTTTTCTTCCTTCATGTTGCTTACTTTAAGCCGGGGTCATAACAGGATTATAATCATCATTCAGGTCACACAGCCACGAGTTTTTGAAAAAATAAAATAAAAAGGCAAATTATTTTCTGCACAAAATAAAAACGAACAACTTTCGCTTCATTAAAACGCATCCCACAGAAAATGTGGGCAGAGGGCAGAGAAGGGGCATTTTCAATGACATGGCAGCAATTAAGATTTTGCGCAGTGGAGGCTACAAAGGCGAGAGGGTAGAAAAAACAATAACAGGGGAATACATGCTCAGCGCACACCAATGAAGACGGGATCTAAGTGATATGAATGGGGGTTGGTTTGATGTGTGTTGGTGATGTGTGAGATATTGTACCTTTACTCCAGAGGATGTGTAGGTAGTCCTTATCCAAGGGCTGGTTCAGAATGATCAGACAGATCTTTTGCTTGCCTGCAGATGACGATAGAAGGAAGGGGAGATGACAAATGTATGAATCATACACAATCAGATTTAGACACAGACAGACGATGCGTAATCGACACATAGCAAAAACACAACACAACGGCATTTGCATGTTAAAGAAATACCTTTAAAAAAAAAAAAACAGACTAGAGGCCTGTTGTTTGTGACACTAAATGTGACAAAACCAGAACTAAATGAAAACAATAGTTTGATTATGAAGTCGTTATCATGCTCTACACGGACACAGGAAAATAAGAGAGAGAATGAAATGCAGAAATCAATCCAAACGTTCTGGATGTTGAATATCGGTTTTGTGAATGTTTAAAAATGTTTCCCCACTCAATCCAATCAATGCTGTGATTGGTCGTTTGTTAACAAAATTAGAATATAACATAAAAACATAACAAATGTACACACGTTATGTACTGCATCTATTAAATATGTATTTATTCCTATTCTCCTTCCCCTGTATTGTTAATTGTTTTTAAGGGGAAATCTCATCATTATTATTATTATTTCACTGATGCTCATTTGAAAACCTTGACCTGGCTTTCCTCTGTCATGTATAACTACATGACAGAGGAAAGCCATTGCAAATGAAAGTTACCTGCAATATAGTTTCTCTCTTTCCTCTCACTGTTCCTTCATGCTTCTTTGTCAAAGTCTCTTTCCCAGGGTGCATCATTTCACAAATCTATTTCCTCCCTCAATCCCCCCATCCATCTTGCTTTTCGCTTTTCTTTTGCTCTGCTGCTAATGCAGATCCCCTGACTAACACTTTAGAATTGTCATTTTTCTATCTGTAGGCGATGGAAAAAAAAAATAAAATAATGGAAGATGCAGCATTCACAGACAAAGTAAAATCCGTGCTGCTAGAAAAGCTTTAATGGACCAAAGACTAAAGGACAACCTCTCTTTCCCTCGCCTCCACACTTACCCATTTGCTCATTTATCTTTCACACTTTTGTCTGCCCTCATGAATGATTTCTCAGCCATCTTGTTGTTGCCTTTTGTAGCAAAGCCAAAATGTCATATGCAAGCAGAACATCCTGTGATTTCAATGTCCCCTTCCCTCTCTCTATGTTTATGTAAATTCCACACAACTGGACATAATAAATAAAGCTTGGATCTTTCCCAATACACCTTTTCTGATATATTGGAGGCCGCAACCGTGAACAGCTTTAGGTGTCATGAAATTCTCATTGCAAAATGTGCAAAAATCTTTTTTGGGATTTACAACCTCAAGAGAGTGCATTTTGGTTTGGCTGGGAAAGTGTGGAGAGGAAAAAAATGTCCTTTGGGTTTGTGACTTTGTTGCAGCAGTGGGCTTGATGTTGTTAAAAAGTTCACATCACTGGAAGGTCATTTCCAATATGAAAAGTCAACCCCAGCAGAGCACGGTAAAAGAAGGATGAAGGGAAGAGAGGATAAAGAGGAGACACCAAAGAGGAGGGAAAGAAAGGAGGACGCAAGAAAGGGTAGATGAGGAGGAGGAAGAGGAGGAGCAGGTTTGTCAGTCTTGTCTCTTAATTGGCTGGAGGTGTACAGAGAACAAAAGACAAACTCAACCAGCCGTGACTTTTCAGATAACCCCTCGTCACACAAACACTCACCTCCACACATACACACACGGGAAAAGGTGCAGAGCCTTGTGAACTACGTTCAAAGAAATGTCACCTTGGGATTCTTTTAAAAGTGTCAGACAGCATAAAAACCACAAACACAAACATACACACACATACACGCACACTCAAAATAAAAGACCCAGCACATCGATATTCCAGGAATAAATATGTATAATTGAAATAGTGAAATTTAAAATTCATACTGGGGATGTTAAAATGCAGACATCCACAGGCTGTTTTTATATTCTAAACCGAGAGTGTAGATAAGCATTTCCTGCAAGAGATTAAACCAAAGAAGCCATGGAAATATACTCTACACTTATCTAATGGAGGGAAAAGTGTTTCATTATTCTGTACAGTTGGGAGGGAGATTTTAAAATGATGATACAGGGACTCTCACACACATATTTTACCTTTCAGAGCAAGTGACAGATTTATCAACACAATTATATCATCAGGAGAGAGTGTGTGTGCTCTGATCTGTTCCGCAACCGTTTGGGGGATTATTTGCACACCCTGTGCAATCTTTAGAATAAATCTTGGATTTGTACACTGTACAAACTCCAAACATGTTTGAGTAAACATTTGATGCAATGGATGCTGATAGCATCCTATCAGAAGTGAGTGTCTCTTGACTGATGTCGTTGCCCTTTGCGTGCTATTGATTTTCGAGCCGTACGAGCATAGAAAATCAACACCACTTCTGTGTTCCTGATCTGCGCAAATCACGTACATGTGTGAGAATGTCAAGTATATACAAACATATGTGCAGATACAGGAGCACAATTACAGTGGCCTTTGTTGTTAAACAAGAGGATTAATGGCTCAATGGAGACAAACAGGAGGAGAGAGAGTCAACGGAAGAAAAAGACAGAAGAGCGCAATACAGTATAATGTAACCAAAACTATAAATATGTGGTACATCACGCAGTGCTGATAGCTTACTTACTTAAGATTAATCTGTTATCACAATTGTAGACAGTCTCCGTTGATGGACTAATTGCTTAATTGTTAAATCATGTTTCATAGAAACTGGCAACAACGCTCCCTTTGAGAAACAGTTTGTCTCTAATTTATTTAGCGAGAGTACTACATTTCATGCCCAGGTTGGCTCTCTTCACCAGGTGCAGAGGCAGGTACCTGATAAAGAGCCAACCCTGGCTCCAAATTGGCTCAAAAACTGTTTCAGAGAGGAAGTATTCTCCAATGCTGTGAGTGAAACAGAATAGATAGTACTAAGTTTGTACGCTGATAGATGGGAACCACAAAGCAAGATTTAAATCAACATAAGAGACAAAGGACACGACTGTAAGTGAGCTGTTTGACTAAGCATTGCCAAAGCCAACACAGGTAAATAAACAGGAATGATGAACAAGGGATGTATGAATCATTGTAGGCCTGTTTATATCTGTTTTTCTCAATTATGTCATAAATACAATCTCAATCAAACTAATTATTATATCTTTGTTACCTTCATTATTGTCAATTTGATTTTGGAGAATTTCATGGTCATATTAAATCCCCTCTAGAAAACTCTTCTGGCATTGCACCTCGCATTCTTGTTTGGTATTTTTTTACACTCCACTCTGTGAATGGGCAAACATAAACAACATTTCGCACTCAAAAACTGCTCAATACCAGATTCTTCAGCAATCCAAACAGTGGCAGGTTGAAGGAAAGTGGTTGCAGCAAATTACGGCACTGCTTTACAAAATCACTCCAGGAATGCAACAGCACAGATTACTGAGATACATTTAAAAGTGGATTTCCCACTTTTGCATCGGGATGCTTACTCTGTTTATGAAGCAGGCTCACATCTGTGATCACTGTATGCCACAGAATTCAAGAATGATGAGAGAGGGAAATGCACCGACACTACTGAGATTTCTTGGGAAATTGCGTTTGTTTTTTCGCTCCTAAGCTCTGTGTTTATTTTTCTGTGGGTGGACAACATTTCCATCCATTGCTCAGCTCCACATTACAATTTAATTTGGACAAACCGAGTCTATTTGTTGCTACTCAATCAATGGCAGTCCCCTTTATTAGAATGTACAAGCTTGTAAGGCAGGAATATTTTTCAGGCAAGCTACAAAATTAGCTCTTTATAAGAGAGGTCGTGAAAACTACATAGAAACAGCAAATGTAACTGTAGGTGAAATACAAGACAGACATGAGAGATTGAGGGAACTACATGTGCCTGCTGTCTCCTCTACAGGCCAAACTGTTGTACGCTCCCCTCGACCTTTACAGCTCTGTGTAAGACCCGCCCTTAGGCTCATATCAGCTCTCCGCTCTGCACTCACACACACCACCAGGGAGCTCACATAAACCTTGACCTGAGAGCAGTGGCTAAAGGCAGCTATAACCAGCTTCTTCCTCAGGTCTGCAGAGCAGTAAGCACTGACCGTGTGGAGAGTTTTGTAAGGGCTTTAACGGGAACAAAACATCTTAGGGGAAATCTTGCTACAGCGACGTGCTTACACGCCATCTGAAAGGATAGAATGAACAACGGTGGGATCTTTTTTTCTTTCCTGTGTTGTCCAGTGTTGTGATTCAACAAAGTGGATTCATACAAAGACAGGGACTTTATTCCACAGCGAGACATATTTAGTATATCTCAGTAATCAAAATACCTCTTCAAAGTCTGTTTTTCTCAAACAGCTAACATTATAAGCAAACACACCAAGCCCTCTTTCACTACAAATTCATTATGTACGCATCCTAACAAAACAAAACAGAGGGAAGTGCATCTCATACATATACACATTGTTGTCATGAAAGTGCCAGTGATTTGTTTTTGAGTTTCATTTCCCCCAAGACTGTTTGTGTGTCAGAGCGAGGGGGAGAAGCAGGGAGGAGGAAGACAAGTGTGACAGTGATGTGAGTAAGTGTGTGTTTTGATCAAACGCATGCAGACTTGTCTGTGTTTGAGTGTCGCACACACAAATGTGGCTTGTGGGTGAACATACTGTATGTGCCCGGGCATGGACCTGTGTGTATTTGATTGATTGCATCCATGTGTATTTGCGCCAAGGGAATGTGTGCTTGAAAGACAGTACCTGAGGGCAGCAGGCAGTCCAAAGGCGTCAACTCTTCATCCATGGCCAGGATCCACAGGAGCCCCGTCTTCAATCAGCCAGCTCGCCTGGAACCGAGAAGAGAGCAGACACTGTTGCTACTCTTCTACGCTTTTATCTTCTTGTTCCTTTTGTTCTTTTGTTTCACCCAGCTCAAAGTAAGTCATTGAATTTTTCAACATGTTTCTAATTCCAGTTAACCACCAGCCTCCCTCTGGGCTAATTATTCCCCCTGAAACAAGCAGACTGAATACAAACTCTGACACGCACACATGAGCATGACGATGCTCAAGGTTGGATCACTGGGTAACTCAAAACACAATATTGACACCACGGCTGCAACTAAAGATTATTTTTGCTATTGATTAATGTGCAGATTGTTTTTTTGATTTCTTGATCATCAGTCTAAAACCTAAAAGTATTGAGTCTGAGGCAATGATATCACACAGTAAAATAAGTAAATGCTCACAGTGAAGAAGCTGCCAAGCAGAGAATGCATTTCTGTTGATCAATCAATAATCAAAATGGTTACAGAAGCAGATTGATATTTCTTTCATTCAACTAAGGATTTAATGACACAGTAAGCATGATAATGATAATGTGTAAGCAGCATTTCAGGACAATCGTCACAGTCTGCTGAAGAGGAAACAAACCTGTAAAGCAGCTCAATTTGTCATAAAAATAAATAAAGCTCCAGCAATTAGTCAATTAATGAATTAGTCAGTTGACAGAATATGAATCTGCAACTATTTTTATCTATAGCTAATGTTTTATCACTTATTTCTCAAGTAACAATCCCAAATATGTGGCTTTTTTTTTTTACACATTTGATAAAGTAAATTGAATATTTGGGGGGTTCTGGACTGTTACTCGGACAGAAGCAATTTGAAGCACCACAGTGAGAATTTATAATCACTTATTTATATATTTTATTGAAAAACAATATATCAGTTAGTCAGAAAACTGATTTATGTTAAAGACTGAGGGATAATAGGATGGTTAAGAAAGAAAACAGTGTAGATAATGGACACAGTACTGACTCAACCCCAGCTGAACTTTGAACAACCACATTAGATTGCAGCTCTCTTAATGACTATTCTTCCTCCCTCCACATACCGACAGCACAACCAGGCTTATTTTTCAAAGTTAAAAAACAGAACTACATCAATTATTAACAGCTATAATAATTTGGTAAATGATTGAAGCTAGCTGCCATAGAGTGGAATTATGTAACCGAATCCTGATATTACCCACATATTTTCACTTCAGACCAAGAATGTGCATATTATGTATTTATAACGTAACTTTCATATTTCTACGTGTTTTATTATAACATAAGTCAGTCACTAACATTTGCTGCCATGGATATCAATGATGCTAAATTCTGCTTTGCTGTGTTTTTTAATAAATACTCCAAGAAAAATGAAAACAGCAGCCTTTAGGCGCCATGAAATTGGTTTAATATTCAACATTTTCCTATTTTCCGGCGTTCTAACTGTAATAGTTTCAGGAAAACCGCACCAATTACCCCCAGGATGGTGTTATTTTGTACAGAAAACTAAGACTGACATTTCACAGGCTTCATCGACTCACCAAAATCAGCCAGTCTGGCGAAAGATCAAGATCAAGTGACCTCGCCAAATATACTTCCTAGTGCCCTAAGGCAGCCAGAGTGCTTAGGGACCGTCACAAAAGTCTTTTTTTCCCAATTTTTTATAACTCACTGGAAAGTCATCCTGTCAACACCAAACCACTTCTGATGTGTTGACATTTATTTTCAAGAAAAACCCTTTCAAGAGTTTTTAAAAAGGCATAAGTAATCAGTGTATATAATTAATTCATATTTACAGCTTTTATTTTGTAATAGCTCACTTGTTTTTATATCAACACCAACAACACCACTTCTGATGTGTTTATGAACTCATTGTGGAGTTCCCACAACCCTATATTTTCAAGAACACCTTTTTTTTTTGTGTGTATAAAATATGTGTTAAAACAAGCAGTTACTACAAAATAAAAGCCATAAATATGAATGAATTATATACGTTACTACAAAATAAAAGCCATAAATATGAATGAATTATATACACTGATTACTTATGCCTTTTAAAAACTTTTTTTCTGGAAACTAGATGACTGTGCAAGCTTCATAATGAGTTCATAAAGACATTGAATTTCCAGTCAGTTATTAAAAATTGGAAAAAAGAGAAAAAAAGAAAGACGTTGCACTTTTGCGACGGTCCCTAAGCAGAGTCATACTTAGGGAGTATATTCGGCGCTTTTACTTTGAGCTTTCGTCTTTGGTGAGTCGATGAAGCCTGTGAAATGTCAGTCTTAGTTTTCTTTACAAAATAACACCATCCTGGAGGTAAGTGGTGCGGTTTTTGTGACGTTATTACAGTTATAACACCGAAAAATAGGTCGAAAATGTCGAATATAAAAGCAATTTCATGCCTTCGTTTGTCAGCATCCTCTCCTGCAGCTTCTCATTCAGCCTCTCAACATTTAAACCAGCAGCAGCACAGAGGAGGGATGGACCACGCTGCTTCCCGTCGTTCACAGATAAAACCGTGCCACTCTGACAAAAACAACACAGGACGACACCACGCCTCACTACTCATAACCCGACTTCACGTGTTAAAGCTGTCACCGCCACGTTTTATAAACATTTCGTTAAAAACTTACAGAATGAAGCGACTTCCGCCATTGACGATGTAAACAGTCAACGAGAGCGCGCAGCACGATCAAAGAGTGGCGGGAAATTTGTTACGGCGACACCTCGAGGCCAAAAATGGAAAGGCGTTTTTCTTAAGCATGGCTTCCTCAAAGTCAGCCCCCACAGGTTTTTTAAAGGAGACTCCAGGGTTCCTCAGCAAATTGAGAACGAGTTTAATTTCACTCTTCAGGCTCATGCAGTGAAAATTATTCTAATAAGAGAGTGACTATTCCAATCACTGCTTTCACCCTTTAACTGTTAACCATCATTATGCACCCAATTACAAGACAAGGACACCGAACAGATGTCCAATTTAACGTCAAATCAACAAAACAGATACATTTTATCAATAAAAGGGAGTAAAATAAATCTTGTTAAATAGTGTCTGCCGATCTGTTGTAGTTCTATCTGGGAGTATATGTGAAGCATAGTTTGGGTTTTCTGAACCCGTGTTGTATGAGGTACTTATGCATAGTCATTGTGTTGTCAGTGTAATACACCATGCACAGCACATTTAGGCTTTTAGGAATATGTAAGTTCTTGAGAAGAGTTAGCACCAAGAGAAAGGGCTGCCTGATGGCAAGGTAAAGTGCTGAAAATATGCTCACTATAGCACACGCTTAAACGGATATTGATTTTTTTAAGTGGGCCTCTTTTAGGTGGCTAAAATATGTTTTTTTTTTCTGTTGTCCCTGTCCACAGCAGCTCTGCTGCAATGCTGGGGCTTCTGTCTGCTTCTCCAAACTGGGATGACACTGAGCACTATCTCCCTTGAGTAACAAATCGACTATGCAGAAATACCTCATACGACCCTACCTTTAAATCTTTAAAATGTCACGAACCCCTAAAACAGATTTGCGTTAACACCACTGACCCATATACGATTAGGGTTTTATTTAAGGAGAGTATTTTAATGTTTAATTCTAATTTGGTTTAATGGTGCATTAACAGTTGGACAATTAGGCGCTTCATTGATCCCCCTCCACAGGGAGATCTACCAGGGCTTTTAGTGTCTTGCTTAAAAAACACACAGCGAGGTGGATGAACCAGAATCTTCCCAACTATTTTAGCCATCCTGCTGTGATTAAAAACAGGAAAGAAATTCAAACTGTCTCATAGAAGTCTTTTATAGGCTGAGTTTTGGTGTTTGAAGGTGTCCTCAGTATTTCTCTGTACTGAGGTCAGCTCTTCTGCAGACATCTAAACAGTCTCTGATGTTTGTTGTCTGATTTAAAAGATCAAATATTAACCCTAACTGCAGGTATCACTTGATTGCAGTGGTTTTAATTTATTCAATTTGTTTCTTTATGTTTAATGAGCATGGTCAAAGACTGTGACTGCTGTTAATCATTCACACACTACAATGCAATAATTTAATGTACTAATTAATTAATTAATCAGTTCATATGTTAGAGCTTATGAGACATTTTCACATTATGAGATCTAGTATGTGAATACAAGAAATGTCAAACACAAAAAAAAGACAGGAAATGAGATGAAACTACTGTTTTGGGGTAATCTAATGATCCACAATGAGTTGCTTTTAGCACACACACACACACACACACACAAACAACAGTTAGACTTACACACCATCACACACAAGTGCACCAAAAATGCAGGCACATCAGAAAACCCACTGCACAAACGTACTCAAGCAAAACACACACGGGTAAACAAACTTGAGTGTACACACACACACACACACACACACACATACTCACGCATACACAAGCAGTAGAAAGATGGTGTATGCTTCAGATATTTCCAGTAGAAGCAGTGTAAAGCGAAAAAACAAATCCCTCTCAAGGTGAATCCAGGAGTCTCGTTAAAAACAAATGTTCTTTCATCAATCAGCACTTTCCCTGTCTTCAGGACAGACTGCACATGGGAGGATATCACACAAACACTCAACATGCAATTTTGCACCGGCATGTACAGGCCACACACACACACACACACAAGCACATGCACTCAGATGCATGGGAAGTCATTCCTTCTCTGACATGCATTATAAATACATCTATGAATAAATTCCAGGGTGAGTGCATTCATTCATTGGCAGGGATTTTTTTTTTTTTTTACAAGGCCACCCCACCTGAATGTTTGATCAGATCTCTCTCTTCTCTCTGCATCTATCTAACTGGCTCCCCTTCTCCTGTCCATCAATCTTTCTAATATTTATCCTTTTACATTCTTCATCTATTTTTTTATTTATTTTTTTTTGCAGCATTGTTCTTTACAGCACCGTCTTGTCTTTCTCTTACTCTTCCATCATTTTATGAGTTCACACTCTTCCCCTCCACTCCTGTTTGGAATTCCAAAACAAAATATTTTTAAATTAAAAAAACATTTTTTTTGCTTGGTTATTTAGAGGAAGGTCATGGGTCAGTGAGAGAGTGAGTGAGTCACTGGTGATAGTCAAGAAAGAGACTAGGTAAAGATTACAGTGCAGCCACATTCCTCTAGCAGGGGGGAGGTTTATTACATGGCCAAACATTAAACAGGGGCATAGGTGGAATATTTAACCTTTTAAACTTCATGAATTTACTCATGACTCAAACTCTGTTTGTGCAGCCAACCCTTGTTGAAACTCCCAGAAATGTATTTTAAATGGTGTCAAAGATCCCAGAGTTACCAATTATACCAAACACGACTCACTGAACTTTGAGAAATTGTAAATGAAATGATGCACACGGACATCTAGAATATTTCTATTTGATGGAATGGCACATCCATAACACCATTAAGTGGAATATAAATTGCAATGTAAATATTATAAAGCCTAAATAAACAGAATAACCAGATAGCAGATGTATGTGTGTGCTATGCAGTCAGTCAGAATGGAAATAAGATGATTTTCCATAAAGCTACTCAAATATGGTTTGACATTTGGAGAAATGGGGCTTGTTTGCTTTGTGGTCAGCGTGTATGAGTGTATGCGGTGATCAATAAATACCATCCTCATATATGTCTCTTACAGCCAGTGAAAACCAGCTAATTCACTGATAGTAATTAGTTTGTTTGATTTGTACAAGTTTGTTTTTTTTGTCACATTTTGCTAGTCTTTAAAGTGTCTCCTGGCTGTAGCTCATATATAACATACAGATATTACAGCGGTATCCATCTTTGTATCTAGCTGCCTACAAAAAAGCAAATAAGTATATTTCCTGAATTACATACAATTCTTTAAGCGTAATAACTGTAAAAATAAATAATAATAATAATAGCTGCTTCTCCACATTTCCAGACTTATGACTGCTAAAAAGTCCCTCAGTCAACATAAAGAGTCAACTGAGTCATCAACTGAATGCAGCATGAAAATCCTCACAGCTGGCAGACGGTTAAACCACAGAAAAACACCGTACACAAACACACCGCAACTGAACTTCTGCCAGACATTTAATTGCCGTCTTTCTTTCTACTGCGCAAGGTAATAACAGAAGTGCATCAAACTTTCTTGCCTGTTGCTTTTTAATTATCTCTTTGCAGAACATTGTGATTGGTCTCTAGGTTTTGGCTATCTATCTCATGCAGGTAATTACCTTCATTATTTGACACATCAGAACCAGGAGGGCTGTTTCCAAACCTTCACCTGTGAGAAAATAACAAGGTAACTTAACAAGGTAGTTAGCTGAAGCCGAGATAAACATGCTCGGTCATTTCTTCTTAAATTACCACCTGGATACAGAGGAGCATCTAGTGATAACTATTGCTGTGGACGTTTTTATTTCATTTTCTCAAGGTCATATCATGGAGATGTGAGTGTGTTTGTCTTGGGTTCAATTTAATATCTCCTATCAGTGTATACACGGCTCACATTATTACCCCACTCACCTCTGGCAGAGTAAACCTGTTATTGTGACAGATAAGGAAACAAAAAAAGGAGGCACTAACTGACATGCAAATTCAGACTCCCTTTTATGTTCTCTCTCTACCTTTAATTCTCCCTATCATTACCTCAACTCCCGCCTGTCGTTTCTCTTTCACCTGTCCCTTTTCCCCCTCACTAATGCGCTTTCCCTTTGTCTGTCCTTTATTCCATTTTATCTGTCTTACCTTTTTCCTCTCCCCGTCCTCCCTTGTCTCATCCTCTGCTTTCAAGCTTTACCTCAACTTATTGTGCCCGTCTGTTCTTTTTCATCATTCTCTCGGGTTTTTGTATTCATGCAACATTTGATTCTACAAGTAATGTTTTTCTTTTTATGCTTAATAAAGGTGAATAGCAGCATCTCAAATAAGGCAGTTGCTCAGGGGATCTTACAGCTCTGCTCGGTCTCGGGTCAAGTCCTCACACTGGCTACTGTTTAGGAAGCATGTGCAGCTGAATTAGGGCTAAGTAGGCCATTTTTCTTTTTTATCTGCCAACGATGATGACCCATTTTAGTTAGGAATGAACAGGACACAAGGGCAATGGAGGACAGCCTCTTTTCAGCAGTTTTAGAGGTAGGGTCTAGTGCTATGATCTACTAGGGTGAAAACAACCTAGTGCAATATATGAGGATTTCTCTCTCATAGCTAACAAATGGCCCTCAAAGGAAAGAGACAGGGCCTAAATTACTGGTATACCTTAGCTGTGAGGAATGGGCCACTTAGAACATAGAGAGCACATTACAAGTTGGATTGAACCTGGGATGTTGAAGTGGAGGTGGGCACTGTTTTAACTCCAATACATGGACAGGGTGGTGATTATCAACAACTTGGCAGCTTTCTCCCTGTGGCATTACCTTGCTGTATTTAACCCCCCCAGAGGCTTCCTGTCATATATCCAGGGGAAGCTGGTAGATTTCTTTTTGGTCATGATATCGTCGCCTAAGGGCTGGTGTCCCTCACCTGCTTGTCCAGAAGCAGGGATGAAGACTGGCCTTGAGCGTGGGGGTGGCACTATTCCAGCAGCAAGTATAAACTCATATCTCTTGAGGAGGCCAATGGGTGTGCTCCTAGGAGAGGAGTAGGGCTGGCAGCTTTGTCATTTTTTTCCCCACATGAAGCCAAAAATGAGCACTGTGGGTTATTAATCACTCATGCCTTTCATTCTACACATCTGTCCCGAGGGCCTGGCATCAACTGAGGTATACATTAGTGGACGGTGTGATATAGGGTTTAAAGTATATGGACGGGGTAAGAGTAGGATTCTGTCATCTGAGAAATGAATATTTCCTAAAGGAAGATTTCTATGAAGGCTGGTATCACAAAGTTAGAGCACAACCTGTCACTAGGAGGTAGAGAAAAAATAGAGCTGGACTGGACTGACCTCCATGAAACTGCTGGAGGGGTTAATGCAAGGGTGGGGCTGCTGCGGGCCCTGCCAAGTGCCGGATGATGCAGATGGTGCTTGGTGATGCCACGGGGGAGGAGATTTCTGAGCTCCCTGTGATACCAACAGAAACTGGGGTTTGGCAGCAGGGAATGGAGTCAAAAATATGTGCCTGGGTTATTTTAGACTGAGACTTAGAGAGGGTTCTCACACAGCACGTGACAGCCCAGTGAACACTTTGATGTTGATTAGATGTTGATATGAAAACCTGTAACTCTGATAAATCCACTTAAGGAAACAGCGTGACAGAATAGTTCTAGTTTACAATATCTTGTGCTGTCCGAATATTAAAATTTAATTTCCATAACTGAAAATTTTGTGAATATTTGACCCTCTGTCAAAAGTTAAACAGCTTGCCAAGATCACCAGTGGCAGGAGGGCACTGACACTCCAGTAGAGGTCAAGAAACATGCAGATGGCTGTAATTTCACAAAATAACTGAAAAAGTGTTGCACAGTTTTACTGTATAGCATTACTGACTGCATGCCCACGTGTGTTTTAACTGGCTCAGTGCTCATTCTGAGAGGAAAACTTTGGATACGTGCATCAGGCATATTTTCTGTGTTCTTTATGTAAAAAAATCCAACGTGGGTGTCTTTAAATTATTTGTTTCGAGGCCAAGTTAGCCACCTGGATGACACACAAGATGAAGATGAGCAGTTATAGTCCCGGGCAGTGCTGAAAGAGATGGTCTCAGCATGCCTTAGGGTGAGGAAAATGTATTTTTTTCTCTTGAATGGATATTGTCAAGGGGGCAATATGTTTGGGGCCCTGTGAAATGCAATATATATACTGAGAGGAGGTCCGACTGTTTGCATTTCATTGTCAGTGATGCTCCTGTGCTTCTGCTGACAGTGTGGATCTCTGGCATCTCTTTCTCAGTCTTGTGGTTGTTTTTTGCTATTTTCTGTTTGTGTGTGTGTGTGTGTGTGTGTGTGTGTGTGTGTGTGTGTGTGTGTGTGTGTGTGTCTGAGAAAGAGAGAGAGAGAGAGAGAGAGTTAGAGTCGTAGAGAGTTATAATCAAATCTATTATATTATTTATCATCTTTTTAATATTTGACTTAAACAAGATAACATCAATATGCTACCAAGATGTTACCTTATTATGTGACAGTGTAATGATATTTTCGGTATGACTATTGATGCAGTCTTTATTATTTTAATTTAAACTATGGGAGCAGGATGTTGTAGCTGACTAAAAATCATAATCAAGAATAAAATAAAGTCATATAACAAAGATAATAATAGGCCGAACAATTTCATTTTATAGGATGAAAATTGAATTGAAGTGATAAAAGATATAAGCTGTATCTGATTCAAGTTAACGTGTTACAGAGTTTATTCGTTTCACTGTTCATTAAAAGCCCCCACCTTTCCTCACTGTCTCACACACACCATCTATCTCACTTTCCCTGGTGTTCTCTCTTCTCTCCTTCCAACTTCATTCTTCCCTTAAAACACAATTGATCTTTCTCTCCCTCGCCTGCCCAATCTCTTGGGTTCTGTGTTGTCTAAACACACATACCAACAGAAACTCTGACAATGAATCAATCAGTTTAATGAATGAAGTGTCTTCTGACTCTTCACTGCCATTCCTCTGAAGGACTATTTGCCAAACCCATCCTGCACTAAATGTTTTTTCCTATATTTCTGTCTTCTTTTCTCTTTCCATTCCGTTTTTTATCCTTCTCCTGTGAGCCCTGAAAATCTAAAACGACCTCAACCAAATTCAACCCTGACACGTTTTTTATATATAACTTTCTTAAGACTTGCTTTGTACCACTGCATTCCTTTCCCCTCTTTCTCCTTAAAATATTGACTCATGATTAATATCTACTTAAAAAACCAAACAAACAAAAAAACACTTACACACACATCTTCTATTTCAAATTGACTGAAGGTTCAATAAGTGCACATGTTGTTACTACTTTCACTAGTACTCCAGAAAGCTAATAAAGATATCATCAACAAAGATTTTTAAGAAACTGTGGTCAAACGATCTAAAAATCCAATGGATCACAGTGAAACTTTTATCACTTAGAAGCTACCTAACATACAAAGAAGAGTGAAATCCACCTGTTTTGGTAAGCTTCCTCTTTCTTCGCTCTGTCTCAGGCTGTTGCTATCAAATAAAGGGCATGAAAAAATCTTAAAACAAAATTATGAAACTATGAAAAAACAATCTGCCTACTGGTGGGACTGTGCAGTTGACAGCTGGTACACAGATGCATAAATGGTGTAGCTTGTGAACGGAGCTTGTTACTTTAGACACTGCTATTGTCTCAGAGTGCCTATTTCGTAATTCCTTTCATTCAGTACAAAGCCAGCTGTAATTGTGGCGCTCATATGCGTACTAAAGTTGGTATGATGTTGCCTGTCAGTTTAGGGTTAATACGCTAAATTTCTTAGCTCCTACGAGCCTTGAGTGATGTGTAAATACTACATTTGCTGCTGCATTATCAACAATTCAAATGCACGGATCAAGCAAAGCCATGAAAACGACTCTCCAGACACAGAAGTGCTGATGCCTCCAGGGAGGGCTATTCGTGATTCCCACATTTGTTATACTTTCTCTCTTTTATGGGTGAAGAGAACATAAAAGACGCTTATTCCTCTTTTTCTGTAACATTGAATGGAGTGGTGTAATCTCAGGAGAGGGTTCTTCTGAGGTTATTTGTGTGTGCATGTGTGTGTGTGTGTGTGTGTGTGTGTGTGTGTGTGTGTGTGTGTGAGCGCTCCCTGTGGGATGCTCTTCATACAGTAAGTGTTTGAGAAAAAGACCGGCATGGTACTTTTCTCTTACCTTTCAGTATCTGCATTGTGAATTTCCTGATGAGAAAGAAGAGAGACAGCAAGAAAAGGAATATGAACTGACTTGAACCGGGGCTTTTCGTGAAATTCACACCTGATGAGAAAGGGGAGACACACAACACATGACCTGTCCACCTTTTGTAGACAGTGTCCTGTAGTCCAGCCTGCTGAGACACTGCTGTCACATTTGTATCTATTCTGGTTTGGATCTGGGTTACGTTGTTCTTATTCAAATAGATTTAGGGAAGCTGACTTTTTTTTTCTAGCATACCAGTAATGCTTTGATTTCCCTAAATCCAAATCCTCAGTCATTGTTGCTCTCCAGGAATTCCTAAGTGAAAGTAATTGAAAGATTTTCAAATTATTCCAGGTTTGGATTATATTTCAGAACATAGGCTGGGCAGACAGTGAGTCTGTCAGACAAAATTGAGAAACTTTCTGAAGGCTTTTAACTGCTATTAACTGATAGAAGGTTTTCAGACTGTATACTCCTTGCTGCAGACTCACACTTTCTTTCCAAGAAGCTGTTAAGTCCAAATACAGAACAGACAGAACAGAGTGAAGAAGATGGGGGTCAAGTGCCTTGCCCAAGGCTACTCTTTAATAAAGCTTTTTTCACATAAAGAAATGCTTCTCCTCTTCCCTGTCCCCATTTTCACAGCTTGTCTGGGGATTCGAACTGGTAATCTTCTGGTCCTGTGCTAAAGTCTAATCTTCTGGTTAGTGCTCTATCCAAATTTATGCGGAAAAAGTATCAGGGGGGGAAAAAAAGAGAAAAAAAACCCCTGTGAAATCCCCTCGCTTCAGCAACAGAGAGAACTTGCGACAGAACAGCAATGTAATAACTTTGCTCTTCGTGAAATATGTCCCAAGGCCATGGCTTAAATCTTCGATCAGTCTGAGCTTTCACAGATTGAGTTTTAAACTCGTCAAGGTATGAGCTGGAGACTTTTTAGCTTGGTTTAGGAGGTGCCTGTGATTACATGGGGTTGAATTCCGGCCACAAATCTGCATCCTCTTGAAATTGCTTTTTACTTAAACTCCAGCTCCGTCTGAAAAAAATAATGTATCAGTTGGTAGAGCATCCACGTGTACATGTGCGAAGGCTCAGCAGCGGCCCAGGGTTTGAATCCGACCTGTGGCCCTTTGCTGCATGTCGTTCCCCAGCTCTCTCTCCTCACATTCCTGTCACTGTTCAGCTGTCTCTATCAAAAATAAAGCTTGAAAAGGCAAAAAGATATCTTTAAAAATAATGTATTGGATGTGGCTTCAATGCAAAATTATTAATACTGTCAGAGAAAAAAAGCCGAGAGTAAGACAGACACTTTTTGTGCGTGAAGTCTGTTGTTGTTCAGAGTAAGGTGATTAAGATTCAGACAGCTGTTTTTTTTTTTCAGCTTACATCATTTACTTTGTTTGTACTGATGTGCAACGAGACAGCGCGTTGTGTTTTTATCAGACATCAGCACATTTTAGTTAGTTTAGACTTAAGTAAGAAACTCATTCATTAAATAACTGTGTATCTCTGTCTCACTCACTCACAAATTCACAATACTACATATTTTTTAGATAACTCTCCCTCAATAAATTGCACAACATTTGTATGTGTTAAAGATGCACCTTTTTTTTTTAAACATATCAATGGATCAGCTGTCTGTACACACACACACAAACACACACACACAAACACGCACACACACACACACACACACACATACACACACACACACAATCTGCAGTTGTTTAAGAAGGATATTAAGGTTATAGCTTCTTCCGCTTCATGAATAGGGGCTCTGGATTAAGTCAGTGCTGAGCGATGACATCACTATGAAGCAAGGAGGATTATTGGGGTTTAGTCAATGTGTTTGTGATGTTTATACAATGTGTGTGCTCACCTTCAGAGTCTCTTGTTTCCATCAGTAGGGTAAAGTAATTTAAATTTGCTTTTGGTTTGCTGTAATTTATTTCTGGTTCTGGTTGGAGGTCCATGTCACATAAAAACCATCAAGTAAGACAACAAGGCACAGGTGTGTGAAGGAGATTTTTGTGCAACTCAAGGCAATCTGCATCATTTTGATTCATATTATAGCTTATTGTTTGGAGAAGACAAGGCTATTCAGATCAATATAGGAATTTTGCACACACAGCAACTTAGTTTTAACCAATAATCTGAGTTGCAAACTATGCTTACTTTTATCAATTTTATTTTACTAATTTTATTTTTTATTTTGGATTTGGAAAACCTAGTAAGAAGAAAAGTCAGCTCAGGCAACACATCAGGCCAGGCATACATTATTTTATTTATACATTATTCTCTTTTACTGTTTAGAAAGTTTTTGTTTTTGTTGTTATTGAGATTTTGAAATACAGCTCATCTTAGAAAGCCAAAAGTCAGACACAGTGAAGAGGAGTGATGAAACAACTAGGAAGGGCATAAAAGGAAATTAAGAAAGGAAGAAACAAAGGAAGGAAGGCAAAGAGGGAAGAAAAGGGATTTCTTTTGTCAGACACAGAGTAGAATAGATTACCCTGCAAGAGTTGCTGTTGGGGCTAGATTCAACCTACAAGCAATCTTCCTAGAAAGTGTCTTGGTGTGTGTTCAACCTACAAGCAATCTTCCTAGAAAGTGTCTTGGTGTGTGTGTGTGTGTGTGTGTGTGTGTTGTATTCTGCTTTGCAGTCTCTTGGGGCATCTCTTTTTTCTGTCAGTACGGAATACCACACACACACACACACACACACACACACACACACACACACACACACACACACACACACACACACACACACAGTCTCTCCTCTCCATCTTTTTCTTTTTCTCTCTCGTAGGCTCTCTTTCTCACAAATGCAAAAACACACACTTACACACACGTTAAGTCTGTTTCTGAAGTTCTCATGTTACACTTTCTCACAAGTAGAGTACAGACAGCGGGTGTGAGCTGCACTCAAAGAAAAAGCAACCTTTGTATGTCTTTCTAAAACATTGTTTCACCTCCTGTTACTGGAAGCATATTCTGGGCTGCTCTCACCAATAAGACCTACTTTATGTCTGCACGTGGTTAGCATTATCTACTTACTGTATACCTGGAAAACACAATAATGCTCGGATGTGTTGGGAAACTGTGATGCACTGGGAATAATTGGGGTACTTTTCTGTGAGAATCAATAAAGACTGAAACCCTGAGCCATACCTAATATGTCCCTTGTCAGTAGTGTACATTTTTTCTTGTCTGAGTGTCAGTGGGCAAGGCATTAAATCCCAACTGGCCTCTAAATTGACTCAAAGTCAAATGTGGATATAAATCTTTTGAATGACAACAAAACCATCTTATTTATTCATTCAAATGGGACACCTGTGTTTACCCACTGTGCTTCAGGGCAATATGATATGTATGGATTTTTTGTTACCTTTACTGAACCCTGTGTTTAGCTTTCAATTTATTTTTCTCTGAAGTTCTCTCCGCCCCCGAAAGTATAGTGTTTCATTTCTATCTCTACACATGGACAAGACAACCTACTATGACTACTCCGACTGAAGTCAAATCCTTTCAGTATTTTTGTAGAAATCGAAGAAAATTAAAGGTTTATACAAGCTTTTATGACCAATGGAAAACTGACAAGGTGTGTAAGATGTTTCTTCTTTTCTACCTTTCCTTGTTCATTAAAAAAGGGGGATTAAAGCTTTGCAAGTCAGTAGTTAAATGTGCAGAATACTGCACGCATACATTACAATGACTTATTTCCATATGTTGAATAACAGTTCAATACTTGTTTCCACGATTTTGCCCTGAGGGTACCTAGAAGAAACATCATACACTCTCAGTACATCGGGGGCTTTTGTTTAAGTTGCTGGTGTATGATATTAATTAGGAAAACAATGATGCAAGAAAATGTTTGACTGACTGGTTGGCTGGCTGACTGCGAGGCTGGCTGGCTCTTTGGTTTTCTTATTCATTCAGTACTGTAGCTGCTGAGTGACTGGCTTGCAGATGGGGAGCTTTGTTGGCTGGCAGGTTGGCTGTCTTGATTGACAGACCTGCCGGCATTGCTGACTGGCTGACGGCTGAGGTGACGCAAGAATTACAATGCTCTGCACCAGGAGAGCATTCAATCAATAGCAATTGAGGGACATGTAAAAAAAAAAAAAAAAGCAGCTTCTAGAGTCTTTTCACCTATATGGATTGGTTTTTCTCTTGAGCCAGGTTGTACCTATAATATTAAATACATGTTCAGGGTAATACAGAGTTTTAGCGAAAAGAGGCAGCATGAGAAAAATAGTGATGCAGTATTACCGCAAAGTACTTGGCAGAAATCAGATACAAGCCTATGAGCTCAAGCATCCAAAGCAATTGTGCTGCTATGCCAACAGAAGGGTTCTTTAGAAGCTGACAGGTTACTACAACAGGCTATGTGAGACATATGTAATAACCGAGGAAGTATTGTCTTTAAAAAATGAATCATGTTGAACTCAAAAGGGACAGTAAGATGTCAGATGATGTTAAGGATAAAACATTTTCTTCTGCCAGTTGTGCATGGAGTCTCTGTTTGATGTGTTCTTGGCTGTCAGTGGGCTGCTGGACTGTTAGTCTATTATAATTAGTGATGGAATGCAGTTTAAAAACCAATGCCAGTTTTTGGAAATCATTTCCTTTTAAGGAGCCTTTTTATCTTTTTGTGTTGTCATGAGTCATGAGAATAAATTCCAGTGTCATGGATGAAATGGTCTGGAGGGTCAAATGTCATTATGGAAGAAGGTGAGCTTTTATATTGTCTTCATCACAGGTGCCGTGGCTTTTAGATGACATATTTTGACAGTGACGTGAAGAGTGTGTTGTACTGTGACCCTTTGCCAGCGTCTTTTCTGACCTTGACGTGGATCATCAACACAGGTCAGTGGACAAGAGTCGACTCTTCTAAAAGACAACTGAGCTGATGTGGTTCAAGAACTTGGCATAAAAAGTATAAAATAATCCTGCCGTGCTGGCTGGATAATTGACTGGCTGCTTTTCTGACTAGCTGGCAGTCCAAGAGTCAAGTGCTCTGACAAACAGATACTTTATCAGTACAGGAACCATATTGATCAAAAAGAGTCTGAATATTTGTTTCTTTCCTCAGACCTAGATGGTAAGAGCCAGGAACTTTACCCTGCTGTGTAAAGGGTTTCACTCAACATGTCAGCAGTAAAAAGACTATTTTCAATCTATTTTCAAAAGAAGAGGAATGATGTGGGAGGTTTTGCAGGATGACCATGGCAAATTAATGCTGTCTTCCTCGCATGTGGTCAATATAGATTATCGAAGGCTTCTGGAGTGGAACCTTTTGGCCTCATCATCCAGAATTCCTCAGCAAGCCCGGGCCTGAAAGTCGGCCAAGCAGCCATCACCATTATTGATTCTTTCCAGTTAAGGAGCAAGGCGGCAGCACAGGCTAACACGAATAAGTGAATGTTTATCTGTTTGTTTTATGGTGCACACAAACCAGGGTAGAGAGTGGGAGAATTTTACAGCAGAAGAGACGGAGAGTTCACAGGAATTCCATGGCTTCAATTCCAGAGTGCAATATCTCTGCGTGTGGGGCTACATCAATTTAGTCTCTCTCCAATTGTATGGTTTGCTCATTGCCTACTGCTGAGATATTGACTCCCCACCGGCTTGCACACAGAATGATCATTTCTATGCCACCAGATAATTTACTTGGGATTTTTGCATCTTTGCAAGGCTGTAAACCTGATATGCATCATCATCATTGCCCAAGAGGGAAAGTAGTGTAGGATCATTAGAATATTGAGAAGATAAAAAACACAGAATGATTGCTCCCTCCTTCCTCAACATATCGAGAAAAAATATGCAATGTGCAAGTGTAGAAGAAAAATATGCAATATGCAAGAGTAGAAGAAAAATATGCAATATACAATTATTATTTGTAGAGTTTCAAAGCATGAAACATTGCCACTGTCAGGAAGTGCTGTATCATGCTACAATTGGGTCTATGCTGAGAATAAAAAAATATTTTAAAAATATATCATGTTGAGAACAGTTATTGATGCCCTTCCCTCTGCAGCTTTACAAGGGAAAATTGGCCCCATAACACATGCATGGCATATTGAGAGCACTCAGGAGATAACAGATGCCAGATCTGCATTTATCAGATGTAAAAGAGAGAAACGGAGAAGCGGCAAAGATGGAAAATAAGCAAGTAGGGAAGAAAACTGTGACGACAAGTCTTGATATGGTGATATTCAGTCGACTGCGCGTATGTGATCCAAGGGATAATGGTATCTGCTGATACGGGAAGTCTTCCCTGGAGTGCACAGTTCCTTCACCCTGGAAACAAATCATGTCACAGGAAACCTCTAATGCCAATCTAAATGAGATACCCCATCCTGGAGAATACCAGATATATGAACCGGTGCCCCTGACTGCAAAAGAAAAGTCAGAAGGATTTTTGTCTCAGCAGAAGAAATATTACTTTCTGCAGAAATTATCCCAGATAGATAGATAGATAGATAGATAGATAGATAGATAGATAGATAGATAGATAGATAGATAGATAGATAGATAGATAGATAGATAGATAGATAGATTTCCTGCCAAACGAAAGTCTCTGCATTCAACTGAAACAACAGGAATTGTGGTCCAAAGTACTCATTGCACTGAAGCAATCCTTTTCTTTTTTCACTCGGAAAGATGTTTAACTCTGTAAAGTGTTCATCTACTCCACCCGGTTTGTGTCAAGGTTGCAGCGCTAGCGACTTTGACAATCCTTTACAGGTCTTTCGGGGCAATTATTGAGCAGGGTTGTTAAAAATAACTACCTGTAGTCTGTCCGTTACTCAGCTCAGAGTGTGTCAGCCTCTTTTGACCTCTTTCATTAATGAGCCATTTTTGACCACAGTCACATGTCCTATGGGGCCAATGGACCAATCTAGACAATCACAGGACAGTGCTGAGCTTGAAAAAAGCCCAGCAGTGTGGCAGTTCTTTACACTCTCATACCTGCCCTCTATATCTTCTATAATGCGTTGTTTAAAGGCACATATATTGTGTTTTGTTCATTCACTCACTCACACAATCCAGAATCACATGCTTCTGAAGACCTTAAAACCCTTACGTAAGTTGTCTCTCCGCTTTAATGTACACTGATTGAGGCAGACTTTACAGGTGAAATTAAAAGGTGATCACAGCTTTCATTCAGTTTTACCTAAGCAGTCTGTTTATATTATTTTGTACAATTTGTACAATTGAATATGCAGTACATTTAACAATGCAACTCTGTATAAGACCCACATTTTCTTTGTTCACCAATGTGTTGACAAATCCTGCCACTCAAATGTCACACCAGCCAAGCACCTAAAGTTTTGGTCCAAATGATTTCAATCCATTAGTATTGCTCATACACAGACAATTGTAAATAACCTCAGATTCACACGATAAATTATAAATGATTCTGTGAATAATTTAATGTTTTAGGAGGTTTTTGAAAAACATGTCTTACATTTCTGTCAGTGTGTCATTAATCATATTTTGGTTAGAGGGCACATTTTTAAAAGTACACACAAGCTTCCAAATACTCAATCTGAACCAAAATATTAGATGAAATGGGTGTCTAATTTCAGTAATCCATTTGACAGCTTTTCAACAACATTTTTTTGAAAAGTCTATAACATGCCAGAGGCATAGATTTGTTTTATTGCAGTCGAACCCTAACCCATATGGTGAATTCCAAGAATAAAACCTTCACCTCTCAGACACTACAGAGGCATGTACCTACAGAACAATATGGCAGTGAGTCCTGATGGTACAACCCAGCCAGTGAAAGCATGCTGAAGTGCACACACAGACACGCACGGACACACATACACACACGTGTGCACACACACAGTGAGGGCACTTTCAAAGCCAGCAGAGTAATCATTGGACTGACAGTAAAAAGACTAGGACCTACTGTGAAAAAGGCTTTGTCAAAATAGCCCCCACTTCCACACATATGCTCACACACACACATACAATCTTCAGTACACGAATCTCACACATAATAGGTCATGACTTGAAGGTTAAATAATAAGGTAATTAGACAGCTAAAGTTACTTTAAACATCTTTGAATCCAGCAAAACTCAGTTTTCAACTCAAGCTTATAACTAATCTAAATTGCTTTGCCTGGGGGCATTCAATGACAGTACAGTAACACGGCATCAATCACACAGTGCTTTACACCTTTCTCAAGAACAGAAAAACAAATGGATTTTATTCAACAATTTGCTAGTACCAATAGTAGTGATGCATTTTATACCCTCTACGTCTTAAGCATATGTCCTACATGGTTAATGATTCATACACCTTGATTTTTCTTTTCCATTTTGCCCAATGGATTAAACTCTCCTGAGAGTTTTTGGCATTAAAGTGCAACGACAGATTGATTTTAACACAGAGAAAACTAAAGGGGACCACTGGCCTTTTACAAGCCGTTAAATCACAAACAGAATGGATGGTTTAAGTCGAAGCTCACGACGCATGCACAAAGAGCCTGTGGATGGGCGGGTTAAACAGAATGAAATTAGACAGAGGCTGGGTACTTTTAAAATCCCATCTGGGACTCAGTCAAGCAGTCATGACACCAAATTAGCATTTACGGCGAGGAGCAATTACCGAGAGAAAAGCTAACTGCGCTCAGCGTTCTGCAACTGTACCTGCCTTTAAAACCTGGACACCATCTCTTTCTGTCACACACACAAAGACCCTTCGCACACACTTACATACCCTCTCGCGCACACACTTATACACTTGGTCTTTTTGCTCTTTGACTACCTTTTTTTCCCGCAATCATACTTGCACAATTTCTAATTTATCACCACTTTCTTCATATTCACATGTGCACATACCCATGATCCTGCTATGGCATCGGTTTTATGAGCTGTTAAACCAAAAGCGAAGCAAGATATGGGAGGAGGGATGGGAGGCGGGGGAGTAGGAATTAAAGTGAATAAGTGGCAAATGAGTAGTCGCGGGGAAGAAATTCATTTTATGCATTACGCGCTAAGCCAAGACTCCTCATCCACGGGTTTTCTTTTTGGTCCGTTATGCATTTGGAACAATATAGGGTCACCCTCCCATAGACACTAAGCCCCTGAATCTCTCTCCATGTCCCTCGCTGCTTTTGTCTGTCTGCTGCTGAGACAGCATGTAGCCCTCCACTAGGAAATGGCAGGGTATTAAAGAGTATTATGAAAGAGTCAGAGTGGGAATTTGGAGCGATAAGAAATGAAAGTTTACATACAGCACAGCTATCTTTGAGGTTTTTCAATGAGAAAGGGATTAGTTAAAGTGGGGATGGCATCACATAGGTGGACATATCAACATTTTTTAGATCAAATAGACTAATAAAGTGCATGCAGCTTTATGATGATCTAAAATTAAGCCAATCGTGGTTCATCAGGATTTAATTTCTGAAAAATTCTATGTATGAAAGTGACTTAAAATTTGACTAACCTGAAGTTGAACCTGCAGTAAAAGCCTCCTATCATCTCAAAGCAGAAGAGAGAGAAAGTGAAGCAGCTGCCAAAGTCCATCATAAACTTCCCATTATAGAACGAGTGTGGGATGCAGAGTCCTTATCTTGATGCCACATGCCATATGCTTCTAAACAAACTCATATGCCCATAGATTATTCTCACATACGTTTGCCATCAGGAGGTTATTTTTGCAGCTGTTCCAGCAATAACAAATTCTAATGGTTCATAATCACAGGCAGATAACATGACCTGGACTGTATTAGCACCTGCATCGGGTTGCCTCCTCCTCAATCTCCTCCCAGCATTGACCAAAAACACTTTCTATTAGCAATCACCTGTGTTTGCTGTGTTTACAAGGGCAAAATGCAATGCATTTGGTCATTTACATGCTATTCACACCTTTAACTTTTGCATATATATGAGCCCATTTCCTTGCTTCAGCCCTCGATGAGTGCTATAAGGCAGAGTTATGACTCGCGTCAATAAATGGCAATCGGCACTCCTTAAATGTAAAATCAGGAGTTAGGTTGGTGGAAGTGGAGCGTTTAAGAAGATTGGTAGCAAAGTGAGGGGGTCACACTTGTTTGTGATTATTTAAGTCATTTAAGTAAATATTAGATTTATTGTCTTGAATATTTTGGAATAATGGATTTAATTATTAAAATTCTATCGATTTTAAGATTATTCTTGAATGTGGAAACAATTGTTGGCTAAATGATCTCATCACAGGATCCTGAAGCCCTGAAATGGTTACCATCTAAAACATAATGTTTGCTTAAATCCATACATATATAGTCATATAGTTCTTTAAGGGTGTTTAACATATAAACCTCACAATAAAAGAAATCGGGACTATTTAATTAAACCAACTGTCCCAACTACATAGCTGCTGCTGTTGCAGCCACACTGATCCATCATCATAAGTTTCAGTGTTGGTGTCCTCTTGGTTTGTTTTGGAATACATTTAACACAAGCAAAGTGACTCAAAGTTATGACGAAAACTCTAAAACATTTTCCTGAGTTCCAAAAAGTTCAGCCTCTTCAAACTTTTCTGTTTAGACAAAAATCTGGCAGAGACAAATGCTTCATCAGCTTTGTGCAGCAAACAGACGCTCGTCATTGAAAAAACAATTACAAACAGACATTGCTGCACCCTAAATCCAGACTTGAATTCAGGAATCAAGGACTCCATCACCTTCAAAGTTGCTGCACAAGTGGAAATGTATCCATAGTGAATCCCCAATGGTCTATGTAAAAAAGCATGCTTTTAGCACCTGCTCTCACCCTATAATAATGACACATGTTACTCAGTCATCCATTCAGCCAGTCCACAGCTGTTAACACTCTTAAAGGCAAGGAGATTCTCTGTAAGTCATTCATTTTTTCTACTGCTCTTTTGTTTTTGTTCTGTCTCTCAAAGGTGCTTTCTCATATGGGCCACTAGCACTTTATTAGAATATGTCTTTTAATGTATTTCCAACAAAAGTATGTGTGGCTTAACATCAACTTATGGACTTTGCCCCTTTGCACCACCTAAAAAATCACTATCTCTTTGTTTGCTGCAAATCCTAGCCTTTGCAAGACCTCTACAACCTCAATAACACTCCCCTGACCCCAGTCCGACACTGCCGAGGATCCCAGCGTGACCACCAGCGACCTTTTAAACCTCACTTTGCCTCAGCGCGATTCCGAAGATTTACAACAGCTGTCAAATCCAGCCTTTTCTCACCAGGGATTCCGCTCAAGTCCTAGTCCAAGCCTCTGTCATTTCCTGACTAGACCCCCTGTTGGCTTAGCTCCCTGTGCATTTCTGTCTGTGCTGTGCAATTCACCTATTACACCACCTTAGTCCACCTTTCTAAATTCCTCCAAGTCACCTTAGTGCTGACAACAATATGAACAATCCGACAGAAACTGTACCCCCTACCTCCAGGCAATGGTTCAATCTTATATTCCAGCTTTGCACTCTGTAGTTAATAGGTGCTCAGCGTTCTCTTCCCTGTGGCGACCTGGCTATCACTATGCTCTGTCTGGACTTTTCGCCCTCCCGGGTTCTCAGTGGTGAAATGATTCTTCTGTTAGCTGCTAGACAGCAGAATCACTTCTTATCATCTATTGTATAATGAAAACTTCAGGCTACACCTCACCCCCAGACTTTGGCCTTCCCTTTACTTTCTCCTTTGCCTTTTTCCTTGTTATAAAACTAGATTAAACCCAGAAAAATGTTTAATTGTTTTTTACCCTGTTCCTGAACCACAGTTTTGTTAGTACTCATAAACTATATGTTAGTACTTCCTCCACTGTATTTGTTACTGTCAGTGAAAGGGCTCGCAATAAGCTTGAAACTGTAAAGAGAGTATGACCTCATGTGGCCACCTTCCCCCACCACACAACACAGACACGTGCACACACCACCTCTCTTCCTCTCTCTGGGTGACGTTTATTCACACGTAGCCTGAGGAGTCACATGAAGTATGGTTTTACAGCTGCTCCATATGCATAGAATATGTGGTATTTATGTTATGCAGAGTGCATGTCTTCAGTATGATGTAGTATGCATACATTATCTATATTTACAGACATGATAATATGTCAGTCAAACCTCTGCATACGCAAGCAGGAAGATTTAACAGTGACTGGAAGGTAAGTCATGACAGTGATGTTGTTTGAAAATCTGAAATGTAAAGTGGGCTATCAGATGAGAAATATTTCTTTCCTGCACTTCATGCAATTGTTTCACTCCACAGTAAAGGCTGCAGGACAGCTTATTTCCCAAATGTTAACCAAGATTAGGTTAAGGACCCCCAAAATATGTATTTGCTTCTGTGGGTGTGTGGCTGCCTGTGGTTATGCCACAGGAGAATCAGACAGAGTTAAATAAGAGAAGGCATTCACATCCATCCCAGTCTCTTCCCATCGCTGGAGATGACAGGCAAAGTGCTGACACCACCCTCTTCTCAAATTGAATCTGAGATATAATATATTCCTGTTTTAATATGAGTGGTAAATCATGTGGGAATAACACACAGTCACTCACTTTTGTACTCTCTCTCTCTCTCTGTGTGTGTTTCTCTGGATCGGTGGGCGAATGGATGGATGAATGGAGAGGTTAAATGTGACTTGATACAAATCTTGCTTTCTCTCTGTCGCACACACAGGCAAACATCAGTACACAGAGAAATACACAGCAAATCCTGCCTGAGATCCCATCTCTTGCATACATTACAGCGTCTTCCTCTCTGGGTTCGCTTGTCTAATAGCCATTACACCCCGTTTAGAACTCCAAAAGGCAAAGCCTCATATTCTGTTAAAAAAATGTCTTCAACATAGAATGTACTACAGACGATAGCAGCTGACTGCTGCACCAATAGACACATACGCTTTTCTGCTATAAGTTCGATGACACGACTGATACCCCTCTCATATCTGTACGTTACATATCAAGCTACTGCCTGGCAACCAGTTGCTGCCTGGCAACCAGCAGAGACAAGTCTAGTAAGGCAAGGCAAGGCAAGTTTATTGGTATAGCACAATTCGTACACAAGGCAATTCATAGTGCTTTACAGAGGCAAGGAAAAACATTGGACATTAAGACAAGCAATAGAAATAAAAATAAAAAATTAATAAAAAATAAATTAAAAAAAGAGAAGAAAATTTAATTAAAAACATCAAAATGTCATTTAAAATCATTAAAACAGCAAATTTGAAAACATTTTAAAACATTAAACGAATCACAGGATAGTACAGCACCCATTGACAGTATAAAGAATGGACAGAGCCTGAGTGACGTCACCCGTAGGTTTCCGAAGCGCTGTTTTGAGGCAGAAAATATGCGCTGCTGGCCACCGCCATGTTGGATGCACTACTACTTCATCCTCCCGTCTAATCTAAATATCGGCAAAGACATGAATCATCGGCGGAACTGAGGTGGGCCGAACGACGCCTGGGTGTTTTAATAAGCCAACTGTGATTACCTGTCAATCATAGCGGTCACACTGATAATTATGCCTAACTTCGAGCCTTAATATCATCTGAACAGGTGAGTTTTAAAAAAAATCACCTCCCTCACAGAAATTAGCTATAGATGTTTATTTCTGCTGTGAAATTGGGCATTTTATTACACCTATGGAGACTGACTCACTACTGCAGCCTGTCTCAAGCAGCCGCTTGAGGAATTGCAGTTTTTAGCACTTCCGCATTGGCTTCGTTTTCCAGCACCGAAGAAAGCAAATATGTGTATTTCCCAAATTACGGAGAATAGAGGTAGTGGGAAGGTAAATATGACACATGCTAATGTGTAATTGCATTGTCAAGAAGAGATAATCAATTACAACAATTAACATTAGCATTACTGTTCCACAGAACGCATATGTCCCTTTCGTAATATATCTAATATTTGTGATGTGTGTCAGGTAATGTTTAGTTACTTGCCCACGGACATTCAGCTGTTGTAATGTTTGCTATAGTAGTGAGAGTTGTGAGTATTGCTATCTGGAGTTGGTGAGCTGGCTCTGGGAAAATGCCTTGTCCTCTCTGAATGTTCGCCTCATAGCAGCAACTAAAGCAACAGTTACATTACTTGCAATGGGTTTATAGTCAGTTAAGAGCTGAGTTTGCAGCACAATATGCAACCAACCAGAGATGCTATATTGACAGATTTATGTCAACTTGTCTTCCTTCTCCTTATCTTGCTTTTCTTGGTGAAATAATCACACTAAATGTTCAGAAGTCAAATACTTTATGATGTTTACAACAATCTAATCAAATGAAACCAGGCCATGCAATGTTTAGGTACTTCTAACCTTCACACTACCCCATTGTTCCTGCTGATGCTTCCTCCTATATTATTGTCTTTATCCACTTTTGTCTTCTTAAAAGCTCCGTTTGGTTCAGCAGCCTATAGAAACTTAGTCCTGGGTTCATTACCCTGTTAGTAGTGCATCCCACCACACAGCTGCTTTTTGACATTTTTCTTTTGTTTGCTGGGAGACCGATGTGACAAGGAGGCACCTTCACACAATACAAAGACAATGGAAAGCAATGAATTGTTTTCACCTCTTAATTGCTCTCTGTCTCCATGCATGCCCATGAATTTGGGAGGGCAGAGCATCTGAAGGCGCACTGAAGGGAGGCTTGTATTTATTTGGCTGTTGAGTTCAAATATCAGCAATATTTCTCCAGAATTGCTGACCTCACCTTTAAGAAGAAAGGAAGAGGTGAAGGCAAACTAGGCCTTTTGAATTATGCATCGATCCAAATAATCCCACTGTGCTAGCAAAGTTGTTTTTTTTTTGTTTTTTTTAGATCTTCATGTCTTGTGCCATCAGTGCCAGATTCACTGCAAAAACAATGGCCCAGCAGCCCCCGATGGCCAAGCTTGTCAGCTTGGTGTGTGAGAGCTCGAACAGCTTAACAACAGCAGAAACCGGGACAACAGCCTTGAGCTGATAATACCTTGTCTGCTGTGCTATCAGTCAAATTGACAACTGGAGTTTAGAAATTGTTTGACTTTCTCATTTGTTCAGAATTGAACCATTTATCACAATTCCCACAGGGCAAAAACAAACAAAAAAAACACATAAATAATTGAGGGAAAAAAAATATGGAAAAACAAACAATAAAATGCATGACACATTACATTCAGCCTTTATTTTTATGTACTTTTCATGTTTAACAGAAAAATCGGTAAACCCTTGGAGCTTAGTAGCAGCATAATGTGTTAAAATTCTTACATCAATTCATTTGACAGCAGATATTAATGCCTTCTACTTCTCGAGTCGCGCACAGGATGCGGAATGAAAATGACCCCTTTCAGAAATATGTCAGGTTTTAATTCTTACCTTCTGGCAATTGTTTTTCTTTCCTTTTATATTGGAAGCGGATTTAGAGAAGCTCCATCATATACACAAATACCTCAAGCACGCACACATTCAGAGAGATGAATTTGAAAAATCTCACTCATTCGTACAAGCCCCCGGGCTAATGACCCCCCCACACACATTGCTGCTGAATTTTCTCTGTGGTGTCATAATTACTGTAGGCAGGCTGTGTAGTTTAGCAGAGAGAGGCAGAAATGTGATGTGGCCTGCAGTCTTACATGGCATGCATTCCTCTCAATACAGCTTATGGAGACATTAGGCAGAAGTCATTAACTACAGCAGAGACAAGGAGAGATGGGGAGAGAATCCAACTCCCTCGCTGAGTTGGATTCACGAAATAAAAAGGCACTGGTGCATGAGGGAGTGTGTGTTTCGGTGTGCATGTGAGTGTGTGCAAATGTCCCTGTGTGCATATACTGTATATACTGTAGTGTAAGCCTCTCTTTATGTGTGTTTGTGTTTGTGTGTGTGTGTGTGTGTGTGTGTGTGTGTGTGTGTGTGTGTGTGTGTGTGTGTTTGCTATAGAGAAATAGAGAATTGCTTTATGCTTGCATCAGTGTGTTTTCATTAGTAATTTGCATCCTCAAACCTTAAACTCATATAAGCTGTAGTATGGGGAGAGTTGTGTAACTCTATCTCCATCCATGTGTGCATAATCAGATTTGTAAATCTGTACAAAAATCTGTAAATGCACACTGAGAATCTGCAAACCTGTATCTGTGTGTGCGCAATCAGATATGAATGTATTAAAAAAAAAATATATACAAATCTCTACGAGTACATTGAGATTTGTAATGTGTATACAAATTTGGAAATCCATACATAAGTCTGTGAATGTGTAGACAAATCTGTGAATGCATACATAGATATTATTGGCTGGAAAGCATAGAATGATTTTTCTTGCAGAACTGGAAATACAGTCATCAGATACAGCTGGCTCTATTTTTACACAAGAATTTTGCTGAACACTTCCATAGTGGCAGAAACCTGCATATGTGTGTGCCAATTTGTCTTTGTGCCTCATGCCTCACTAACTATCCACTTCCACTTCTGTATGACGAAGCCTTGACAGCATTTGACAGTTACAGTAGCTTGTAAAACAGTGATATGGGGAACTGAATTTGATTAATTGAATGTTTATCCACCCACAAATGAGACAAGATTTAGGTTAAAAATATAACAGATGCTGTCAAAGATGATTCTTTTGGGGTGTTGTTGTATTGGAGCAAAACAGTTGCATTTACAGATCTATGTACACATTCACAGTTTTTGTCTACACATTTACACATCCTAGTACACTTACAAACCTGAAGCTTTCCACACATTTACATATCTTATCAATGCAGTTACACAACTCCACGCTCACATATAAATAGTTTTGCGAAAACAACAGAACTCCACACCAGATCCACTATGGATTTAAGGTGTATGAATTCACTCCATTCATCTGTGCACAGAGCAGCATACAGTATGCCAACAACACATGCGGTGAGATCAACCTGAAAAAGGCAAATCTGGCTTTGTGCACACTGACAACACTTTACACTTCAAAACTCGACATTCAGTCCTTTAAAATAAAAATAGAGGTGGATAAATCTCACCGAATGCGAACATATGTCAAGTTTAATTTGCATTTCCTTTCATATTCAAACATGTTCTCCCATGATACGCGACAGAATGAGAAAAAAACAGCAGCATAATGCAGAATATAGAGATCCGTGTATATTGTAAGCGCTTTTTTAAAAAGATTTTTGCATGTATTTCATTACATTCACAAGGACCTATCTGTGATTTGCAGTATCATAAATGATTTATGTCTATAGGGGTGGAATAAAAAACACCCAATGGTGCTATCTTTTAAAAATTTGTTTTCACCTCCCGTCTCTGTTTTGCACATGTTTTCCATATTTTAAGCCTGACTTTGGTTATTCTAAAATAGTTGAGGTACTGATTCATGAAAGTTTGTGTAAGTCTGTTTGAGCATGTGTGTGTGTGTGTGTGTGTGTGTCTACCAGTACAAAATGAGATAGACTTAAGCAGCATTTATCATGATTAGTCAGTGGACCAGAAGAGGCCTTTACCATCATTGACAGTCATTCCCTGCTTTTTCCATCTTCATTTTTTATCCCACCCTTCCTTGATTCACTCAGCTCTGCTTTCCAGAGGCTGTTTTCATCAAGGAAGCTCAATAATCAGCTCCCGCCATGCCTCCTCCACCAATCTCCTCAGGCCTGTAAGAGCACTCATTAGCTTGACCTTGCTTGTTGTGGGGCATAGGGTTGAGGGGTTGTTATCCATATCTGGCATCGTAGACTCAGCTGAGCAAGCTAATATGATAGGATGATTGACTGAGCAATTCTCTCTCTGAAGCATCAGGGTGGGAAAAACTCGACTGAACTTTGAAGTCTGTACAGAATAATGGATCTATAAATAACAGTAAGCAGTATCAAACTGAGTTATGAGGACATTACCTGAATTCACAGGCGTTACAAAACACCACACTTTATTATCTCACATACTCTCAATTTTATGGTGTAAGATATGGAAACAAGCATATTGTTTAACTAGTATAGAGTAGTATATTGTTTAAATTAAGTATTCACTATGTCATAAAAATGTTTCCTAGACACTATGATGTGCCCACCAGTCCAAAACCAAAGATAACTTTGGAGGTTGGAATGACGCTCTAGGCTGGAATCCCATCACAAGCTGGGAAATATCTTAAGTGGCAGGACAGAGCTACAAAAAGCCTGTGGACCCTGTTTTCTCTCCATTTACTTCTCAGTAGTGAGTAAGTGAGGAGCTACCAGCACTGAGCCCTTTATGTGTCTTTTAACTACACAGTATCTGTCTAGTTTACTTTTGATCTCCAGCGAGACAAAGGGATGGCAAAGAAATGCTAGACAGTCATTTCTTACCTTTCTTGGAGGGCTGAGGAAATCAAGTGCGGTGTTAAATCTGATCCTGTCAGTGCAGTTGACGGCTAGGGGGGGCTCTGTAAGAGGCTTTATTTCTGCTGTGTATCTGTCTGTGGAAAAGCTAAAAGTCAGAGAAAGTCCTGCAGTTAAAAAAAAAAGAAAATTCTTTTTTTTCCCTGTCCAGGAGAAAAACCAAAAACATCAATTCTTGTTCGATTTTATTTTATGGTGTTTGGATTATGACAACAAAAGGCACCGGGCACACCTGCTGCATACCGCATGTGGACAATCTAAACACATGCATACGCACAAATTTAGTTGTTTTTTT
The DNA here is from genome assembly GCF_000972845.2 of Larimichthys crocea. Lineage (NCBI taxonomy): Eukaryota > Metazoa > Chordata > Actinopteri > Sciaenidae > Larimichthys > Larimichthys crocea. The sequence continues at coordinate 13,316,789 of NC_040033.1, read as the reverse complement.
ATTTTGTCCTTGTTGTGTCATTCATCTTTCCTTGCAAAACATTTAAAGTAGGATCAGCTCCACTCTTTTCAACACTGGCTCATAAAAGTTGGGTGAGGATTCCTATGGAAGCCCAGTATTCATGTTAAATTATGTTTTAAACTGTCACTTGGACCTGCTATGGAAATCAGGCTGCACTGAATCTATTGGGCCCCATGACAGGTGACACCATTCTTTATTCTCTAGCCTTCATCTAACACACATGGCAGGATTCTGTCATCAGGATTTCCTGACAGAAGGCTGCTCATGTGAAACCAAATCAACACTGACTTGTTATTCTGACTAATTATAACAATATATATTGTTTTATTCACTTAACTAAGTAGTTTTGTTGCCTAGTTGCCGAGTTTGACCCAGTCAACTATCACAAACTCCTCCCTACACTGACTTTGTCGCTCTTTATACTATGTCACCTGACTTCTTTGAGGGTTTGTCAGCTTACCAGTTTTACCAAACAATTCAGTTCTGTCATAAGAACATTTCAAAGTGGCTGACATATCTGCCATTGCAAGTCCAGTGCTACTGTGCTGAATTAAGTGCATCCGACAAGTTTCACAAACCTAGGGTTACTATCTAGACCAGACTGCTGAGTGTAGTGGCTGTTCCAACTGATAGGCAACTTGATCTGAATGCCATGCCCTGTCTGTTGTCCAACCATCATCGCTGTGTGAGAGGTTCTGCTACACTTACCAACAGCCACTAATTAGCAACCCCTCTGACATGAGAAACATTCCTTGAATAATGTCCCTTGTCTCACCAAATTAAGGAACATGGTCTCAAAATAAGTTTGTGTAAGAGTGAACTTTTGCCCATAATATCATCAGCTACATGCATGTTAACCAACTACAACCAGCTAACACTATGTCAAGCTGGCCAGCATGCACAACGCACCAAGCAACGGCCGAATAATTACCTTTAGTTACCTCATCTTTGCAAGAAGCAAAAAGCACACACTTCTATCTACAACATCATGTTAAGATAACAATATGTCAGACTAACTAGCATGTCACAAAGAGTCCTGTTTGGTGGTCATTGGTGTGTGTGTGTGTGTGTGTGTTTGTGAGTGTGTGTACATCTCAAGCCTCACTAGGGGAGGCCAGGTGACAGATTGTCTAGACAATTGCTTTTAACAAGCTGGGCGGGAAAGTAGGGCAAAAATACTAATGTCTCGCCTCACCGATCCATTCCACCTCAATACATATTTTCTTTGGCTCTCTATAATTCATAAGTGGATGTTTTGTCTCCACACATCGCAGACATGTGTGCATGCACAGAGGTGAGCGTGGCAGCAGGCACATAAAGAAGCAGCAGTATCTGTTTTTTTGTTTGTTTGTTCTGGTGAAAAAAAAATGCCAAGAGCATAAACACAATGCACTGTTACAGCTTGATTTAGAAAGTATGTGTTTGTGCATGTGTGAGTATGACTGCGTGCTGTCTGTTTATTTGTATGTTCTAAAAAAAAAAAAAAAACCCTAGGCCAAGGTGAACAGCTCAAGTCTCAGTATCAGATTAGTCAGCTCAGGACAACTAATCAATTAGAAACCAAGTGGATTTATTGTTAGCTCCCAGCTGCATGCAGCGTGGTCAGGAAGAGGGGTCTGTCAGTCAAAGAAGGGGATAAAAGTGTGTATAAAGAAAGAGAAAGAGGAAATAGACAAGAGGAAAGAAAGAAAGAAAGAAAGAAAGAAAGAAAGAAAGAAAGAAAAAGAAATGCAGTTTCCTGTAACAGGTAGACTGTGAGGAAGGCTCGGAGAGTGTTTTCTCTTGTTTGTTCTACCTGGCAAAACAGGAAAATTAGATATTGACTGCAGAATAATGTTTTTCATTTCAACGAAAGTCGAGGCATGCCAGCAGTAAACAAGCTGCTGCCTTAAACATTTACTGAACACATATACACACGTATGCACAAACCAGGTGGAAACCAGTACATGTCATATTCATAGTCATATTTAAGAGGGCATTAGTTCAGCCTTTCACACGTCATCACTTTTCTCACATCATATTAAAGACTGTTATCAAGATAATAAAGTATACTTTTAATTTCATGTATTTATATTTCTGAGCTTCCATTGTCCAGCAGTCAATTAATACTGAAATAATGAAAAGGCTGCTGATGAGCACAATCACATAATAATACAGTGGTTTCAGCAGTGACAGCAATGGAGCTGTTTCAGACTACCAGTAGGTGGGAAACAACAGTAGAATAGCTTTTTGTTAGGATGCCAATAAAAACTGAAACTCAGAGCTCATTTGGAGAATTGTTAAAAGGTATAATTTGACCTATAATTTTCTGTTCCCCTCCTCTTTTCCGAACACTTGACAATCTGCACATAGAACTTGTCCACTATGGAGGCAATTATCGAGAGGTTATTCTTAGTACCAAAAAGGAGCAAAATTCAATCTGCTGTTGCTAGGCGATTTACGGTAAAAGAGGCGCAGCAGTAGCCCAATGCAAAATTCAATGATTTTAAAAGATGATTTATAAACGGAGCAAGTGAAATGTTATCTATGAACTGTCTAGCATGGGATCATTTTTCAAGTGTCTGTTGTTGACTGGCTTCCGATGAAGTAATTCAAACTAGACTTGTTACTCTGGGAGAAATAAAAATTGTAATTGTGGCTATAAGCTCTAAGTGTTGAATCAGTTTCTAAGAGAAACCCAGCGACAGCAGGCTTCACAGGCCACTTTATGTGGAAATTATCTGCAGAATCTCACTGGTTTCTCCGCAAAATAATTTGATTCTAAACTAAATGTAATGAATACTAATTTAACATTTTTAGAAACGTTATAATCGTGGCAAGCTACTGTATTGTTTTTTTCGCCCACAAATGTTGACTTTCTCCTTGCATTTAAGCAACTTTCTTAATACGTAGACATACACTGTGAGAGTTATTTCAGCTTATAAACAATAAGGCAATTCATTTCAGTCACAGTTTAACAATAATCAAATCTTCCCATAATTAATTAAATCAGTTAAGAAAGTCAAATTCAGTCTAAGTCTATTTGAAAAACATTTGCATTCCATCCAGTCCGGTCTTTCTCATGCAAAGCCTGAGGGAGGAATACCTACAGTAGGATGCTGTGATACATTTGAATATTTATATGTTTACAAACATTAGTAACCTCGTATTATCTACTCCTGTTCTTTGTCTGCCTCTGCCACCCTCATCCCTCTCCTGCTCTCGCTCTCTCTCTGCCCCTGGTATTCTCTGTTTCAGCAGAGGCAAAGCATCAATCCATGAGCTTTATTTCTATCCCTTATGCACAAGTACCTTTGATCGTGTCACATGCATAGACTCCCACGCAGAGCACAGACAGCACTTTTGTGTGCACGTGTGTGCATTGATCTGCAGAAAGTGATACTGCTGGTCAAAAATGTGTGTGTGTGTGTGGGAATGTGCATGTGACAGGATCAAAGGTACTTGTGCAGAAGGGATAGAAGTGATAATCCTTCACTTACAAAATTCTCATTTTGCATTTATGCGTGGATTAAAACTTTTCCTCTCCTCTAATGTTGCATTCCTAAGAAAGAGACAAAGAGACAGAATCCTGACATTATTAATATATGGATTAATTTTAAGCACAGTAGCTACCACAGCTGCAATTCCACTGAGACGATAACCAACTTCAAAGGCCAAGGTAACTCTCAAATAGGAACAGCATGCGGTTGTGTTATAAACTTAAAATGTAACTTTATATCGTCCTCAAATTCATGAGGCGTTGTCAGCTGTGTGGAGCTTTAAGATTTGTAAGAAAGCATGTGCAATTCGGGGCAACAGCTTTAATTCAAAGAGTTTTATTTTAAGACCGCCGATGTAGTCACTCTCAAACAATATTGGCCAACACAAAAAGTTTTCTTTGACTTTTTTACTTGGAAAGTCTTGTTTCTCTTGTACAGAGTCAGTTTGTGAGATTTACTTCAACATTTACCAAAGCTAAACTTACAAAATAGCGAATTATTATTATTATTACTACATCATTTTTTTGCATGCTACTCCTCCTGCAGTTTTTGTCGCACATACACAAAAAAGGTATCAAAACATGCAGCAACACGCATCTCCTGCCGAATCTACTCCAATGTTAATTTGAGAAGAGAAATTTCCAAAAGGAGCAGGGAGCACCTGTTCTTTCTCCAACACCTGAGGCCAAAGTTAGAAAGTACAATTTTCGCCTGAAAATCAGCCAGGAAGTTGTCCACGAGATGAGGATGCTGATGGGTGCAGATGTTTTAATTCATATAGTGTGAGTGTGTGTGTGTATCCTGTCTTTTACATGTCTTGTGCACTTCCCTTATTTGGCCTGTGTTTTAGGCTGGCAGGGAGAGATAACTATAAATCAATAGTACAAGGACAGGAGAGACATTTTAGGGAAGTATCATTTGGATAAAGAGCATAATGTTCATTACTGAGCAGAAAATCAAAAAAGAACATTATGATATTATCTTTATCAGTGGGGAGGTGTCTGAGACAGCCCATTCAAACATTTATAAGAACCAACTGTTTGAGCTCCACAGGGAGCCTTTTCCCTGTAACCCCTTTTGTGTGTTGTACTGTTAAACGCTCCTTCTTATACGAGAATAATAAATTCAACTTAAACTTTGATACTCTGAATCCAGTCTTCCTTATTAAAGGGGTTTTCTTAAAAATTCCCATGTTAAATGTGAATAGTTTGAAATCTGCATCCCTGCTCTCTGTGTACCTTTTCTTAAAAGCACATTTGAGAGGTTTACCACGGTGAAAACAAATTTCATCCATTGTGCCTGCAATGGTATATATTGTTTTACGAGTGCATTAAATTGTCTGAGCAGTGTATGAGTTAATTTGAAACGTGAGATGCTAGTGCCTCTGTGGACCTGTACCTGCAGTGCTGTGAGCTAAATACTAACAACGTGGACAAGAATGCTGACAAAATTTTATGACAGTCTATCCAATTTGAGACATTTACTCACAATGCCAAATGTCAACCTCATGGTGGCACTAGGGGGAAAAGGCAAGAGATCACTGAAGTTATTAGGATTCATTGTCTGGGACCTGTGAATATCTGTACTTAACCTTGTGCCCATTCATTGAGTATATGTTGAGATGTTTTACTGGAAAAACTTGACCTCATGATGCAAGAGGAAAAGTCAAGGGATCAACAAAGTAACCTGAGCACTGAAAATTGAGAAAATGTTCCTTTGATGTCTGTGTCAGCAGAAGAGAGGAAGGGAAGGGGACCGGGGCAGAGCCAATGGCTCATTGCAGAGGGGACGAAGACTTATAGTGACCGTTACACAGCCTAAAGGCTGTTCGGCTTTATGGAAATGTGAGGAGACATAAGATCCAAGGAGAAACTTACAGAGGCAGGCAAACCATGGACAGTGCAGTGGATTTATCATTATTCACAACCTGTCTAGTTTAAGCAGCACAACTATGGACACTGCAATTTGCAATGAATACACAGTTTCATATTCAGTGATGTTGGATGCCCATACAGCCATATGGCCTACACAATCAAACCACATAGCCAACCCACACAACAAACCGCAAAAGTGTAAGCAATGTGGGGCCTGCCTAAAATAATCAACCAGACATGGCAGTCTACAACACAAACAGCAACAAACAAACAATGCTATGTGGAAAAAAAAGGCCAGTATCTATGATAGTAACAAATGTGAAACAATTTGCCAATGATGTTTTAATCCAGCAGCTGTCAGTTTGAATCGAATCCAAAATGAATCTCAAAATTGACATGGAATCTATTAGAATTCATCAGCAACATCAACATCAACATAGTTGCTTCCTTGCATACTGTTGTGCTGTGTGCTCCTTTTTCATTTTCATCTACATGGCTAGTAGTGGAGCCACCACCAGGTCACTTGCCAGACATGGAGGGTTGGTTTGTTGAGAAAAAGAAGAAGTTTTAGAGTGGAACACGAGTCTTTCTATGTCCTCTCTCTTCACATTTTTATGGTTAAAAATAAGGGGGGAATTGAAACACAGCAGACAGGCTTCAGACTTTTAAAAATTCCTGGCTGCCAAATCGACTCAGAGTGGTGGGGGCCCTAATAAGTGGGTACTAAGGGGGTGGAATCAATGACAATACAAAGAAGCCACTGTCCCACCTCTGGTGCTAGCTACTGTTGGATGCTGCACGAGGCTCGTCTCATCCTCTGCAGGAGACTCTGACATGGTCAACTAAGCAACAAAAATGCATGTTCAATTAGACAGATTTTGCTCAATGTGGGTCACTTTGTAACTGAAAAATACCATGGGCCCAGGGCAGCCAACCCTCCTCTCGCTCCACACGAAGCATTATTAAAGTAATAAAGCAAACACGTAGAGCTATAGAGTTGTTACAAGAGATTCAATCTGAATGTTGGAGGGAAGAGTTCAGAGTGGAGGATGGGGAGCCCGGGAGAACGGAGGTGTGTAAGGATGATAAAAATACTGAAGCGCTGACTCAGCTACTTGAGTTAACAGCCAAAAAAGTGTTCAGTCCCAAACTCACACGTTCAGGTCTACACACATACACTTGAGCACACGCACTTGTTATGCTTCCTGCCCTTGCATGCTCAGACACAGAAAATCATTCACAGCACACCCCAAGAGATGCTGAAGAACATCAGAATCTGTGATTTTGTTTTGTTGAACCTCATCACTGTAAAAACAAGGCAATGAAGACAAAATGTTTTTGTCAGGTGCTACTGACACCCAGGTGTCTGTAGTTAACAATGCTATTTTCAACCTGGAACACCTTTTGAACGTGAAAACCCTGAAAATAGTTCACTGAATATTATAACAGACATCCTTTGCCATATAATTTACACAAATGATTCTTGTTGTTCCAACATACCCTAGAGATTTTCTCCATAATTTGATCTGTAAAATTTTGATAAAGCCAGATGGGATATTGTGACATCATGTTTGAAGAGAAAAACTAATGGGGTGCTGTATGTCTGTTGGTTCTGCTATTGTGTTTGTCTGGAAAATAAGATAAGTGAAAGACCGGAGGGACAAATTGCAGACATGTTCCAACATTGACTAAGCCCTCAGTCCAACTGTGAGTCTTTTTATACTGTTTTTGTCGCTTCTTTACACTATGCAACTACAAGTATTTCTAAAAAAAAAGTCTGTAACGACTAATAAAAGAATTTTGCCTTGGTGAGTGAAATATGCGCTTACAAGCTGGTAGAACCAGCTGTACTTGTCACCTGTCATACTTGTCAACGAAGCTGTGCAATAAAGGATACAATGGTTTTATTCTTTCCGCCTTTCAGCTACAAATTGTATAAACCAGCGAGGGCTGTAACAAAGATGTGCTTGTATTAGCACAACTTTTACCAAGAAAAGATGATCTAATTTATAATGTGATAAATTTCATATATGACCAGTTCCTTCCTGGCCTGATTCTGAGATTTCATGGATGTGTGAAGAAGTATGATTTTGATGACACTGGTTTCCAGTCCTTATTTTAATTGCAACTAACACTGTTGAAGTCACAGCAGAAATACGCACTTAAATTAAATTAAAGGGTTGTCTCTTTATTGTCAGGCATTTCATCTATGCTAATTTAAACTGCCATGCTGCTACAGTTAGCTAAACAATGGCTGACAGGGGTGAGGATGGTTGTAACCCCATTTAGTGTTATAAAACTAAACACCTTTTCTCAAACCTTATGCCAAAACAATGGCTGAGAAAAACTGATAGAAGGAATGCACACTTGCTAAAATCTGCATTAGATGAGCTGAGGTAGGAGGAGACAGTAAGGTATGTCGCCAAAAGAATACGCCTCCATGTGACATTGAGCAGACACTGCAAGAAATTACAAAACCTTAGAGAACAGGGATCAAGACAGCTGCCCTCTATCACAGCAGACAATGTTTAATGATGTCTTGACTGGTTACTTGGCTGAGGCAGACTTTGTGTTTTGGACTCACTCCACGTGAGGTTCTAAGCATCCAACAGGTATAGTTTATCAGACCTAAGTAGGAACTGGTTAGTGTAGTGTATCCGTTTTTTTTATATTCTTTAGGTAATATGTTCGGTCGGGAAGTTTGCATATCAACTTACAGTCATCAAACACTTCATGTATTCTGTCATATAGCTGTAGTAGTTGGAAACATTGTGATTTGTAGTAGACAAATAAGGGTACTTGTCAATACAAAATTGTGTAATTGTCTAATACAAAAATCTAGCGATTATCGGCACTAAGACAAAAAGCACTACATTGTGTAACTGCTGGGCATTTTCCAAATCATGCCAAAGGTTTTTAGCTTAATTTCCCACTCTTCTTGCAGGCATTGTTCCCATTCAACACACATACTCCGCATACTTGAAACTTGCTTTGTCGAGTTGTTACCAAACCTCATTCAGTGACACTCCAGCAACTAAAGTAGACCCTTTTCTCTGTCACTGTGACAAAGATTTTAAACTCTTATAGCAAGGGAAGCACAGGTCAATTAAGTGTTCCATTGTGCCAGAACGCATAATACATGGGCTGTGGAGGTAATTGACCTAAATGGAATGCACCGGTTAATTATGTCATTAATTACATTGGTGCTTTTCCTGCAATGCCAAAATATCTGCCGTGAAAAAGGTCTATTGGAAAGTCAGCAAAAAAATGTTCCCTTTTCTAAATATTGTTGCTAAACACCAAAAAAAAAAAAAATCGAAGTTTGACAGAGATAATTAAATAAATAACGGCAAAGTATTGTTCAATGCGTTTGGAATACCTAAGCAGGTCTGAAGTATCTGCAGGTTTATTTTCATTCCGTAGTGAAATGAACTGAAGCCAGTGGGTGCCTGGGGGAAGAGAAATCAATTTAAAAATGTATTGTTTGCTTTCAAAATGTTTGCTAATGTAAGATTTATATGATTTATATATGGGCTAAAATATGCTCTGCAATGTTGTGAGCTGTGCATTACAAAACCACACAGTTAACACCTGGATTGATAATGTATAAAATTATTCCCATGTGTGCTATAGATACTGTGGGTCTGATAAAACACAAGAACAATCCAGATACCAATAAACAGCTAGTAAAATGTGAGTCTGATAGCTTTCTTTTCAATAAACACTACACACAAATATTACTTGGCTGTCTTCCTCTCCCATCTTCTTGGCTTCTCTAAGAGGGCAGTGGAAACTACACAAATAACATGCTGAAGCCATGGAGCTATTCCTATTTTAACCTGGCCATGCACTGACCTGGTTGAGTCAGTGAATAGTTTATAATTATCAAGGAACAGGCCAGAACATCAGCATCAGCAAGTGGGATTTTACTGTGGGCCTCCATAGTGGGATTTTTAATTGAACCTTATCAACAATTGAAAAAACACAGCTAAATATGTCCCAGGGCAAGAATGTGTGAAGTGATAACCTCCGCTGGAACGTAGTTTGTTTTTTGCCAATGGAATGTTTATTTGTGCTTTGACATGAGGTGATTTTTGTACAAGCTTCACATGAAATATTTTTATCCACCGCTGTGTCCACAAAGTTACTCTGTGAGTCAGTGTTGATGGAGCAATTTCAGATTTTGACATTTGCCTTTGCCTGCTGTAGCTTTTTTTGAGTTACATTGAAGAAACAAGAAACCTAAAAATTTAATGGCTTCGGCAAGAGTATGGTTTCATATTTAAATATTCTTCAGTTTTGTCTTCTTGTAGACTTCCAGTCCTCATCTCAGACTGTTCTTCGTAGTTTGAATAAATCTGTTATTAAAAGTCTGGCCTTCTTCTTGTGTGTGTGTTTTTGTGTGTGAGCAGATGTGCATGTGTCTTGACAGGGGTCCCCTATGGCTGTGAGGTTTAAATGAACAACAGATGTCTCCAGTTGGAGACAGAATGAGGAAAATACAGGCTGTCAAACACAATTAATAGGAACAAGAAAACACACATGCACACAGAAAACCACCACTGAAAATGTATTGCACTATTTCATCAATGTAAGGAAACTGTGACTCAATTACTTTTGTGACACTGGCATGCTGACTTGAATGAGTGTATATGGATAAACTAAATCCACCAGAATCACTCTGTTATACTGTATGTAAAAAGCCTGGAAGAAGTTCATTTGGATGAACACCACAGGTAGAAGCAAGGAAGAAGCTTCAAGGGCACATCAAGGAGATGAGGTTCCTCTCTGCATCACTTTGTCATGCTTTCTTTTGTGACTTTTAAAGCCACTGGCAATCCAAATCCACAAAAGTAATTCTGTAATATAGGCTATTGTATTGGGTATTGGGAATTAGTTTCAATTCAGATTTGAAATATAGCCATTTAGGTTTTTTTATTATTTTTTAACTTTCCTGATATTGGGTTTGAATTATTTTTAAATAATTCTGCAAATCAGTAAAAAAAAAAAAAATCTACATTAGTTGTCCCTCAAAACACAACATCTCTGCTCTCACTCAATTTGCCTCAAAATCTGGCAGTCGGAGCCAAATAAAATCAACTTTCCTATGTTTAGTGTGATAAACAAACTCACCCTTGATAACTCGCCCTAACTTACATTTTATTCAACAGACAGAACAGAACAACATAATGTTTATTTTCCCTCAGATTTCTGTGGATGCTTAATGAGATGGTCTTTAAAATCAATAAATGCATATTTACTATGTCAAACCACATTTCCAGAGGCTTTAATGCTGATGACAATTTCACTCTCTCCAGCTGTCCATCCATCAATTGTTTGTGCTGCTATGCAAAAAGCTCATTGTAATTTGAATATCTATCCATTTATTAAACTCATAAATAACACATACTGTATAAACCAAAACAACATTAATTAATTAAGACACATGTCTGTATTCATGGTAATATTTCAAGGATTTGACGAAGATGACAGACTGTATTGCATTGGATGTAAACAATGATCCATGCATTGGAAAGATTCATAAAGATAAGCTTCCCATAGGTCTGGAGAAATGTGTTTACTCACGGTATATATATCAGTCAGTCAGTTTGCTTACTATTGAGTCAAGTGTGCCCTTGTTTCTGTTAGAACTGGTTGTTTCTTTCAGTTTATCACTGAGCCATCATCATTGGGTGGCAGCACTGCTGGATGCTATACCCGGATCATTAGCTCATTACATCATTAGACATAGCCACTGGCATCTAGCATTGGTAAGCCCAATAAACTGAGTTACTATGCTGCAATCTGTTTCCCCATGGACTGTTAGTTTTTGTCAAACTCTGTTCCTGATGCCAGGAGAGAGTTAATTGTGGAAGATGCAGATACTTAAAGAAACAAACAGTCCTATCATGAAGACAAGGGCAGTTCTTTGTAGAGGCTATAATCCAAAGGTTAATATTAACGATGAATGACTTTTATTTGAAAAGGGGTTGTTGTCACTGTTTTTATATTGTATTCTTTGATATTTAAATTTATAAGGTGACCAAAAACATGACCGGTGAAGGCTAAACAACAGTTTGCTTACAAGTTTGCATATCCACATAAAAACATGTCACTGTAATTAGCAATTATAGCAATTATTTGGATATTCTATTGTTTATCAGTAAGCATGACATTTAATTTTTTTTTTAATCAATCATGGGTTTTCTTTTAGATTACAGTAAGCCAAAGTTGAAGAAATTACATACACAATAATGATGCTAAATGTTTCTTTAAGCCTTTGCCACACAGTGCCACAAATCCTCTTCCAGCAACCAAGTCAAATACTTTTCTGCTTTTCTGCTTAGCCAGGCCTGATTTTTAGCCAACACAACACATTTTATCCTGACACACTGTTGGGAAACAAGGTCCGCCAACAGTACATAATCTCTCCCTCTTTATCTGTCTCTATTTCTACCCTTTGCTATTTTCTCTCATGTATTTTTACCCTTCATTTTCACATTTCTCTTCTTTTTTTAGTCTTTCCCACTCCCCGTTCCCCTTATTTCTCTCACACCCCCCCATTTCTGCTTCACAATCATAAAAGCAACTCAGATATGGGAGGAATAAGCAAGTGAGCTGTAAGAGAATATGTCTCGTCCCTGATATTTCTCTGCAGGATCCTCATATAATGCATGCTTGGCCTTTTTCTCCAGTGTTCAATCGGCGGCTTTTAAGATCTGGCACACAATCAAGTTGTTTAAGAGGAAAACAATACTGCTGTCTATCTACCTGTGTGAGTGTGCATGTGTTTTCCATTACATATGCACCCCTGCCTCTGGATAGTGCTGTGTGCATGTGTATGTCTCAGTTTGCCTTCAGTGTGTGCCTTCTTCTGATAGGGTTTTCAGTCGTCTGTAACGGCTGAAATTGTATTTGCTAATGGAGCCATTTTGGAACAAGCAGGCTTAGATAGAAACAGAGCTATCTGACCCAAGATAAAACCTTTGTTTGTTGGTATTTCTTCCCATTGCTGCACCCAATTCATCAAGCATTTGACCTGTGCTATTTATTGTCTATTAAACTCACACAGCATAGAAATTCAGCTCTGTTGCACGACATCTCCCTGTGTGTTTCTAAGATCAGTTTTATCAGTCTTAACCTGAGATCCCTTAAGTAAGGCACTTAATGCTCCCATTGCTCCAACAGTGCCGTTCAGTAACAGATGATAAAACATGATTTTCAGTGTGTGACTGTGTGAATGTAAAATAGGGTGATCTGAACAGCGAAACTTTTTCAAAAAAGCCAATTGCTACATTTTGGATGAGCTCATCATGTAATAGTTCCCTGTTCTAATTATAAATGCCAATCTCAGTACACAGATAATGGTATTTATTCTCATGGGGGATAATGATGGATCACTGGTTCATCGGTTCAGTGCAGTTGCCATAAAAAAACATTACCACCTGCCATTAAATTGCAAGCAAGTGACATCTGCAGGCACATCTGGAGTTGAAAAGTGGTTTGGTATCAGCATAGCATCATATAGTATTATGCAACATTGAGCTACCACCTACACTGAGTCCAAGTGGGTGAATGGGGAAATTTGTCCTAAAAGGAGAAGTCAACAGCCTGAAAAAGCAGCACCTTGCACAGTAATTGATGGTATAAAATTAAAACAAAATGGTGTTTTGTTGACGAATACTCTGCTGGTCCCTGCGGTCCTTATTAGACAGAACTACATTTGTAAAACAGATGTTAGAAATGCTTGGTACTGTATGTGGAAGAAACTGAATGATGACCTTTGGGTATAGACTTTTTAAGTATGCCTTTACAAATCAAGATTTCAAATACACTTTTTCAAATTTATCATTTTCTACCACAGATGACTAAACCGTGGAAGTGAAAGATGAGATATTTATTTACACTGGAAGCTAAGCAAAATATTGCAAATATAACATTTAATTTCACATTTAATCATACAGACATAGCGTAGTCTTCTGCAGTAGTTGATCCAATACCTCCCAGTTTTACCTCTTAGTGGCAAAAGGCCCCTGGCATTTAGATTAATAAAAATACTAGAACATGACTGTGAAATTATCCTGGTCTCCCAGCTTCCTGATTATTATGGTGTTATTGCCAATCATATATATAGTGGAATGGGTCGTCCTCTCACCTCCAAAGTAATTGAAAAGGTCTACATCTTTCTTCTGCCCTGGTCACTTTCCCATTAGCCCCACACTCTGCACTGAAATGAGTCGTCAGGCTTCCCAATTGGAATTACCTGGGACAAGACATTACCATCATTGGTGGAAATATTACATCGTCATAGTTTTAATAAAAAAATGGTGTGTGGGCAAGGTGGGGATGGTGAGAGGGGGTGATAATGATATTGAGAGGTGTGGTATGAGGTGAGTTTGAGTTCATGGTTGAAATAATGAGGGTGTTAGGTGAATTAATATTTTTGGGTCGGGCATGTGAATACATAAATGTGGAGGTCTTATGAATTCTTATCTACCAAATCTATGCATATTGTAAAATGCGAGATGGTTTGGATAATTCTCTGAGGAAAATATTGCTACAATATTAGAAGACTAGAGTGTCTATTACAGTTTTTATGTTTTTGAGTAATGTACGCCTTATTAAATGTAACTGTGAAAGTTACACTGTCTCAATGGGTTTAAATTGGGTGCAGTATATTACTATGAAAAAGACAATATGGAAGCTGAACTGACTTTTTAATGTCTTAATGTCTTTATTTAACACTCATTCTCAGACGCATCAATGAAGAATTTGTTGACCTAAAAACAGAAGGTTAAAACGGAAAAAATATAAATTATTCAATTATGCATCAACGATGTTGTTGGAAATGCCTAATATGGTCAATGTGAAACAGTCGAACAAACTGTAAGTAATGTATGAGGGAGAGAGATTTGGCAGGGAGGTAGAGGGAGGAGAGAGAAGAGGTGTGTGTGTATTTTTGTATGTGTGCGTGAAGATGGGGATGTAGGGATACAGGAAGAGGAGGTGCAGGATATGGGATTTTAGACTTAAGGACTGCAGTAGCACAAGGGTAAAAGGGCAGCTGTCTATATTTGGAGGTAGCCAATCATCACAGATTAAGAGGCATCACAACCTTCAACCTCCAACGAGAAGTAAAATCCTGGAACAAATAGTGCATACGTGCACATACGCACACACAGACTCTCTTGCTGAGACACACATTATTTGAGAGTAAGGACAAGCTGGTAAAGAAAGCCTTGGATTTTCCACTATAAATCCAGCTTATGGACGAATGGCCACCACAAACAGAGAAAATGCCTTCACAGCAAAATCACAAATGCTGAGGACTAGAAAGAGCAGGAGTCAGTTTTGGACTTTGCAGGAGAGAGTGATAAAGACTGGAGCGATGACAAAAGAGGGGAGGCATTTCAAGAAAGCAAATAAATAAATGAGACCATGCTTTTTCCTGCTTACCTTCTGTTAGGCAGTTGAGTTTAAAATCATGTCGTGGCCTTTCTTATCATCATATTGAAGGAGGAAAAAACCATGCAGATATGCAAACAAGACTAGCAGTTCTATAAAGGTAATGTCATTGGTTTCACTGGTATTTGGTTGGAATATATTGGACTTCTGACCTGACAAAGGCACTAACTGAAAAGCTAAGGGATCATTACAATTCATCCTGATGCTGACATTAATCTCTGTACCAGATTTTATGGTAATCAGCCCAATAGGTTTTTGAGATATTTAACTCAAAACATCAAATGTCAATCTGATGGTGGCACTAGAAGAAAAGTGAGGGGATCACCAAAGTCATTAGGACACATTGCCTGGGAACAATGAATTTCCATAAAGTAGATCTTGAGTCATTTCTCTGGCCTGTTGATGGCATTAGAGGGAAAGTCACAAAGGTCAATGTGATCAGATTTCATGTGAATCCATCCAACAGTTGCTGAGACATTTAGAAAATCTAAAAAACAAAAATGTCACCATCATCGTGTTGCTCGTGGAAACCTCAGTCTTCAGAGATAAGTCTTTATCCTTCATGATTGTTTGTAAAAAGATTTACTGTAATCCATCCATTAGTAGTGGACCCATGCTGCTGTGGCTGAAAAATGTAGGCAGATATAAACACTGTCATCCAAAGGGAGAGCTCCTTTTAAGTTATCCTACAGTTGACATAATCACACAGTCACAAATTTCCTTCCTCCTCACTGTGTCATTTTAGAATGCACACTGAATGAGGGACATCCTCATTCAGATTTGATGGCGATCAACCCACTAATTCCATTTTGATTAGCCATCTCTTAGTGTCTTAGCCACACCTGCTCAGACACGCACCACCACCCTGCCTCCTCGTTAGAGGGAGAGCGCTCCATCATTAACGAGACGCCCAATAACCACAGTGACCTGGTAACACATTCCCAAAACATTCCATCAGTCAGTAGAGCATGTGCATAAGATCGTTAACGGAATGCTCATTAATTACAAGGCGATGGGATTGGCTGGGTTTGGGGTCGCGGTGGCACTTGAAATGATAAAGAATATGGCTAATGTGATCAGTCATTAGCATTTAACAGTAAGCAAGATGATGAGATGAAACAAGCTTTATAATCATTGCACTGCAAGAGAGGATGAACTGAGTAGAACAAGGTGATGCAAACATGCAACGTGCTGTAGGTGGAAAGTATTTGATAGAAGGATGGTAGGGAATAAAAACACAGGAGTAAAAGAGATCACAAGGAAATAAAACCAAAAACAAGAAAGGAAAGTAAGAAGTAGAAAGGGAAGGGGGGAAAGTTAATGAGCTCAACAGCTTTTTATTATTCAAACTCCTTTGCAGACTTTAATGTTCTTTACAGGTCTCTGGCCCAAGCAGTTGTCCTTCATTTTATCACGTACTGAAAATGTAATTAGTGTTTTCAATTTTCCAGGCCCTTCTTCTCCACTCAGTCATAAAGCGAGGCCAGGTAATGTCCAAAAATGTGGCTTCATAAACATAAATGGATGACTGCTTTTACATAAAAAAAATAATAATGTGTTTCACCTTAATATAAACTGTGAGAGATCAAAATCTATTACTTTGAACTGAGTGAAACAAATGAATTACACAGTATGCCCAACTGACATTGAAAAAAACTGTTAATTTAAGTATTTTAATCAGTATTCGAGGAAAAAACTCAGTAACTCTATAGTGGATGCATTCGCACAGGTGGCACAAGAAGCATCTGGTGAGCAACTTTTCCAGTCTGTCTGTTTTCAGAAATGTTCTCTGCTTCCAAAACATCTTCCTAAGTAGATGTCTAATTTTTGAAAATACAACTACAACGCTTGTTTTGTTATTTCTGTGTAGTGCATTTGTTTGTTTGGTTGATTCAGTAATCAGTCCCTCATTGTCAGTTCAGTTTACCAAAATATATAGCAATATGACTGATGGTGAAAAAGATGGAAATGATTCATCAGATGATGGAAATGATGACTAGTCACAGATAGAGTCTCGGAGTGTGGCAACCTTATTACCCTGTCTGTTGATGCGTCCTTCTTTCTCATTCACCCATTCACACCCATACATACACTGATGGTATTGGCTGCCATGCAAGGTGCCAGCTGCTCATCAGTTTTAGGAGCTAACTATTCATTCACATTCACATTCACACACACACCACACACGATGACGCAATTTGGGGTTCAGTAACTTGCCCAAGGACACTTCGACATGCAGAGTGGAGGGAATTGAGCGGCTGATCTTCTGATCAGTGGATGACCTCTGCCTCCAAGCCACAAGAGAGTCCGTGGTTCAGTGAGATTGGCTGCGCCTGTAAAGAAAAAAAATTAAAAAACTTACTTACTTGACTCTCACCCTTCTAGCCTACCCGTCTCATGGCCTTGTTCCTGCCTGAAGGTGGGTATCACGTTTTTTTTTGTCTTGCTGGATACACTCACCACTATGCACACGCCTGTCCAACCATGCAACTACACACCTACTAAATGAAAGATTAAAAGCAGCTGTTGTGGTTAAAAGAAAGTCTCCCTTCTCTGTACATCACCCCTCAAACAAAGACCTATGTTCACCTATGTTCCTCATGGCAGTACCTGGGAGATTTAGGTTCAAACTGAGATCGGTACAGAGCAGAAAGACATCTGTGACCATACTACTGATCTGAGGCCATAGTCTTGAATTCACAGCATATCTGTCATGATTATGATTATGACACTCAATTAGCCTGATGCATGCAAAGTTACAGAAACAGTCTTACTTCCTTTTCAATTGCATCAGAAAATCCCAAGCTAGTTTGTCTAACAGGTGCTCATATAGACTATTTAAAAGTACTGCATGCTAATTCAACTGTTTGGAATGTTTAGATATTAAGTTGATATCTGATATTGATATATTTATACTGAATGTCATTACCATAATGTCACACAATGCATCAACTAGTCATTCATCCTCAACCTGAAGTATAAGATGATATTTTATTTTAATCTTTCAGCATCCCAGAAAGGAAGGCTTAATGGTCCAGTGTATAAGATTCGGGGGCTTTTCTTTCTTACTTCGTTTCAGTATCAGTGCGTTGTACCAATGTACAACTTTTAAAATTATCAGTTTTCTTTGATTTTGCTTGTTTTTCTTGGATTTTGGATTCTGCCTGACCCCTTTGTTTGTCTGTGTTGGACTGCTTTCCTGGTTTGAACTTTACCTACCTCATGATTCCATAAACCTTGCTCATTTTAAAATACAATTAATAAATCATTGGCCTGCACTAGCATATCCTCTTCTAGTGTCTGCATTTGGGCCCTTCTTTTTATGTTCCCTGTTCGCACAAACTTTACACATGGAAACATCATTTCTTTCAAAATTTGTAAATAACGTGTAAGCAATCATGTTGTTTAACCAAGGCATAATCGCTGTGTAGCTTCCAGCAATGCTGATGTGTAAAGAAAAACCCATCAAAGGCATCAGCACTTTTATAAAGATGTACAACAGCATCTACTGAATTTCATTTTCATCATCTGTGCTGTAGAATAGGCAGTATAATCACATGAAGGGATGCAGCCCACACATGAACATAATCATTCCTGTAATGAGATAAAGGATCAACTTGATTGGACCAAAATGCCACTCATTCTGCCAGCACAGGGCCATGTCTAATCCTGTTTTTCATTTTATTATTTAATGTACTTGCCTTGCACACATAATGCAGAAATACACAGATTCAGTAGTAGTACCACCACAGAATAATTTGTCAAGGAATAAGTCACTTTAAAATAACAAGTCCTCCTTACAACATTAAAACAATCTGATATAACAAATTTCTATTGGTAATTGTTTTCTAGGGCAAAGCACCAATCAGTCTTGACTTAGTATCTGCTAAAATATATTTGAGTTGCAATTCAATAGGGTTTAAGTCACTTGTATGATTTGTGTTTGGTTATAGCATTATAGCATATCTGAAATTATTCTAATGGGATAAAACATTTGGAAGATGGGTGCAGTTTGTGTGTCTTTAAACAATTCTGCCTGAAATGTAATTACCAATGCAGAATAGCTGCACATAAACATAATTTGTAGGGGGCCAGGTTGAATCGAAACGAAAGCAAATCAGCCCTTGAGGTTGAATGTCTGGCAATCCATTTGAGACATAAAAATGCCATCGCTTGCACTTGTTACGTTGTAGCACTGAGGTTAGAGATGTTACTGAGAAATATGTGAGGAGCATTTAAAGTGTTCAGTGCCACCACGACGATTCGCCCCATAGTCATCCAAGTCCACGCCAGAGAAAGCCTGTGTGAAGAATGTGAAGAACATTAATTTGAGCTGAGAGAAAGAAACGTATTGCGAGTGTGCTGGCAGAGTTGAGAGGACTACTGAGAAGGAATAGTGAGCTGAAGAGATAAGGTATCTGATCTCTATCAGTTGTATTACTCCTTGCTCTGCCCCCCTCTTTTTTCTTTTTCCTCCCTTCCTCTGCCCATCACTGATTCCTTTAGGCTCGTTTAGTTAATTAAGGCCATGAAATGTTTCAGAAACCAATTATGCTGTGACATTATTAAAAGACCACCCTTCCTTGTAAGTGCAGATTGTGTCTGTCTCTTGTCTTCCAAGAGAAAGGAAACTTGTCTGACCTAAGCGGCCATTGAAATGGGGTTTGGTAAAATGCGACATCAGCAACTTTCACTTTCCTTTGTCTATTTTCTTTTTCACTTCACTTGTGGATCCATATTATCTTTTAGTACTATATTACTTACGAAACTCTTACGTGGCAGTGACAGACCTTGACATTCTTTACCACTGATTTTCTATTAGGGATAAGAAGGGCCTGACATCAGATTACAGAAAATGCATGGCCACTGATAGGATCTGCTGTTAATTGCGGGGGAGTGGATGTCAGGTTGAAACTGCTTGAGATTTTTAAGAAATCTTCACTGCTGAGACTGAAAAGAGAATCCATTCTTAATATTATGCATAGTTATGGATGTGCACAATAAAGTTTATTAGTCTGGTTGCAGTACAGAGACATTTTATTTCCTCCGCATGATATCAATGACTCAGACTATTAAAATTTAGTTCATGGTTTTTACACAAAAGGTTTTTTTTTTTTGCCTTTAACTAAATGGGTGGTGATGCTGCTCCCTTAACTGCTACAAAATTCTATGCAAGACATACCTTACCCTTCTCATAAAATATGAACATGTACAGTGCAGGGCAGTGGAAAATGTATGTGAAAAAGATATTTCCTTGGTTCATCATCCTGTTTATTTGCTGCACAGCGTAAGACAAATGTAGCAAGACAGAGATGAGTAAGCGAATTTGCTCATACTAATCAGCATACTGCATAAGTTACAGCGATTTGTACAACATGCATAGTGATTTGTATTGCAATGATATGATATGTTCGAAGGGAGAGAAGCAAGGAGAGTTTCATAGAAGTGCAGATGTTGATTTTCCTACTTGCAGTGCTATTTTGAGAATATGCAAATAATCCCTGGAACGATTGACACCAAAGGTCGTTAATTAACATAAGTCAATTCCACTGTGCTTCTTTGGGGAGTGAAATGTAGCAGCATTCTACCTTCTCCCTCAGTACACGTACAATGCACATAAAAGGCAGTCACTTGCAGTACACAGTAAGCAGCAAGAGAAATAAAATGAAAGCAACAGGGATGAAATGTTCTACTTATAGATCTCATAAGGGTCCAGTGTGTATGAGTTAGGGGTGGATAAAATATAGCAGAAATGAAATATAATATTCAGTTGTGTTTATTGACATTTATATTTAGATCTTCTTATTAGTGTATAATCAATAAGTTATGTGTTATTGACTCAGTATGAGCTCTTTTTATCTTCCGAGATAGTCTGACCGCCATGTTCCTATAGTAGCCCAGAATGGACAAACCAAACACTGATTCTAGCATTGGACGTTCACATTTTCACAGCCAGCATAGGCTACGTTTACACATAGCCGGGTATGTTGAGAAACGAATATTTCCCTCCCTCCGTTTTCCAAAATAACATCGTGCACATAGCATCGTTTCAAAAAAGTTTTCTTTTACATCAACCCGCATAAATACGCCATCGAGCACCATCATAACTACACCAGGCTATGGGCGGCATCAAAATTATCCCACCAGACAGCAGTCCGCCCGGGTTGGACCCAAAACCGGCGACGGCGACTGAGTCTTTGAATAGGTGGGAGAAGTGGCAAAATTGCTGACCTCCGAGCCCTCATTTGTCTCTGGTCATCGACATGATACATCAGCTGTGTATGCAAATGCAAACACATGAAAAGTGTTTGCACCAGAAGAAATGCGACTGCTACTCTGAATGCTTCGATGATCATCGTCATAGCAAAAGGTAAACACTGGTTGCACTTTTGGCGCATCAGCTGCCTAAAACTCTTTATCTCAATTTACACGCAAACGCAAAATACCTGTGTACATGTAAACGGGGCCATAGTTTCTCCTATAAGCTTGGAAGGGACGGTGAGGCATGAGGTATTCAGTTGATTGGAATCTGCAACCTCACCAATACATGCCATTACATCCTACACTGATGTCTGTAAATATAAAAAGGTATATGGAGGTATCAAAGGCTAATTCTAAAAGGGAATTAAAAACATTATTTTCAGGTGATTATACATTACTGAAAAATTTGTTACGCATATTCTATTACATTTTTGCCATAGTCTCTAAATGGAGCCTTCTAAATCCTTTACAGTTTAAACAAGCATCTGTGTGTACGAATCAATAGGACTGAGCACCCAAATGCAAACACTGAGGCAGAACAAGTCAGAGAAAAAGGACTTCACTAAACCAATTGTTCAAATTAACAGCCTATAGTCAGGCATGAGAAGGCAGAGTCCAGAGAAGCAAACAAATCCAGGAGGAGCAAGGTAGGCAGCGGGGCAAAACAAAAGGTAGCACCAGGCAGAAAATCTGGAACCCGTACATATGGCTCAAACTCAAATGTACAACACTGACAAGATGAGACACTGCCAAAAGCAAAGAGTTGGCAAGGTGGTGGAGAAACTGATGAGATAATGAGAGGCAGGTGTGTCAGCAGGTGGAGATGAATTGGGAACATGAACAGGTTATACGTGGGAGAGTGGTGGGGAAGTCTGAGGGCATCTGGTGGGCAGGTGTGGAATGGCATGTCTGGAAGGTTCCTCGGAAATGCATGGGTGGAAAGTGAGTAGAGGCTGGGCAGACTGATCAAAATAAAATCAACTAAGGCAGCCGCTGTGACAGCTGGATGTAGGCCATAACACACAGCCCAATGCAGTTCAGTTCATGCTGTTTCTCTGAAGAACAGCACACATTTAATGGAAAAGTAACACAAACGGGTATAAGTGTTCAGGGAGTTCAGTGTAGAAAGCATCGCTATCTACACTGAACTCATACTTAATTGTGACAAATTCAAGCTGTGAGGTAATTGGTCTGAATGTCACACTTATTATAGGGCTTGCAACGATAATACAGCAGAATAGACCACCTAAGTGTTTTTGACATTTCCAGATCATGTCTAGGTCTTTAATTGTTTTTTTATTTATTTATTTATCAGATGTCAGAGTCTGGTTTATACTTTGCCGTTACAAAATGTAAAATAAATGTGACCATGTAACTTAAAAAAAAAAAAAAAATTTTGTTTTTTTTTTTTTAAAGAAAGCATACAATCACAAGAACAGTAACATCCCTCCTCCCCCCCACCGTCAACAGCACAAACATTCAAATGACGAGAAAAAAAGAAAAAACAAATTAAAAAAACAACATCAAACAAAAAAATTCTAATATACAAAAAGAAAAAAAAATGTAACATTTGCACACGTATATACAATGTGTTACTGACATTTATTCTACAAAAGCTTAAAAAATAAAAATTAATGTGAGCATTTGGCCTAATTCGAGCTCATGAGGACCACGTAGGTCACTTAGAGACATTACATGCTACACTTGGAGGGATTTTTAAAGCGGCTTACCCTTAACCACTACTTACCTTACTAAAAACTTAACCGCTGACGTCTATTGTCCACAATTAACTGTGCGTCAGTCTGAAATGTGTCCCCATACATATTTTTTATTTTTACCTGTTGAGGTGATAGGAGGAAGTATACTGGAGGAAAAGCCTGCACGCTTTGAGAGTCATGTCGAAGAACACCACGGAAGAAGAAGAAAATCCCAAACGCAGACACTGTTTGCTTGTTGCATCATTGCATTGCATCATGTCCAGGCTGTCAGGTGTGCAAGGTGGAGCAGAAAGAAGAAGAACTGGAAAATAAATAAAACACAGAGGTACTGTCTGCGCCAACTGTCTGTTCGGTTAGAGAAGTTAATACTGACGTTATGTTCGCTAACACATCTGCTCTTAGCTGAGTGTAGTGCTATGTTCTTGTGGCTTCAGTCCTGGCCTGTGAGAAAATGTTATTTAGGGTTTATCTGCAACTAGTTTCTGTAATACCTATATTAAAATTAGCTAATGGTAGCAGGTCTAATATATTAGCTTTCCCGTGTTGTCAAACACAGGTGTAACTAATCACATTAATCAGCTGCGTTCAGGTGTCAGTCAGGGCTCTGGAATTGTGAATGCTCTCTCACTGCTGTCTCTTTATATCTAAACCAGTGGTTCTTAACCTTGTTGGAGGTACCGAACCCCACCAGTTTCATATGCTCATTCACCAAACCCTTCTTTAGTAAAAAATAAAATGTTTTTTTTTTTTACTGGTGCACAAAATGAACCGTGCATTAACATCACCTTGTTCAAATAACAAAACCAACACGGTGCATGAACTCACAACAACTTACCTCAGTGTGACTTCTGCTGTTGCCTTTGAGAGACCAGTTCAGATATGCGTGGCTTCACCTTGGCAAGTGCCAGTCTCATGTCATTTTCACAGCAAAGTCTGTTCCTTTTCTTAGTTTTTATGTCCAGCATCCTCGAAAACGATTGCTCACAAAGATATGTTGTAACAAATGGTATAAAAAATTCCAGGGCGGAGGCTCCACCGAACCCCTAGGGTTCGATCGAACCCAGGTTAAGAACCACTGATCTAAATGGAGAAAAAAAAAAGGCAAACTAATATTATTAGTTACCCCTGTGCTTTTGCTAATATGAAAAATTAAAAGGTGTGCAGTAGGAAAACCCGTCTGTCAGTTCAGTTAACAGCTAATGGACATGAACATCACATCTTCCAAGATTGTTACATTTCGATCCATCTTTACTCGAGTTATTATTTGCATATTTACAGTATGTCCACAGATTATCAAGAAGCTGTGTTTTCTGTCAACCGCAGTCTGCTGAATAGCTTTTAGAGCCTTTAGTCATAACCTGAGTGAGAAATAACAGGTTTAAGTGAATAAGTGGTTTTTACTATGTCTTTCTCTGCTAAGGAATGTCTGAAGAACTTTTTTTTCCCGTAATGGCAAAGTGTTCTTGACAGTTAAAGTGTTAGCTGAAGGTAAATAGACAGGTGAGGGGCAAACCAACGAGGATATGTAGTTTTATTAAAAGATAGAGCTCTAATACTGTGGTTTGTATCAATAGAATGTATAATAAGCCATACATCTAAACAGCATTAACATTTATTGATTGCTTTAATTACCACATAACATTGCATGTAGGTATGTTTATGTTTATTGATACTCATTTTGCCCTTGAGTCATTTAACATTCATAAGTTCTCACAGATAGTGCAGAGTGCAAATAATGACTTCATATATACATTAACAATATGGCTTAATGAAAGTGATGTATTTATGTTATATATTTATGTTTGATTACACTTGCAGTTCAAGAGAACAGCTACAGCACCTTCACAGCCCTCAGTCTGCTGCAAGTAAGTTTTAATAATTTTTATATTATTACTGTACTTACTGTATGTTTAGCATCAGCAATATACATCTCATCATCTCACTGATTAGATATTCTGCAAAAAGCACAGTCACAGTAAAACACATTTATCATTGCAGAACTGAAGTGACTCTTGCTCCTATTCTAGTAAGGGGAGGCTATGTTAAATTATAGGATCTTAATCTGAGCAGTACTGTGTTAGTACGAGAAAATAGATGTAGTTTGTAATTTGAATGTAATCAATGGCAATAAATGTACATTCATCATTTTGTTATGCTGTAGGCTTTAGCTGGCTGCGTAAATGTTTTTAAGGACAATCTTAGTTTGGGAAATATGTCATTTTTGTTTTTTAAATGTCTCTTTAGTGGCACAGAACATCTGATTTCACCCTGAAGAGTTCACTGGAATATACCTGTTACAAATAAATAACTGCTAACTACTATGTGCAGGTCAGGGAGCAAGGCAGCATCTCTACACACGACTACTACTCTAAAGTCTGCAGACGTCCAGTCAACAGCAACGTTGTCTACAGTGAGTTCAAGGCAGGGGCTCTGCATCCTTCTGATTGCTCGTCTAATAAGGTAAGGTCAGATAACACACGGTAAGCCAGCAAAATGCACAAGCAACCCCAAAACGTAAAAATAAAAGATTTTGCTTTGTTAAAACCACTCATTCACATTATCGTACCTCTGTATCAGGGTGCATGCTGGTGTGTTGTGTGAGTGTGACATATATTCAGCTATAATTTATTAACTGATTTAGAAATGAAGGGAAACGTAATATGAAGCGTTATATTTTTATACATTTATGTATGTAAATCACATTGAAAATTGCGTTATGGGATGCGTTATGTTTAGGAATGGCACTTAAAATGGTGTTTGGTGAGTGGAGGAACTGTTGGGTCTCTGTAAATAATATTATAAAGAGTACGGTCTAGACTCTGTATGAAAAGTGTCTTTTTCATCTTTTGATGCAGCTGAAGGCATACAGGGAAGGTGGGCATGAGTCATGTCTTAACATACATAACATACAGTATGAAAACAGGCATTCAACAGGTAATCTCATAGTATTGTGCACAGGTATTATAAGTGAAATCTATAAAAACCTGAACTACTCTTAAAAATAACCCCCACATCTGCTCATTCTGGAGTCTTTGAGATATTGCAAAACCTATAAAAAATTTTATGTGTGCGCTGTTCTCTGACCTAAAAAAGGGCTTTTTTCTCTAGAAATGCTATGTTTATATCCTTTTCATTTGATTGTGTGACATTCCCCACGATTTAAAGAGTAGGAGAAGTAGGAGTCAGTATAAAATGTATATTCATTTAAAGTCAGTATAGTCATTTAGACAAAACATTTGCCTATTGCAGCAATGGAACATAGAGCTTTGGGCGATAAGAAACTTCTCTTCCACTTTTAATGTCAGTAAGATGGTTTCCTTCTTTACTTGAAATGCCTGAAACAAAGCTTGTACATCAAATAAAATGGCTAGTTTTAAACTACTTTGTTGTTGAGTTTGCCACTATAACTCAATAATAGGGGTTCCTGATGAAATTGTGGAGGATGGATTCGTGTGTTTCTTCCTTCTGCTTTCTCACAGCAGTGAATCACTCTATAGACCACTCCTGAATTCCCTGGGGTAGCAATTTGGTCACATCATTCTCCAACCCTCCAATTTAGTGGGTATTTCAACAATGAATTATTTTTTCACCTTAGACCACTTACGTTGTTTATCCAATCATTAAATAGAGTCCAGTGTTTTACCTTTTATTGATAGTATACTTTATTGTGCTGAGTCAGGATCTGTAATAATGTATGTTATCCTCACAGTAAATTCCTCTCATTTGCTGTTCTGATCTCACTAGAGAAACTCTACTTAAGAGAATGGTTTAGCCCAGCAGACATTTCCTCATATTGTTTGTGACAGATAAAGGCGTCTAAAGATCCCACAAAATCAGTGCATTACATCAGCATAGAGTTTAATTTTCCTGGTCTCATGGTGGATAGATAAGCAAGGAAGCAGCCGGGATAGCAGCTGGCTGTGGAAATCGCTCCTTTCTCACAAGCATTTTACTTAACAAAACAGCCTTACTCAGGAGATTCATCACTGCTGTCATCAACTATTTTGTTCAAAATCTATGCACCATCAGTCAACACTCTTTTTTTTATGAGATGAATGATGGCTGTAAATTACCATGCATGACATATTGACAAACCTATTTGCAGTCCTTGTGAAGACAGAACACTGTCATACAGCAAAAGGCATGGTCGAGGGGTGGATGAAGTAATCAACAGGCAGAGGAGGGAGACACTGGGGAAATGAGAGAAACGGACAACAAAAAAAATCCAGAAAAAGTTTGAAGAAGATTATTCTTTGACATATCCCTGACGACAGAAAGGAAGTCACTTGATATTGTGGCTCAGTGAATGTCAATTTTCGCTCTGCCGGTTACCCGTTTTGTCCAGGCTGAAATATCTCACCAGCAATTGGATGGATTGAAATTGAAATTCTGTGCAGTCATTCATGGTCCCCAGGGGATGAGTCTTACTGACTTTGCAGCCCTGTCTGAGAAATTACTTATGTAAATTGCATTGATATGTTATTAATAAAATAACATGTCACCGTGACGATATCACAGCCCCTGACTCAACATACAATATGAAAACAGGCAATTGTAATCCCTTCTAACAAATACAAGGTATCCTAGAGGGATATTGTAAACAGGATCTGTAAAAAAAACCCTGTACTACTTTTTTAAAAATAACCGCACATCTGCTTCCTCTGGAGTCTTTTGAGATATTGTTAAACTTATTTAAATTTTAGCTCTGAGCTTTCTCTGACCTAAAGAAGGTCTTTTTTTTGTATAATTTTACTTGACTATGCAACATGATTAAAGGCAGTAAGATTAAGTGTATACAGGATATTTGCTTTCTGCAACTAAATGGACTAATCTCCTGACTTTTCATGTAGTGTCACCACATGGTTGACATTTGTGGTTTTGAGTGAAATGTCTCTACTATTGGATGGATTATCATGAAATTGGACATTTTGGTATTCTCGAGTATTGCAAAAACTTAACTACGTAACTTAAAAACGTAACTAATGACATTTTCTTCATCCTTAGTTGTACTGAATGAATGCAGCTTAATTTAATTTAACATGTTGCACTATAATGCACTAAAATGTGCAACATTATAAGCATTACATCTATACCTGGGAGTCCTGCCATGGATTCAGCATTGGTTTTCACCCGTTGATAACACCATAACAGCAACAGATTTATCAGATTTATCAGATGTGGTCAGGCTTTAGCTATATTCCCCACAGTAGCTGTGTTTACATTCTTTCATTCACTTTGTGGAAGTAGAATGTTTGTAGTGGAGATTGTTTTGTTAGGTGTGTGTTTTTGGAAAGGAGAAGTTACAGCTTTTTCCCAACATGCTTCATGTTGTATTCACTCTGATCAATCTCGACTGGCAACAGAAACTTGTAGGAGAAAACACTACCGGTCCCCAAGTGGTATCTTCGTGGCTGCAATAACACTAACCTGTAGTTAAATGTCTAGCTGCCTGTCATCTAAGACAGTGATTCTCAACTGGTGGGACCCGTTCTCAGTGGGTCGCGGGCCTTTGCCTGGGAAAAAAAATGTTAAGAACAAAATCCTGTGCTTTTATTTTGAAGTGGATTTTTTATGCCGCGGAGTGCCGTCTATTCACAGGCCTTGTAATGTTAATAGACACCCACCAAACTGCACCATCTTTTAATTAAATAAATTTGAGAAGTTGAAAATTTTCCACAATTTGGGTCACGGCCAGGGACGGACTGGCATACCGTGCATTTGCCCGGTGGGCCGACGTGCTATTTGGGCCGATAAGTCCCGATATATATATTTAACGAGTAGATCACACACCCCAAACACACTCTGGGGCTTAGCGATGGGGGTTGTTGTGGGCTGCTCTGGTCCAAAATGCCAGGGCCGATTTTTTGTCCCAGTCCGCCCATGGTCACGGCTTGTCCTCTAGGGGTGATGGTGGGTCCCGAAGCCAGACCAGTTGAGAACCACTGATCTAAGACACAGCCTGTGGTATAGATTAGGAGCCATAGCTTACATAGGTATAGTGTAACCTTTTAACCTTTTAAAACAGATGTATAAATCCAGCATTAGCCATGTTCTTCTAGAGATGTAGTCACTGTAGTCCTTTTTAAAAATAACTTGAACAATTTGCATTTATTTTGTTACTGTTAAAGTATGTGAATCAGTTTTCAAAAAGATCAGCCGACACCTAATTTGCTTCATCTTTTTCATTTCAAACAAATTTTACACCAAGAGCAAAATTATGTAGTAGTACATAAATTACATAGATTATTGATCAAAGACATTAACATTTCTCTTTGTACAGGAGTAACTGATAACCTAAAAGATTTTTTTGACCCATGGCCCAGCATCCATGATGATAGCATGCTTACTGTAATAGTAAATCCTTCATTTGAATAAACAAATAAGACATTGCTACTAATGGAGCTGTCTGTTGAATATAAATTTCACATTTTCATTCTCCATTTTCTTCATTTAGAAAAATGATCCCCACAGTAATGATAATTACAGATTATGTTCTGGACAGAGTGACTGAGACGTGATATTCACAGATGCACAACCAGATATGGAAGGCAATTTGTCATTATGAAAACATCTTCTTTCACTAGCTTCTGAAGGATATTTTGATTAAATAAAATACACAACAACCAGAAATGAATTTCAGTGGAAAGTGATAAAGAGGTGTACAGTACTTGACAATTTTTCATGCTGAAGGAACAAAACTAAAGGAAGTATTCCTACAGTTCGGAGCCAGTGGTAAACAAGTTATACAACACTCTCCCAAGTACTTGGGAGCTCAGCTGTCAGTCAGTCAGAGTCTAAAGTGGTCTAAAGTCTTCTAGAGCTGATCATGCATCCACACTGGGCAAAAAAAGACAACCAGCAGATTTGCCATGAACCAACAGTTCAAACTGAAAGAACTTAGTTTGGCTAAAAAAAAGTTTTGCAGGACGAGGCTCAGGAGTGCAGCTTCCAAAAATGGAAGCAGCCAAACACAGTTAAATATTTTAAGGAATTTGTTTCTTGGGAACATAAAATTTCTGTCATATTCAACAGCCATAGAGCCAAATAACCAGTGCAATGTCTTTGTATCAAGCATGTAAGCCGTTGACTAGCCCAGCCAAACTCAGCTCTGGTCCTTTTAAAGATTTAGAAACTTGCTTGAAAGTAAGTGTTGTAGACATGCTCCCTAAACACTTTCAGCTTGTGTAAAGCAATAAAACCTGAGATGTGCCAGGTTGATATAGACGGCTCTTTGATGACAATAAACATGTAACTTCTACAAACACTGTTTTGTTTCTGATTATGCATTGAGTATGTGTTGATTGTACAATAAGTGCAGTATAGAGAGTATACCTACTTATTTTTCAATCAACATTGGGTATACCCACTTCTAAGGAGTCCTAAGGAATAGTGAATACTTCACTCCATGCGCATAATTATGTAGTTGTCTCACCGGTTTGTGAATCAGTATCTATCTTATATAATATAGTCTGCACTTCTTTTGTGGTTAATGTTAATACTGTAATGATCATAACTCCCACTGTGCAAATGCTGCTGGCCCATTTTTGGGTGCAAGAGTAGTCTAACATGTCATTGATTATAATGCAGGGTGTTTATCCTTTGCTGGACAAGCTGCTTTAAAATATGTGTGGCATAAATTAAGAGTATATCCACTTCTCCAGGCATCACTACACCACTGCCTAAAGCATATTTTCTGCTACCCAGTAACATGCCAGAACAAGTTGATAGATAATCTCTAAATTATCATGTAACAAAATTAACATTTGTGAACCCATTCATCTCTGACACATTTTTGTCGCACAAACTTACTAATAGAAACTCTGCTGCACAAATGTTCAAGACAGTTTTTTCTTACAAAGAACGCATGTAGTAAAAGCTTTTGCTGTAAGAGTAAACTGAATGCACTGAGTGCAAGGCTACCACCACCTAGAGGAGGGGGGCACTGTCTGGCTATGAGAAACGGAAAGACATTTAGAGAGGGAGACAGAAAGACTGAGATAAGTTCAGCACGGACAGCGCACCAGAGCGCTGGAGAGGAGAAATCAGTTGAGTGGATTTGAGCTGCGCGCAGTCATGCCTCCCTGAACCACTGGAGCCTGTACTGTACACACAGACCGTCATTCTCGCCCTGCGCAGCTGGGGATCGGTTGTTGTTGTTGTCTTGTTTTATCCAGGAATCGCTAAATAAGGCTGAGGAGAGAAGCGCCTTGCGTTTGCAAGCACAGGGCAGTCTGTCGGCGCGTTCTTTACATCATCTCTTTACTGGAGAGAGAGAGAGAGAGAGAGAGAGAGAGAGAGAGTGGGAGAGAGAGAGTGAGAGAGTGAGTCCGTGCAGTCAGGCTCCTCTTCGCCAGTCCTCAACTGCGAAGCGAGTCTGAAGGACCGACTGGCGTCAGCACCACCCGGCTGTTTTTGTCTGAGTGTTTCCTCTCCCTCTCCCGTTCTGCTGCGACCACACCGGCCGTGAAGATGCACCGGCACCGTCCTGCCCTGGGACTGAGGCTGTTATTGCCGGTCGCTTTGTGGATTTTCAGCCATGTCAACGGAGTGCACGGAGCTTTGCCAACAACCCGTAAGTTGTTATTCATAGTCTTTTGGATGTGTCTCTCGGCGCTGAACGGGCGATTCTGCATATGGTGTGGGAAGCAAACCGAGCCTACAGCAGAGGCAAGAGGCGGTGCGTTTACCGGCGGGGCTGCAGGTATCCCCTCGGTGGTGCCAGCTGGGGCTCAGGGGAGCTTAAGAGCCAGGCTGCCCATGAGAAAGGTAGAGGATGCGGGGTTGCTCTCGGGCTTCAGTCCTACACGTGTTAACCATTTAGGACTTCTGGTCCATTGATTTTTAGCACCCAGGATTTCATGCCCGTAAGGTGGTTTTGACCACGGGTTTCCAGTAAGAGCCTGAATAACATTTCAGTGTGTCCGTTGTGGTTTGCTGCTGTTTTTGTGCAGTTTATCATGTGGCAGAGTGCATTTGAGAGACAAACAGTTTGAAACAATTTCACAAATGTTAGACTTTTTTTTTAATTTTTTTTTTTTTACCATATCAGGAATTTTTTCGGATTAACTTGATATAAAACATTTGCATTTATTTTCAGACCATTGAATCAAATGTTCCTAAATTAAATCCAAACAGATCTGTGTTGAATCTGCACGTTTTTGGTTTGTCTAGAGTCTTCGCTGTCAGTGACCCAGAGGTACATGTACATGGAGTTCTAATTGTGCCTTGTCTCTTGCCTGTGCAGTCTGATTAACATTGTTCATTAAGTTTCTATGCAGTTCGAATCCTAATTAGTCTGTTATACCCGGCCTGTGCCTATTTTGGCCAACTTCATTTTTTGGCAAACGTATACTGAAATACTTGAACTTTTAAGCCTTAGATGATAATCATTTTTCCGGTGAAAGCCTCTCATTTTATAGTTCAAGACTTGGAATAACCAAGGATGATGTTTTTTTCCCCCATTAATTAATAACAACCTGTCAGTATAAAGAGTTTATTCACACATTGCCAGACATTGCATATTTTTGTCGTCTTGTGATATTGATTAAAACGTACCACCTGCCTGATGTTTCTAAGCATTTGTGTCCAATTATTGATGCTATCTGTCATTTAAAAGTCCAGTTATCTTTGGTTCCGTATTTTCCTGGAATCATCCACACTTGGTTCGGTGTCTTTCGATGTTGCTGACGGTGACTGAGCCGGTGTGACTGATTCCCCCGGCGATCGCCAGGGCTTCTCGGGTCCCGGATGAATGTGTCCGGGGACGCGCCTCATTAATCATCCCATCCGACAGACAACAGCGAGGAGACGCCACCACGAGCCGTTTGCGCGTGCACGTACATAGACAGGGTCTGCGTGTGCGCTCAGTGAGTGCTACAGCAGAGAAAGGAGAGTTAGAGGAGATAGGCAGGGAGTATTTCTTTTTCCAAAGCTGTTGTTCATAAAAGCGACCTCAGAGTAAATAGCCGTCACAGTGACAACACTTTATTTCTAAGACTTATTGATCCCGTTATGGAAATCCTTAGTCCTCTTGCTCGCATCAATTGCCAGATGAGACTGGGTCAGCCTCAGTGTATTGAGATTCAGTGATACAGAGATTCAGTGTATTGTTGAAGCAAACTTTAGCTGGGGACTTAAGCAAGGTTGTTGAATCTTTCAACCTATCTATCTGTCTGTCCATCTATCTATCTGTCTGTCTGTCTGTCTGTCTGTCTGTCTGTCTGTCTGTCTGTCTGTCTGTCTGTCTGTTGCATCACAAAATGTCAGACAACACAACATGAATATCAAAGTGTTGATCAGGATTTGCAAGATGGGAGGCAAGTGTATGTTTGTACGTGTGAGAGAAAAAGTCAAAGAGAGTCATACAAATAGCATGTTGAATCGGACCAGTAGCTCCGGCACTGAACTTAAATCTGAGTGCTGACTTTATCCCTCCTCAGACTAGATGCGAAACACTGAAGGAAATAGACAATGTCATTGTGACCAATGGTCTAAAGCATGGAGTAAAAAAGATTAACATTTCCATCCTACTGGGGAGAACATACTCTCACTAAAGGTCAATGGACTGGTTGACCCACCGACTCTGTGGAGTCCCATGTGCACAGTGGAAATGCTTCTATAAGGTATGTGCTCCAATGGGAAAAAAATAGATTTATACACATCCTTTGTATGTGAGTTTTTGTGCTTTTGCATGTTCATTTATATGCTAATGCATGTATGGTTCTATAAATGATTGCATGTTTAGCAGTAATCCAGGGATTTTCTCCTACGCAAACTGGTCTATGGCATGTGTCAGTTTTATGTTGCTTTCCAGTATCACTTCACATCTATTGCGGTCCAACAGAATTAAACAAATATGCACAGATACAGTGTGTGTGTGTGTATATAAGAACACTCAGAAATTTAAACTCAGAGTCACAATCACACCCATTTTTTTTAAATAAATTGTGAGTTTACTATTAGTCACCGCCAAACCAAAATGAAAGCTTTACAACTGAAGAAAAGTAGATTGCGTTTGTCCTTGTTGTACTTTAGCTGTACGCTCTAATGACTTGTCACTGTGCAGTATGTAAATTTGTTGTTGTAGTGTGTCTGTGGCAAGGTCTCTCACCACCCACAGTATTATGATCTTATGATATTATGGTCTTATGACTGGCACGTTTTGCAGTTCAAATTATCACGTTTCTCTGATTAAGATGGTTCACATGGGAAAACATCAGCTCAATGCATACAGTGTACCGTATATATGTGTGGCAGTATGTTCTGTATGCACAGATATTTCGCACCTCCGTACAACATTCTTCAATGTTAACAGTTTTCTTTAACCTCCTCGTAAAATGAGCAAGTCTTTCCTTTAATCAGCCTTTAACTCGCCTGCTCTGCACCACTGCTATTCATCACTTCCAGTGTAAAGGGCAGGCTTTACATTTTTTAACATTCTCAGCACCAGTGTGTGGAAAGTAAAGGATGTGCCTTTAAGTCAGTGTGTTAGTGACACCGTGGGTGGCTAAATGGGATGCCCCTAGAGCCTCTCTGATATAGAATCAGATTAGCCTTTTCTTATCTTATTAAGCATGCCAGGCCATTTGACATAGACATCAGTCTGGTTGCACCTCCAGCGGCACGCAGGGTAAGACAGTATTTTCTGTTCTTCAGTATAATTTATTATATACTGCGTGAAACAAAATTAAGGTATTTAGTTGAATCCTGTTGCTAGCACAAATGTTTGTTATGCATTGTCTTTTTCTAGTTTTTCATCATGGCACTACCTACTGCTTATCTCATGAACTAACTCCTAATTGTCACATAATGCTAGTGGATGGAAACAAGAATTCATTTACATATTCTTTTGCTGAATTACTGGATTTTGGTTAAAATTTCATTGGGATGAAATTATGGCTACTATGATTATTATCATCAGAGAAGAGATAGTCTATATATTTTTTTAAAACCAACACTTTAAGCAACATGCAGGTAAACCTGAAGCCTGTACTGTGTTGTCTCTATGTGTGCATGTGCGTGTGTGTGTGATGGCTCCCAGTAGGGGGTGGTAATAATAGGATTAGGCTGGAGGAAGCAGACTGGTTTGGCTCCGATTAGATCAGCTCAATACTTGGTGTTTAGCTTTGCTTGGCCCCTGTGTATTTATAGGTGTGCTCCTGCCTGTGTTTTGGGCATGTGTGTATGTTTGTCCACGTCTATGTGGTAGATTTATCAGGCACTGAGTCAAGTGAGTCAGAGCTAGGAAACAAGGTCTAGTTGTTAATTGCACTGCCATTTTTCTCTACCACCCTGTCCTCCTCCTCAGTCTAAATTGCTCTCTTCCTCCTGTTTTTTTAAATCTATTGCTCCTTTGCACTCCTTCTGTTTTCAATATATCTCCCTCAGCCTCTTTTGCTCATTCTTGTTATAGCTCTTGTTCTTTTTGTCTGTCTTTTTGCTTCTTTAAAAAAAAAAAAATCCAATTTAAAAAAGAAAAAAGTCCCTTTTTTCAACTGTCTCATCCCTAATTTCTCCTGATGATTCCTCTTGTTACCCCTTCACCTTCCCCTTCGTCCTCTGATTCCCCAGTCTTTCTCTTATCATTTGATTCAGTTTTTTTCCTCTGCTTGCTTCCTGCCCTTTTGCTTGTCCCTAACTATCTCTAATTCTTTCTATCCTTACTTGGCTCTTCTCAGTGGTTGTTATCATCTGGCCATAATCACTTCCCTCTCTCCTGTATTTTTCCATCTTCTTCCGTCCATCTATTCTCTCTCCTCACAATCTGTTCCCTTCTCGTTCCACTCCTGATTACAAATATGTTTGATAAAAAAAGTCCCCACTAGCCATTTTTGAAGCGAGTAATGTGATGCCTCTGCTTGTGCACGCTCATGCAAACTGTGTGTGTGTGTGTGTGTGTGTGTGTGACCACTGCAACAACCAGACTGACATGGATCCCAGCCAGACACAGCCATACTGCAGTCTCCTCTTTCAGTCTCATTCAGCTCTTAAAATTTTGCTTGCCCGTTGTGTGAATATTTTAGCACTCTAAAATGACATGAATTAACATGAATTCATGACAGTGCTTTTGAGACAAAAATTCTTGACCTATAAGCCACTGTTTCAAAAAGCACTTTACTTTCATAGCACAAGGAATCAGATTTGCTTTAGTTTACAGCAGGCCATAATAAATGGATAAGAATTTGACATATATTTTAACAATTTTCATGATAATACATTCTGTATACATTGCATGTTTCAAATTATGTTTACAAGGCCTTTTACTCATTTTTTGAATGTCACAGATCTCAAGTATAGAAAACATCTACAAGTAAGAAACATGCTGTCAGAGCACTATGACTGTTTTCTTTATGCTTAGACTGCTGTATCAGTTTCCTTGAAATTTCTCTCTTAGATGTGAAAACTACTGCAAGGCTATCTATGTTTCATCATGGGAGCAAGGCCAAGTGATACAAATGTACACTGACAAGTCATGCAGCGTGATTCCCTTAACAATGTCAGTAATGTAACATGCACATACACAGAGAGAGGCTGCACCATGCAGTTCACACAGATGAACTCTTTTTTTTTTTTCTTTTCTTTTTCTCTTTGCCCTCCTCAGACACACACAAACTGTCCAGGTCATTGAATGCTACTGACTTCGTACACATTAACTTAAAAGTGAACCCACAGTCGGAACTGTCAAAACGAGTGTGTAATTGGGTAAATCTGCATCTGAAGGTGCAAATGTATGTGCACACACATTTCTCTGTATGAGACACTGTAAGTGTGTGTTTGTGTTGATGCATTTGCTAATTATAAGATATGAAAGTTATTCTAGTGGAATGTGTTCTCATTAGAACCCGTCAGAATGAATCTGTCCACCTCGTTAGACAAGGGCCTCTGAGTTGAGAGAGAGGGACATTTAGAGTAGGAGGCAGCATTTATCAGAAAAGAGAGAAGGATGAGGAAAGACAGCTCGAGGGAAGATGGTCAGGAGGCGAGGATGTTCTCCGACACCTTGTCATTCAATATTATTGTTGTTATTATAATCTGTAGCTGCATCACTGCGCAGCCAGTAGTCAGAGATGAACCTGACTATGTCACCTAATACTGCACTTGCTTTCTTAGTTATCCACATAACATTTCCTTATTGTACTACTACTATCCCTCATCATTTCAATTGTCTCTATGGAATTCACTGTATGACGACTGTCAGAGGATACATAAGGTAAAAAACAGCTGATTTAAAATTGAAATGAATGAAATAGTCTGTTTTAACATAAAAGGTGATACTCTGCTAACCTCAGTTCATATTGAGCTATAACTTGGAGCTAAACCTCATTGAGCCTTAAAAGACTAACTTTGCAAAGCCAGCTGAAATCTCAGGAGTTCAGTTTTTGCTACACGATTTTAGTTTGGAAATCCACTGGGAGTCATTTGAGTTGGGCAGGTGAACGTGCCACATCAGCAAACCATGCCAAAGGTGTAGATGATGATGTTACTTTCCAGCCTTGCAAACTTCTCAACCTTACCAACAATTACTGTGGATGTTGCAGATGTTAAATGAAGCAAGATTCTGCAACTGCTATGCCTGTTTTTTTTAATGTTTTTTTTTGCTTCAAATCCAGCTAACATCTTACTGATAAACCATGTAAATCATTAGAATTAATTAGCGCCTATTAATAAAAAACATGTGATAATCAAAACTTCAGATAGGTGTTTGTCAATGTGATTTTGTATGATACTGCACTACTGCCTAATCAGTATGTCCACTGCTCTTCATCAACAGCTATCTTCAAATTGGGTCAGAGTTTTACTAATTAAAGAGATGTTCTTTTTGCAAGACACCAATTATGGCCTAAATAACTTAGACCCATGGCATGGAAAAAAAATACATTTTTTTTGTCATAGTAAGTACATTACATGGTGAGTGCAGTAGTTTAATGAGACTAGCTAATTAAATGAATTAGTTATTTCTCATGTAAAAATAATCATACATTATTAAGTCATTAGCCAATCATTTGCTAGAGATCTAGCAATAAATAGCTCCAGTCCAGTCTTGATCTATAGTGTATTATCAGTGGAAAATTAAACAGTTGCTTTACTCTTCTATCTCTTTGAGTTTAACCTATATTCTGCTACATTAACCCTTGATCTCCACATGCCTGATTGGTAACATGATGAATCTGGGGATTACACATTAAAAACTGCACCACAACATCTGTTCAGCTGTCTGACTTATACACACACACCCACACCCACAGCCACAGCCACACTCTCTTCATAGATAGAGTCCCACCATGCCTGTCTTTCACCCTCCTTTTTTTATTTCGCTGTCATTCCATATACTAGGTAGCATATTCTAAATGTGTGTATGTATGAGAGAAGTTTGTGTGTTTGTCAGACAGTGCATCTACGTGCATGTGCATATCCACAAGTCCTTTTCTGTCATAATGGATGTTGGAAATCTAGCCACCAGCTCATGTGGAAGAGTGCTGTGGAAAAGGGCATTGTGCTGGAGCTAAGACAAATGTTGTTATTACTCGCAGCCTTTGCATTCAATTTGTTTTTTAAGCCGCTTGAATACCCCATTTACAGCCCAAGATTAAGTGAATTAATCTTTGGGGCTACTTCCATTGAAGAAACACTCCTCCTTTTTTTCTTCAGGCTCAAAGGAAAACCACAGAGACAGAATGTAGCCAGTCACTTGGAAAACATAACTTGTGTATTTCTCTGTGTGTATCTCTATTTCGGTATAGTGAAGCTACAATATATGCGTGTCCATGTCCAGCCTGTGTGCATAACCGGGTGTGTGTGTATGTATGTGTGTGTGCGTGTGTGCATGTTTGTGTGTGTGTGTGTATGTTACTACAATACAGGATTGCCACACTAGAATTCATACAACAGTGTGTGTGTGTGTGTGTGTTCATGTATTTTTGGCTGCAATCCTGATTGGAGCCCTTTTTAAATATTGGTCATCTGCCGATATAGAGTCTAATAGTTATATTTACCGAAATCTTGAATGTATGGAACCTTCTAAATGTGGCCCACATTACTTTTCTTGAGCTAGTTGTAAGACTGAAGTAAGGCCTGACTCTAAATAAACTATTAAGGTGAAAAGCTTTTATTATTAATATGACATGAATGAAAGTTTCAGTTTGAGGTTATCCACAAGAGAAGGTGTATCATGCCGTTTGATTTGTTGGGACCACAGAAACACTGTTACAGAGTGATTCTTATTTTACCTCATATAGTTTTTGGCAGAGCAGCCTGCAGAGATCCCACAACAACAGCAGCCAAGGTTAATTTTGGCCTGTCATCTAGTTACTCACGGAATCTTTAATTAACAACAGCTGATGTGACCCTCCACTGCCACCGTTTACACTTGTACAGTATGTGTCCATGTCATCACTGTGTTTAGAGGTTAGGTGGATGCGTAAGTGTAGAAACGTGTAATAAAAAAATAGCTTTGTGTGGACAAGACAGAGAAAAAGAGAGTTGAGGTTAGGTGTGGATGTGGTCCATTAGCTCTGGTTCAAGGAGCTGTTACAGTGTAAGCTAAGATTAGTCAGACAGGGGTCACTGGTTCCTCTTTGTACCTTTCTTTCACCTGCCTTCTCTCTGCTTCCTTCTATATTTTTCTTTCACTGTGGCTTTCTTTGTCTTTTTCTCCTTCTCCTGGTCCCCATCTGTCTCTGTCTATATACCCGTTGGACTGTTTTATTCACTCAGGTTGCCTGTTACTCTAACCACTTCATTCTTTTTTTCTCTCTACTTAATGTCACCATGTCCCTGTCTCATTTCACATTGTTTCCCCATTCATATCTTGGTCATGTGGCTTTGTTTAAACAATTTGTCTTACCTTATCTGGCAGACTGTACCCAGTACACTTAAGCTCTCCCTCAAGTTGTCTAGATTATCAGGTCTAGGCAACACTGACGCAACAAGTTTACTGGACTAAAGCAGCAAGAATCGGTTTGCTGACCATGGCATCGATGCTGGTCCCACAGCTCATCTCACACGTGGATCTGTTTAGTACCAGTTTCTTGTTTTGCACCATTGAAATAAAATAAAGCAGTTTATTTGAATAACTTTAGAGTGCTTTACATAATTAAAATCATAAAAAAGAAAGAAACTGCATAAAAACATTGAATGCAAATGAAAGGAAAATAACAGACACAAGAAAACAGGGGCAGCATTCAGAGTGGCTTCAGTTCTGCTTGGAATGCCTTCACAGACATCTTGAACTTGATTGTGAGTAGTGGACTATTTTATTAAAGATCGTATGTGTAATCCCTCTACAGGTGTAACAGATCCGCTCACAAATGGCACAGTTAAGTAACAAGCTACATGACCAATGATGGGAGTCTACTTTGAAGAACCAGAAATATGTCAAGCCATTTGGTTTAGAAAATCAGCTGTCCTTGATTTCTTATGCTACCGCCATTTGCCCTTTATTAACCAACTAATTCAATTCAGAAAGTGTCTAAATTAGATTGTTGTATTGCCTGCATTTTATGAGTCAGTGATTTCTGTTACTGTAAACTCTACACTGTAGTTACTGGCTCAATGGAATGTGTGGCAGCTGCTTTTAGGGGAAGAACTATGGCCAACAAATTAGCATATTTTGCACATGAAAAATAGAGTTAAGAATTTAGGTTACCAGAGAATGTTTCTGTATTTTCTGCCACTGTGCCTCACTGTTACGTGCTGGGGTGGGTGTGTCTTGCTGTCTTGTGCTCCCTTTGATTTCAGGTACCGCCCTTTCCCTCTCCTCCTCAATCAGCTGATTAGCTGATCAACACCGGTAGGCTATAACTGCCTACCTGGTGTTTCAGTGGTGGCATGTTCCTGCAGAGAGTGGTTTGCTGTGCGTGGTGTGTTCCTGAAGCGAGCGGTTCCTTGTGTGCAGTGTGGTTGCTCCTGGCCGGCATTGTGTTGTTTTGAAGAAGTCTTCTCTTTACGTTGTTTAAAACCTGGTGTTTTTTAATAAATCCCTGCGCTTGCAGTCGGTCCTTGGTTAATCCCTTTGTTTTTGGGTCTTTACTTTAATTGTTACCTCCCTAAATTCCCCTAGACTAAGTGTTGCCCTGTCGGGTCGCAACACTCACACGTACACTCAGTTAATATTCTCTATACATGTGCTGTGTGAGTTTTTTAACAATGATCTTAATGTAGAGCTACTAGAAGTGCCACAATGACAATATTAAATACAGCAACACTGTTGTAGATCGCGTTAGTTCAATCCTCACTTGATTAATTTGTAATTTCATTAAGTCCCAATTTAACTCTTGGTTAATGAGTGTTCACTATTGAAATTCATTGTATGCTTCAAATTTCCAAATTGTGATCCCAAAAGTAAATATTTGGGAATTAGTTTTAATATCTAATAATAATAATAATAATAAATGTTTGTTGTGTCTGCTGGCATCTCTATCAGTTGCCTAGAGATGAAATGATGGTGGCCAACATGTAGGGGATTACAGCATGGCTGATGACAGATCAGTTTCAGCTCTTTAATCTGTGTCTGGGATGAACAGCCATGCTGACCGAATACATGGCAGAGCAGCACACATACGCACAAACACACACAAATGGGCAGGCAGACAGACAGGAAACATCAAATCTGATTTATAGATTTATCTACACAGCCAGCACCGTACCATCCTTCTGTATTTCAGCAGCCTGGGTGATGGATAGAAAATGTGAGCGTTCTCATTCCCGTGGGCAAGTCTGAGTATGAATGGATGTATGTGTATTTGTTGCACACACACATATACTGATCCATTGGTAACATCCAGGGCTGATTGGGGAATGCACAATTATAAACAACATCCATTCACACACACTCACACACACGCAGTAAAGCAGAAGTCTTCTTTGCTTTTTACTAAGGAGGCAGAAAAGTGTGCTATCGATTGACTGTGAGAGTGGAGGAGAGGTGAATGCTCTTTGGCATTCTTTTAAGGACACAGTGCAAAGTGCTGCCCTAAAAGCTCAGTGCACAGTCTGATTCTTTGCCTGGATGTGAAGCCACTGGTGCCTGTGCATCCAGGTGTGTAGTCAAGTTTTTAGTTCTTGGCAGTCCATAGCATAGGCAATCAGGTTTGCCGGAAGATGGCAGTGGCCAGTATTTTTCCCTTCCGTTCGTGTTCAACCCATTAGGGTGTTCTTAGGGTTTTAAACATTCTTAGACTGTCATTATTTTTTATATATGTTGTATACAGTACATCACATGTACTCAGTTCTTCATTCCTTGATAAATTCACAAAAGTTTAAAACATGTTTATTTAATATTTGGCTTTTTGATTTAGCATCCAACAGACTACATCATGGTGAAAGAAAGATTGAGCGAGTTTTTCCAGTCCAGTTTGTTGTGGATTAGTAGCTTAATAGACCTGAATTAATTGAATTAATTTTCAGTCTTGTTCAAATGTGAAAAGTTTCTTGATTTTGTGTGTGAATGGTTCATTGAGTGTGTATTGGGTAAGTAATTCCCTTTCTTCAAATTATTCACTTTTTTTTCAGTGTTTTGGACAAAAATAGAAAAATAAGCCAAACACCTTTCACTCTGTACCTCCAAGTCAGTATTGTGACAGACAGTATTGCTTATTAAATGCATACGAATGTGGGATTAGACTTAACCTCACATTAGTTGGAACAGAAAATAAACTCAAATTGCCAATTGCCAACTAAATGTGAATAAAATGGGCAGCTCATTATAATGTAATAGACTGGAAAAGTATCAGTCCTCCATAAACTTTTTCGACTAGCAAAAGACTGTATCAAGATTCCCCAATTTAAGACACTGACAATTTTGGCCCTTTAAAACCTAATGACTGCCTGTTGGGATTCAGTTTAATATAGATGATGTCAAGTGCAGATTAATAACTTCAAATATGTGCTGTATGTTTTCTCATGCTGCAAAAAACTTTTGTTAAAAATACCCATTAAATACCTAGCTTAATCTTACTTCAGATCAAATGCACAAAGTACCTTTAAAAAGTTTTGATTCAGTTGGCCATTTCAAAAGGATCAAGGTCTGTACTCAACCAAGGGTTTAACCAGACCAAAAGTGTTAAATGAGAGAATAATTTGTGTCCCCTGCCCTCACTGTTCCTCTTTTTTCAGTCATTTGGATTGTTCAAACAAAACACGGCAATTACACACACAAAGACAGAGACACAGAAACACACAAATTCAGAGGGCTACTTTTATCTGCAAAATGAAGGGGTGTATGGAAGAGAGGACCAGGGCAATGGGAGTCTTGTGTTTAGTCAGCAGAGTGTGTCAGCCAGCTAATGGACAGACAGGCCGCAGACTCTCTCTGAAGGGGATCCAAAACCATTAGCAACTCAGACACTTCAAAGGGTGGTAATGGGTGATCCTGTGAAACCAACCTAATGTAAAGTGTGTGCGTGAGTATGTCTCACTCACTTCTGTGTTGCTTGTTGAAGGCTTGTTTGTGCATGAGAGGTTCAGTGTTATTCCCATGATTCCCTGGTAAAGACAGGTTAATGCAGACATGAATTGCAGTGTTTTTTCACCTGAAAATCTACATGAGATTGTCACGATTAGTTAAAATGTAATATCATAATACATATAAAGTCTATTATAGGGTTTAAGACATAATTACTGAGAATTAACCTAAATGTATATGCTTCTATATAGCAAACTAAGTTCAGGGTAGTTGCATCATCTGTTTTGGGGGTCTCTACTTAGAGAATATGACAAAAATTGAATAAAATATGCATTATTAAGTTTTCAATTGTGTATCAGTGTACCACCTAAAAATAAGAATTTCATTATGTTTTTGTTACCTTAAAATAAGCCTTTTGTATCTACAGATGCAGTGGGTCTACAGATGCTTATAATGTTCCACATTTTAGTTAAACATATTGGTATACTGTACATGTACTGCTGAGGCTGATGGGCAGGTCATTAATTAAAAGTTATTG
The DNA here is from genome assembly GCF_000972845.2 of Larimichthys crocea. NCBI lineage: Eukaryota > Metazoa > Chordata > Actinopteri > Sciaenidae > Larimichthys > Larimichthys crocea. The sequence continues at coordinate 13,273,032 of NC_040033.1, read as the reverse complement.
CATTACACCCTGTGGGGGACCAAAATGTCGCTCTCGTGGTGCCATTAAAGGAAAAAAACATGAGATTAACAATGTCAGTAGGACTCATCACCTGGAGTCCACCATGTTGAACCACCATGTTTCTATAATAGACAAACTTTTTTATGCATTACGCTGCAATAATAGTTTCTTCCTCGTTAAGAAGGAGAGGGTTAGGTCACAGGGTTGCAGTCAGCAACACCACCTCTAGACACCACTAAATCCTACATGCAATTCCTTTGTGTAGTGTATTATTATGCTTCAAGTCTGTTTTCTTTTATTTAAGGTGAATTCCTACAATATTTGTGCATTGGCTTTGTCAAAGAGCAATGCTGTCCGTGAAAGCATTCCTAAAGTTGCTGCTCTTGAGCAAATGTACTGCAAACACTACACCTTATATGTAGACATGCTGTTAGCCCTTATAGTTAGAAAACAGTGATGTTCTGATGACCTTTCATTGAATACTTTTGCACTAGGTAAGCGTTTTGTGTAATGTGAATTACATTTTTCTAATCTCAGCCCATTGAATGTACAGTGTATTTATATGCACTGTCAGCAGGGTGCTGGCTTTTTTTCCCTTCTCCATTCTGTTTTTATGCTAATCTTGGGGTCCATGCACTTGGAAGAAGAAGTTGAATAGACTAAAACAATGTTTAACAATACTGCCTCAGTAGGTAATGGTCTATGTTGGCTTTTTGTAGTAACCACTGGATTTCTTAAATGTCATGTCAGAGTTGACGCACAGAAGGTCACTGTCACTGTGCTCCTTAGCTGGTATTGCACCCTAGTCTGGTGCCATGTCTTCTCTGGTGCACGTTGGGTAAATATATAAATACAAATGCAAATACAAAGTAGCTACAGTATGTGCCAGATCTTTACCTTGGCCTGTGTCTTCAATCTTCATTCTGTTTGAAAATGCTACAGCGGGCATAATAGTTCTGAAGTACACTTACATTTTCCAGCAACAGCTCTTATACTACACTTGAGCAAGGTACTTAACCTCTAAATCATCCGGTAGATCTGGTCAGTGGCCATAAGACTGCCTGTACTGAGCAGCTATCAAATACTGTATATGTGTGTGTTCATGTACTTTATCTCTAGATTGTTACTGCAAATGTGTTCAGCCACCATGCATGGTTTTAGTATTGCAGCATGTTTTAAGGACATTGTTGTTTGACATCTGAGCAACTGTTTGATTCCAGTCCTTTTATCACACAATGGCAACCCTTCACTATAATACAACCATATTTTTTTCCCCCATAAATCACACATTTGGCATAAATCACACAAAGAAACACGAGCCATATGAGTGCATGGCAAGACATGCAAATTGTAGATTGTTAATGAATGTCACATAAAGCACAGAGTAATCAGTCAACAGTGTAACAGTTGCATGTTGGAAAGGTTGAATGTCATATTTTTGTCTGGCTTTGATTTTCTTTGCTGTTGAGTAGATTGCCCAAGAAAACGTCACCCAACTCATTTGCAATCAGTTCTTTAGTTGTCTCACAAATCTGCATGCTAGCTTAATGTACAGTTTTGGGGAAGTGTTTTTGTAAAATTACTAATTCAGTTAGAGCTAGATGTTGTATATTAACACTGTATTCAACTTGTATAATTTAAAATTAAAGGCTCAGAAATTAAAATAAACACATAAATTATCAAGATAATTTCAGAAAATTACATTCTCCAGTCGTGGTCTTCTCAGAGACCATTTACCTTTTAGGTTTTGATGTGCAAGCACATTTCAGTGCTAATGGATTATTAGTTTTATGTGTTATAGATACTTTTGCTCAAGGAAAATAATTGAGTACCTAGTATAAGCATCACTTTGACTATGTGTGTATCACTATGACAAACAGCCATTTGTTACTTTGTCTGAGGCCACAGTGGGAATTGCGGCACATGCTTCAGCATCAAAACATGTTTTAAACATAAATTATGCTGCTGAAGAACAGATCACATCAGCTACACAATGCAGCATAAATGCTTGTGTTTGTGGTGTACTTGACAAAGACTTATTTGAGAATCGAGAATACCCCAGAGGGGACGTCTGAATGTGTACTGTGCAGGAGTGATAAATGAAATGCAATGCAGAAGCCAACAGTGTGTTAACTGTATAAAGGTGATATGGAGGAGGTATAGGTGAAGAGTGTTTGTCGGAATGCACGGTATGCTCATCTTGCATGCATCAAAAACAAGAAAGCAATTAACTGAGCACAGAACTTCTCGAATTCTGATTATTTAACCCAGTTAATTAGTTTGATACTATCATGAGAGTGGAACTTCATCAAAAGGTCATGGGTTAAAAAAAAAGGTAATAGGCACTTTGATTAAACACTGTGTTTTGGGACAGAGCCTTCGTCAGTTGTTTTTGTACATTTGGCCTTTTGTTATATGAGCACCTAGTTGGCTGGCAAAACAGAGGCATCACTGATTTTCTTAAAAGCACTAATAGGTACACCAAATTTCATAGCTTAGCATAAAAAATAATCACAGGACCTCAATATGTGGCATATCAGTTTTGTTGTTTTTTTGTTTTGCTATAGGGGAATATAGCTTATTTGACAGCATAAGAAAGAATCAATATGTGCTGCAGTATCTGAGGTCACTGTTGTTCCCAAGAGTATTGCTTTTCTGCAAAAGAATATCAACATATTTTGTTTCAGGGTCGCATATTAATAAGGCTTGAATTGTAATGTATTTCCTTTTTTTGTGTAGTGGTATGTGCTTTGATTCAGTTGTCTGTTTTCACTATTAAATGCTGTACATTGTGTATAGTGTGTTAAGCATTTAACATTGTGTAGTGAATGAAACATGGCCACACAACAATGTGTTGGTAATTGCTTTCCTGAAACATGATAATTACACTGAGTAAACACTGAGACTTTACACAACAATACATTTTTAAACTTTACTACAGACAAAACAAAGGCATAACAAGGTGTACTATTACTTTTTGGAAGTTGTTTCCATCCAGCGGTGACATATACCCCTTTTATACCTATCATACCTATTTATTAATGTAAGTGCAGATTAGCACTGGGACAGCCCTTAATGGACTCTATACTCTCCTGGTGGTCTAATAAGGATCTTGGCTGATCTATTATTATGACACAGAGTGGTGGTGATGCTGGCCTTTGGTATTTAGTTAAAGTAATATCGTGTCTAAGCAGAAAAAGTAAGAAGAAACATGTGGTTTGGCTATTACATGGCTCTTCTCTCTGGAATTACCACAACATCCCCCATATTATCTTGTTATCACAGAGCCTACAATGTGAAGTGCAACCAAACAACCTGCTTAGAGGCAAATATGAGTTTAAAAAACAATGACTCATGCTAACTAGGTCACAGCAAACACACATGTACCATCTTTGTTCAACCTGTTTAAATGACTATCCACCATTTCACGTGCAGAATAACAGGAGTAGGTCTCCCTCTTGACAACCCTGAAAGACTGGCCTGCTAGACAAATCCACTAAAATCCAAGTACCTCAACGGCATCAAAAGTGAATTCCTTTCACCTCTTTTTACATCAAGATAAAAATAAAATCCATCAAAAAAAATACCCTCAGGATTAAACTCAGTTTTCTTTAAAAGAAGCACGGTCTGTCCACGCTCCTTGGTATTATTTCTGTATTAAGAAAGTAGTGCAGATCAGTCGAGGAGACAGGAGAGGAGAATCAATCCTCGGCCAGTGGGTGCCTGTGGTTCCAAGAGTAGGGCTTGTAACAACTACATCTTAATTTCTTTTTTTTACTGTTCAAAGTTATGTTTTGTCCAGAGCCAAGTATGCCCAGAGCCTTCTCCCCATCCCTGTGAGAGCTGTGAACCAGATTTTATATGACTGTAAATATTGATGCCCTGAGAACGGCACAGGATTGCAAAACAGCTGCAACTGAAGGAAGAGGATAACATAAAGGAATGATCAAGGGTGTTTGGAGTCCTGCAGAGCTTTTGTTATATGCAGAATTAAGTCACTCTGGGGGTTTGTGTAAGAGCGCATCTTTGTGCAGTGTGTTTTTGTGGTGTATAAACTAGTCGAAAGTTCTTCCAGAATCCCATTAATAAAAAACGGGTGGCTTCAGGTAGCACCTTTCCACAGAGGTTGTGTTTGTTAAATAATGTACAAAGTCAGCTAATTATGAATAATATATGACTCCAACCCATTGGTTTGCTTTTCTGACACCCCCTCCTGTATTTGCTCTGTCCTGCTTTTACTTATCAATTCATAACAGTTGCTCTTGAGATAAATCAAAAATCATATTATCCACAGTGCAGAAAGCTTTATTATATAAAATGTTAATTGCGTAATTACTATTATCAATGCAATTGGCATTTTATTACCTGGCCTTGTTACTGATTTAAAAAAAACTTCATAACATTTTCCCTTTAAATTCTCTTCAAACTTTCCTGTTGTGAAAGCAACCCACTCACTCAGTGCAGTCTCTCTCCTCTCTACCCTCACCACATGCAACTCTTCTCTTTTCTCTAATTTCTCCTTGATTTTTTTTTCTGCTCTGTTCTCCTTGTTTCAACCTCCTCTTTTTTTTCTTTGTCACCTGCCTCAGTGAGAATAACAAAACACACATAAAAACATTCACTTGGGATCCCTCACATTCAAATACACACTCACAAATGCCCCCCCACCACACATAGACAGACACACCTACAGCTACAGGTTCAACTAAAGCACTTGGTACCAAAGCACTACAGCAGGGGAGATGAAAAAAGGTGAAAGAAAAGAAAAAAAATCTTCAGCTGGTGTGGAGACAGTTCTGAATACCTTCTGTAAAATCAGTGACAGCTCACACACATGCACAAACACACACAGGGTAGAGACCTCGAATGATCTATTTTTGCACTTCCAAGCCCCGTTTTACATTATTTATTGAATAGGGTTTTAATACTTTACAGTATTTCATAATAAATATGAGAGATAGAAAGAGCTGACAACAATGTGGGTTAGGGTGGGAAAAGAGTGAGACAAAGGGACAGATTGAGAGCAAGAAAAGGAAAGTGACACACAATGAAAATAGAAATGGTTGCAGAGAGGGGAAACATCCTTGCAGTAAGGCAGATACAAGGCTAGACAGGGAAAAGAATTTTAGTGGAGAATGTGGCTACCTGGATCCCAAAAGGTGGAAGATATATTTGCCCTCTCTCTGTGTTTTCCCTGTTAAGTCCCATCACACTAACAAACTTCCCTTCAAGGGCCATAAATGTTTGAAGATATAGTTCACTAGACTCATAGATTTGTTTTTGTATTTGCATTTTTTTTTTTGCATTATCAATTTAAACATATTTTTAGACATATTTAATATCCCCATGCTCCCTGAATTTGTCTCAACTGCAAAAAGTTGCTGACCACCATAAACAATGTCTTCTTGTATTGAGCGCATGTTACGGCTGTTGTTGTCTCGCCCCCGTATATGTGTGTGTGTGTGGTGTTGTCCTCAGGTAAATACAGGTGTGCGGGTGCCGATACCTGGTTGGCCCCAGCTGCCAGAGGCGGGGTCATACGTGACACCCGGCCAATATGCGGAGCCCAATTGTCCCAGCATGGGCATTTAAACTTGGTGTGCCGAAGCAGCCAGGCAGCCTGTTCTTTTGTGTGTGAGCTCGTCTCGTTGTTGCCAAATCGTATGTTAACTGTGGTTAACTTGCTTGTTACCTGTGGAGGTTCGTTGTTTCTGGGACTGGGGCAGGGTTTAGTTAGTTATAGATTTGCTGATTAAACACGTAAAAGATTTCTGTTAGATTCATTAGCTTAGGGGTGCTGTTTTTGATGAGTTTCTCGTTTGATAAGTAAATAAGATAGTGAGGTTTTTCTTTTTCGTTTTGTTTCAACTTAGCACAGGCTTTGTTTAGAGCTCTATTTTTGTTTTTTTATTTGTTCTTTTAAATACTTCTTTTAAATACCTGTTGTTCATTAACCTTAACACCTGGTTTTGTGTTACTTCCTTATTATTGTTACTTTCCACTTTTTAAACTGATATAGGGGTGTGGGTGTGACAAACAAATGTGAATGCCAATATTATTCCAGTAAGGGTTAGAAATATTAGGCTTGAAGGACAGTGTAACCCACCACATTTTGATTTTTTGACTTATTTATGTTTATAGACTTTAACCTACAAAATACACATGCACATACATACTACCCTAAATTCTTATAAGGACCTTACATTGAATTGAAACAGAAATCCAATCCTTCAGTTTACTTCTTTTTTTTGAAGTAAACATCCTTGTCCTGAACATAGAAAACTCACACTCAGATGTCATGTGTAAAGGATTCATACTTCCAACAATGCAGCATTTGCTGTGTTTTGAAGCTCACAGCTATTAGACATTTCATCTCCTTCGTTCTCTGCAGGCTTTCTAATGAGCCAGTGTTTGAAGTGCCTCTCTGTTGTTGTGTGTTATCGAGCTTTCAGGGATTTATGTGTTTATCTGCCCACATCTTTCCGCATCAGTGTATGTCTTCTTTTTTTGCTTGTCTTCCTTGTGTACATATGTGAGTGTGTGGTTGGCATCATGCATTTGTATGTTTATTTGCATTTAGGAACCCAGTATTAGGGTTTTGGGTTGTGTTCTCATCTTATTACTTGTTAGAACAAATTGAGGGTTTGACGCTGTCAAGCGTGGACACAATTTTCAGCAGCTTAAGAGTCCATCGATTTTATTTAAACAAAGCCAGAGGTTGCTGTGAGCCAAATTCACGGCTGAAGGGTTTGGATAATTATATAGATTATATATTATATATGAAAAAAACCCTGCTGCAAAATTCCTATAAAAAAACAAAAGGCCATATCTACATCAGTGTTTGGTTTGTCTGTTCTGAACAAAAATGGCGGTTCAACATGGTGGACTCCAGGGAAGAGGACCCACTCTATAAAAGGCTAATTTTAAGGCAACAAAAAGACAATAATTCTTATACTCATGTTATTATACACTAATGTAAACATATTAATATTGTATTCCATTCCTGCAAAGAAATATTCCTACTACTAAATCTGCAATAGGTTTACTTAAGTACAATTTTGACTTGTTCTTTGAGTATTTACATTTTGTGCTACTTTAGTATTTTAGTAGAACTGCTGAACTTACCAACGAGACAGCAGTATGAACCCAAAATTACAGATTTTGCTGTTATGCTATTTGCTATAAATGGTTCAAAGGAATGCCGAAAAGCACTACATCATGATGTTAATTTGTAAAAATTAATTGATTGAAGTTTGGATTGAAGAAGGCAAAGTAAAGTAAAGCTGTACACAGGTGCATTATTTCAACACTGACCAGGTAGTCTTCCTTGCTTACTTTCCTCCAAGCAATGTTTGTTTTTGTCTGTTCTCCTTCTAAATATAAAGTAGTACCATAGAGCTCTCCCACAGACTGCTTCAATAACAACAGTGTATGTCTGCACCTCCAGTTCAGCAGAAAGGTTGAGAGGACAGGGTGAAGATAAACCCACTTTTTTAATCCCAAAAGTTTAAATAAAAATAAAAATAAATTCTGAACTCGCTCTCACCAGTAAGCAGCTCTTGATCAGAGCAGAATCTGACATGACTCTGGGTGTTTATTCCTCAAGAAGTTCCAGCCTGCCGTTTCTTCCTAGAGGTCCCACAGACTGCTAACCACAGCCTTAGCAGCTCTGTCGGCTAGCAGTAGCTCTGCCCTCTGCTCCGCCTGTTTCTGTACTTCTTCATCCTCAAATTTTAAATGCATGACATGCACTAGTAACAGATCATTTAACAGTGGTATTGCTACATTTACTTAAGTTAAAGATCTGAGTACTTCTTGTGCCACTGCAAACCTCCAACACTGACAGTGTTTTGACACACGGATCAAGAGCAGCTTGTTTTGCGGCTCATCTCATTTTATGTCTCTACATGCAAGTTTCTTTAACGATCTTCATAGTGTGAGCCATACCGTATTTGCCTTTTTCTGATAAGCTCCACTGCACTGGTTTTCTAGTTGTTGCTAGCAACAGATCAAAAACAAAGAGAGCAATAAGCAATGTGAAATAATTGAAAGTCATGAATCCCACAAACAAGAGCTGATGTATTTTGTTTCATGGAAGAACATGTACAATAGCATAAAAATCAGTAAAGCTGACTTGTTTTTGTTCTTGAATATCCCAGTTGTTTATTTCCTGAGGGATTTTGGACCATACTCATGTTTTCATAACAAGCCAATTATGTTTTGTCTGATTGCTCTCTTTCTTTGTTCATTTGTACCTGCAACATTCATATTACAATATCTCAGAACTGTTAAGTACTGTAGTGAGATTTTGGATGCAGTCTATATTACTTATTTTTTCCACTTTAAAGGCATGCTTAGAGTTTCAGCTCCAAGTGCTTCACGGTATGTGGTGTTGCTACAAGACTAAATGCAGTACGTAATTGGATAGATGGAAAGTGGCAGGGAGAACACATGATGTCTCCAGCTGGCTCATCAGTACTTTGTAGACTCCCAGAACCACTCTCAGTACTAAACAAGCACCAAGGACCAACTTGAACTTGCCTAATTTGCAACATCACCCAGTAATTTCCAAATTGACTTCTGGTCTTAAAGACAGCCATCAGAATGGCTTTTTTTTTTTTTTTTGCGAAGAGTGTTACTGGGGATTCACACAGGGGACGTAAGCGCCGCGGAACGGTTTTGCTCCGTCCTCTGCCCGGCGTCAATTCCCACGGAGCGCGTGACGGCAGTGGTAGCAAGCCAGCCGTATTCACGCGAGATCACGCGAGAATCCTGAACGATGTGAGACCCCGCGATAAACTGCGTATAAAGGAAACAACGACAACAAACAGCTTACTTTGCTTCTCCGACGTGGAAGAGAAATGATCTGTTGTGTCATAAATTATTGTGTGTTGTTCCACTTCAACAATCAGTCTCTCATCGTTCATGTTGAGACCCTTTGATTGATTGACTGCTGACCTGGTGCTACCGGTCATGGCGTAACGCTGATGTGAAGTTGTGATAGACTACATGAACTGCGTATTGTGTTTTATTTTGAAAGGGGGCGGAAGTGTATTACATTGGAGTCTGTATCGGATTTCCTGTCTGGTGCAATCTGCTCTGTTGAGATTCACGCGGTTTTGCAATGGCTCGCGTCAAAAATAGAAGTGCTACGGAATGATAGTGCTGCAGCGCGGAGAGTCGCTGCTGGGACGCTACTAAGACCGAGACTAGGACGCGGTGCTTACGTCCCCGGTGTGACTAAGGCTTTAGACTCCATAAACTTACTTGTAACAGGTGTCCGAATAAGAACTCATATGAAATATCCATATTGCACATTTCCCAGTTTATTGTTGTCACTAATTCCAACTATGTACAACAACTGATGTTAACAATGTCAAGGCCAACATCTTTGGTGTGACGCTGCACTGATGACTTTCAATAAAACACCGCATTATTGAAATTCTGAAATGATGGAACATGTCTGCAGCTCTTTGTAGCCCATCTATTTTTCCTTGATGTTCCTGATGTGATCTTGTTTCCTTGATTTCTGTTGTCTTATGTCTGTGTGCATAACTTTAATCAAATCTGTCTTTCTCCAGTCACTGTAGTCAGAGTTGTAAGCCCAAAATCTCCTCACAACTTCAAAGGGTGTCTGTGTCTGTGAACCCATAAAGGCCTGTCTAAACCCAGGCTTTATCACTGTCTCTTCATGTCTGTCTACCCCCTCATTGGTCTTTCCACTTTTTAAAAATACACTTTTTTCACTGTGTCAGTTTAACTTTTCAAAGTGTTCACCTCACCTGTCTGCCAACCAGTTGTTTGCATCGTGTTTCTGTGTGTTTTTACTCCATATATCAATTCATGCATTTATCTATTCCCTGAATCCTTAACCATATTTTCTCTTCTATCAGACCTTGCTATGTGAACTGTTGCCATGGCACTCAGACTGTCAGGCCAAAGTTGATGGGCAGAGAGAGATACCTTGGTGTGTGTGTGTCTGTGTATGTGTGAGTGAGAGTGCATTACTAAAATGATTGGGTGAGAGCAGAGCAGGGTGAGTGCTGATTGAAGCTCAGAATAACATTAAGCCAAAGCTTTCTTTCTCTGTCTTTGTCTTCTCACTCCCCTTTGCATTCTGTCACTCATTGGCAGCCTCATCTGTCTCATCATTTAGACCCTGTCTCTGTATCTTTCTCTCTCTTTGTCAGACTCTCTTACAGCATCTCTTTTGAGTGCTCCTTATATATCTTTTATACAACTTCTGTATCTTTTTTTGCCATTTGCATTTATCTTTTTCTGTCTTTGAAAATATATAGTTATTAAAATGGTTCTTTTCTCATGAGAATTTCCAAAGGAACATATGCCTAAATGAGATAAATATGGAAGAAGCTGTCTCTGCAGTAGGTGTGCATAGAAACATGCTCAGATTGAAATAGACACAATTGTTGTAAATATCCATACATGTTACAAGACATAGCTGGTTGAAGAGTGTGTCTGTGTCTGTGTGGGTATGTCTGAGGTTCTGTGTGTCTGCTTGGTTAACAGTAACTATGACTGAATATTTGTTTGGTTGTGTATTTGTGTTTAAGTCACCCTGTTATTAGCAGAGCCATCTCTTGTTAGTTCCTTTAGTTAGTTAGTTAATTCCTTTTGGGAATTGAGGCTAGTATTATTTATTGACTCTCGTTTTCCATCATTATTTCTCTTTAGATTTTTTTGCTGGAAATATTGCTACTGACATCTATATAGAGAAAACCCAATATATATATATTTCCACAAAACTTCCACAAAATTCCCTGCAATTCCATTATTCATATTTTTTTATGTATTATGACCCGCACCTTTGTAGTCCCTTTAGTCTGACCTAACTATAATTGGTCCAAAGAGGTTGCCAAGTCAAGGATTTATATTGCACTATGCTTTGTGCTATTTGATGAGCATTCACATAGAAGCCAAATTTAAAAGTCTTAAAGGGAAATATAATACCAGGCAAATAAGTATGGAAGAAAAACATAATTCATCAATGACCAACTCCAGCTTTCAGAGTACCGAGTGGGGAGACATCATGAGTAATAATGTGAGCACATCTCTTTAACAGAATTAGGCCAGCAACACCTCAGTACTATATTCCAGTGTCCTAGACTCATCAACCAAAGGACCAAAAGAGCAGTTAATGAGAGAGGAAGGTGCTGCATGTTAGCCATGCCAACTTGTATTTTATCAGTTATATAATATTTACAGTCCTTAACTGAAAATAGCCTGTGTTATTTACTTATATGTTGAAATAAAAAATTATATCATTTTCTGTTAAAGATGCAAGCATTGTATGAACGCTAACATTAACCTTTCTGAACCTTGATATTTTTTCTAACCTCCTACACTCTTTCTCTCCCTCCCTTGGAGGATACAAGTCCTTCACTTCTGTGTGCCTCGCTATTTTGTACTCTCTCCTTTTGAACTTTGTGATAGGAACTCTGTAGCAAAAAAAATGCTAAATGGATGAGAGGGTGAACATTCAGGACCTTTAAGAAAAGGAGACATCTGCCTTTTCCCATAAAATGTATTCTGTGTGTTCTTGTGTTTGTTCATTCCCCTGTGTGTATGTGCATGTGTGTGTTCCTCTATATACTGTGTGAACATCTCTTTGTTACTAATGGAAAGGGTGGTGCAGGGTCCAATACTGAACCCTAACTGTAGTTACTCCAAGCTAAATGGACTCCTGTTGTTAACAGGTTTCTAGTGTTTTTGGGAGGGTCGTGTGGCAGGGGTCAGACTCAGAGCACACCACTCTTACTCTTACTTTCTCTCTGTCTATCACGGTCTTTGCTACTCTTTCTGTTTTTTACTGGCTCTGCTGTCTCTTTCATTTAGTTTTGTCTTTTGTCTTTTCTCCCACTTTCTCCCTGTTTTGTATGTCTCCCTTCTCCTATCTGTTCATCTTATGTTCTTTCTGACAAATTCAAATTTAGAATTAGATTAGGGAATAAAAGTGGTAAATTAATTAGACTGGCTGTATAGACACATGGATGCATATATGTGCTTTTGATGATACACGGTTGTGTGTCAATACAATGTGGTCAAAAAACAAACAGTAGCTCCTCTACATGACCTACTGAATGTCCGGATTAAGCACATCATCTGCATTTGGTTTGGATTAAAGTGCCTTGGCCTACACACACACACACACACACACACACACACACACACACACACACACACTGAACCAGCTGTCACCCCCTCCCCCACATATTATTCGTAACCACAAAATCAAAATGGATAGACAGGGTAAAACTCTATTAAAGTCACCATTTATGATTGGTCATTTAGATTGTATTTAGCATAATGCACGTATGTCAAATTTAATTTAAGACACATGCAAAGTATAGGTTTGTACGAGATATCTCAATCATAAGATAGTGCTTCAGGGAGCTCATTCTTATTCTCATGATGCAGCGTACATCAGCATGTATATGGATATTCTGACAGACACCATGGAAGTATCCATTCCAACTGTTTTCAGTTTGACTTTGTAGTCAGACGCAGCTGATGTGCATATACTAGTGTGTTTGTAGTTTAGCCTATGTGTGTGTATATGGCATGGATGTCTGAAATTGTAACAGTGATGTAAGCAAATCAGCAGGCATATGACAGTGGCTTTCCTTTGAATGCTGTTCAGAACCACTAGCATGTCTGAACAGCAAAACCGTGTTTGGTGGCGCGGTGAAACTGCTCCTGATGTTCCATATCAAAGGGAAGGCTGGCACGCATGCTGTTTCCTGTCACCAAGTAGCAATGGTGTGGGAGATGTGCCAACAGAAGGAAGGAGGAGAGGAGAAAAAGTAGGAAAAAAAAGAAAGACGCACTATAAATATTGAATTACCCATTCAAAGGATAAGTCTGTGTTTATACACACTGTCCCTATTTTAAAATTGGGTGTGCATAGCTACAACATAAATAGTTTTTAATGTTTATTGTTCTTAACCACGACAAATACGTCCACAAATACTAGTGCATGTAGGATGGAAAGACTTGTCTCCACTGGGTTACTCTAACTGTGCCATGAACCTGCCAGAGAGTGGAAAGTGGGGTGGGATTAGTGTTGCATGATTGCTTTCTCTGTGCACAAACACACTCAATCACACACTTACTCTTTTCCGATGAAATCTCATTTGAAAGTTTTGCAGTAATGAAGAAAAATGTCCATTATGTAAGTAATGAATCTCTGAATTAGCCAGTCCAGTCTGCTGTCCTTAACCACGCTTGGTCTCATTTCCACAGTGTTCACTTACAATACCAAACTTTTTGGATTGAAAAAGTAGTGAATAAGTAGTGTACTGTACTGTATTACATGTTGTTCCACCCAGATTGAGAAGAAGGCTGAATTTGGAGATTGGCATTGACTCATGCAGATCATCGTCATCGCCACAGGTTTTACACACATCACAGTGTCCATCTGAAAGTCGTATTACTCATTCTCACACCATCTCTAGCTGTCCACCCTTCTATGCCCTCCATCTTTTGAGCCACCCACAGCCCTACTCTAATCCCCCACCAGGCTCACTCTCCCTGGGACAGGATTAGAGACCTCTCTCCTACACTCAGTGATGCTCAGGCCCATATCTTTGTGTATGTGCACATGTCCGTGTGTCAGTGTGTTTGCACGTTTGTGTGTCGAGACCCACAAGAAAGAAACAGACAATGAGCAAGAGCTACAAGGAGGTAGAACTGAATGGGACAGAAAGACACAGAGGGGGAGAGAGGTAGAGGTGCAGAGGTATAAATCACTGGAGCACAGTGTGTCAGACGAAGGACAAAAAACATCTCCTGTAGCTCTCTGGGGCACAGACTGAAGGAGCCCGACAAGAGGGATGCAAGGGTGGAGACATGAGGTAACTGAGTAGCAGAGCGAAGAAGGTATAGGAGGAGGAAGGAGTCATTTTAGCACAGTCAGAAGTTATGTTCAAACTAAGATTTGAAAGTCTTAGTTTACCTGCAGCCTTTATTGAGGAAAACTTGAGCTCCTTTTTTGTTTAATCTAATGAATAGTTGTACCTCAGCCCATCAAATAATCAGAATAATTTTTCTTTGGTAAATGTACAGGGAAAAAAATTCTATATTTTTTTCTCTAAAGATTAGTTTTTTGGCCTTTTCAAGCTTTATTTCTGATAGAGGAGAGTGACAGGAATGTGGGGAGAGAGAGAGACAGGGAATTACATACAGCAAAGAGCCACAGGTCGAATTCGAACTCTGGGCTTCTGCAGCAAGGACTGAGCCTTCACACATGGGGCGGCTGCTCTACCAACTGAGCTAAACGCCACCCCAAATTATATATTTTTTACTGCTACAAAAATATTGCTGATGGCTATAGTGATAGTCGTCAACTCGTCCAGAAAAAATTACCACTTGTCTAAAAGTGAGATAATCTTTGTTTCACTTGAGAAGTTAAATTATATTCATAACATTTCATTACTGTGGTCTACTTTAGGATTCTACCAGCCAATTTGACTCTCTGCCCATCTAACTTCACACAACATGTCAGTTTGAGATGACCCTGTCCAGGAGAAACATTAGGGTGAAACTGCTGTTCAAAAAAAAGTCAGCAGAGAATAGTAAATAACGACGACATAAAACAGTAAGAAACTAGCGGCGACATTAAAAAATACCTGTCAGCCTTGTTGTATACGCTGCTTGACAGGCAATGTTTAGTTAATCAGCTTGCCTGCTCTCTGAAGGCTGTAACATTATCCTCTGTAAGTACACATAATCACTGATGCCATGTCATCTACATTTTGACATTCACATCAACATGAAATGCCCTAGCCAGTGAAGAGGAAAACGACATCTCTCGATGTAAAACGATAATTCTAATAAAAGCACAATTCTTCTATTTCTTCCAAAGTCTTTAAATAAAGAACTTCTAAAAGTAATACACTGGACATTTTTTAAGGTTTTGTGAACTGAGTGAAATTCTTGGTTGAGTCAGTGTCTGAGTAGTAGGCACGACAAGAGTTGAGAGAAAGGGTGATGGAAGAAACAGTTGATGTGTGAGACAGTTGATCAGAATAGATTAGCAGTGAAACTACTGGTTGTAACTCTGACTTGCTAAACAAACTGAAACTTGTTGATAATATTTGACATTTTGTTCTTTCACCTCACAACATCCTGATGCAACAAATGGGGTTGTGTGAGCAATAGCTTATCACTTCCCAGAGTGTCTGTACTGATGTTCCAGCAGTCATTTGTAGTTGTGCTTTTGAAGCTATGAGACATTTATTAGTTGTAGGTAAGGTATCATTTGTATTTTTCCAAAATCCTTTTCTCTATCCTTTGATGTTTGGTGACGTTACTTATTATACCAGAGGTGATGAATTTTCTCTGGTGTTGCAGTTGCACTGGAAACATGTGGATAGAATTATAGAAACACTTCAGTGATCACCTTCAGCTTATCATCTAGTATACATCATATTCTGATGAATACTTGACAACAAAATAGGAAAAAAAATGGTATGCCTCAATCAAGCTTTTGTTCCATGGTGACTTTGTTTGTTTCTATGTTTACATTCTACTAATTGTCCCGAGACAGCATTTTCTCTAATGTCATGATGATAGAGGGCCCAGTTTTTCATTATGACAGCAATGATTGGCAATTATATTTACCATTAACAAATGAACTGGTGCCAGGAGACATCTCTTACACACAAACCATTCTCTTAAGTTTAAACACAATCCCTTTACTATCTCTCCACCTTAAAACCAAATACAAGCTGTGATGCACATTACAGCAGTTCCTTGTAGTAGTTCCCCAGCGGTCTGTTGTATTGTAAATATCAAGTAACACAAAATCACAAGACCGCATCACTGGAAATACTGGCACCATGTGTGAAGTACAGGTTCACTTCACTCAAAAAAGAAAGGATTGCATCAATTGCAACAGCTGAAGTCAGACTTATATGAGCACAAACAAGTAATCACAGCAAGGAGTCTGTAATTTTTGCATGAGTACTATAGGAGTCCATTTGCACACATGTTGATGGTAGTCAAGGGCTGTGCATGTTGTTGTCAGAAAGGCATGACTGCAGTTCACATCTGACTAAGTATGCGTGCATCTGTTTACATGTATAGGTGGAAGTTAATTTGTGCTTGTCAAGTGTTACTGAGTAGAACGTTTTGAAATCTGTGACTATGGAAGGTTCATTGTATATTTCTGCTCCCCACATCGGATTACTAAACGTATAACACAATTTATTTTCTGTGCATGCGTAAGTATGCGTATGTGTTTACAGTCTCTTCCTTTTTTCTTCTTACGCATTTCATTTCCTTCATTAAGGCCTCTCTCTGTCTACTCTCTCTCTCCATCCTTTTACCATATTTATTACCGCACTTCTGTCTTCCTTTCTCTTCCTCCCACTCAGTGTCTTTATCCTCTTTCATACTGTATGTGAAGCCCCATGATCTGAGTCAGCAGTCTTTGCTCCCTCTGAGTGGGACTCTTGCTCTCATGGCCTCATGCTGTTGGATCTGTTACAGGAAGTAAATCACGCTGGTCAATAAGCCTGAGTCCTGAGTTATCATGTTTCAGATGATGTTGCTCGGACTAAACCTGGCTCTGTCTTGTTTATTACTACAGTGTTTGTAGTTCTTTTTTTTGTTTGTTTCATTGGCCTGTTGGTAGTCACAAAAGCAGATTTCATGGAGACAAAAATACACCGGACGAACAAGCTCGCTCTCGCTCTTTCTCTCTCTCTCTCACACACACACACACACACACACACACACACACACACACACACACACACACACGTTCCCAGATTTCTGCACACCCTGTTGAGAACACAGGTGCCATTGTTGCTATCCAACTGTGTGTTGTAATAGCCTCCTGTTCCACTTGACTAGCCAGAATCCTGATCGAGTCATTCTGGAAAGTGACTCACAAAATCTTAACTGTTTTGATCCGTAACTGATTCATTATCGAGCATTGTGTTTGGTGCCTTGAACAAAATGAATTGTGGATTCTTGGATAGTTTTACAATCATAAAACTTGCATGCATTATTTTCAATAATAAAATCACCATGGAGATTAATGCTGTATATGGCTGCTTTACTGATGCTATACATCCATATCATCCCTAAGATGATATTTTGAATTATGGATGGCATATGATGCGTATGTACTTGACAGCAATTCAAGAATAGAAATTCAACTGTTACTGTATGTGGATGTTCTGTCACAATAAAGAGTCATTTATCGGTTCAGTTGCATCAAAGTAAACACAAGGCCGTCACAAGAACCATTTCTCTGTCTCTGCTGCCTGTGATTACATGTTTGAACCAGCATCTTCAACGTTATTTTTGTCTTGCATTGGGGAAATACGCAGGAAAACAAAACAAGTGAAACACAGACAAAAAGAGCCTTAATAATGAAAGAAGGATAGCTGAAAAAGTCCCGTCACACAGACATAAGTGTGGAGGGATATTATGTAATATGATTCATACTTTCATTTACCTGGCTTCCCTTTAGTCACTCTCTGTGTGGGCAGATCTGTGCAGTTGAACCAGGCAGTCAGGAGGTTGTGAATGAAGATCGATAGAACAGCCTGTACTGTACCTTCTGGGCCTAACTGCTTTCTTTAATAAACAGGGTAATGTATAATCTGGTGCTACCCTTTCAAACTTGTGCACGTACATATATACACACACACCTATGTGTGCACATGGCCAACACTTACAAAACATGCATTAAAAATGAAGACCAAAAGCTGTATGTTTAAGAATTAATCACCAGTACAGTATAATGAGAACTGCAGTAGATTACCATTTATGCTTGGCCATTAGTGTGCATGTGCTATGAATTTTCAATGTGAATCTGCAAACTTTGAGCACAAAGCTCTATTATCTGCCCACCAACAAAATGTTTAATTGGTCAAGGCGAAGGTTGAGATGACCCTTTTGACCCAAGTCTAGCTCCCGCTGCACAGTGTCACAGCTCAGAGTTCAACTGTCTGGACGAGCAGCTTTGAAACTCAGAGGCTAGAGTGCAAAAGGCCAAAGGGTTTCTTACCTAAGAAAGGCAAATAGTTTGAATGTAAAAGAGGAGTCAAGTTTTCTCTAATAAAAAAGAAACCTTTTGACAGGGAGGTAGAGATACAGTAGAAAGTAAAAAGAAGCAACATTACACTTGAGAGTTGGAGGAGATAAAGAGAAAAGCAAATGAGGGGGAAACTGAGCCTTTGAACATTGTATGTTTAGGTGGAATTTGTGACACCTAAAATGAGTGGTCGTCACATCAGGAGAGCTTTCATAATACAGATCATAGTAATCTCCTGTGTGTAGCAAAACTACCCCTCCAATTTGAGAAAGTGACCTGTACTTCTATACCCACAAACACAATTTTCAAAAACAGCACTGTCAGCTCATCGATGTGATGCCTGAGATGCTACACAATGGCTCTAATTCACATTTGATGTGTATCATTTTTTTGAGTGCATTCGGCTTACATATTGTAGTTTAATGGACAAGTACCAACTGAAAACATTGGAACACAAAAGAAACATATGTATCTTTCTTTCTCTTACATTTTACTGCATAGAAAAGTTTATTTTCTTTCATAACACCTTAATGACCTTTCTCATTAGCACACTCTGCCTCAAACACACAAACAGAATTAGCAGGTTATAATGTTAACCCATGGGTATAAGATAAATGATGACAGGATATTACAGCTTAAATACTGAAGAGAAGGCCAGCGAAGCAAGAAAAGGTCTAGATTTGCTCATGATATAACATTATACTGTATATTATTGGTCATAGCCTATAGCAGTTACAGAGACATCCCACTCACATTATTATTTTTAGCCCCACCTTTTTTAGTCTGCCAGCACAGTCGATTCTGCTGTGAGTCAAACTTGGGAGCAACTTTTGATATATAATGAAGATATGGAAAGAGACAGGGATGGGAGGGTGTAGACACATGGAGCGAGACAGGGATGCTTGTGGCACCATGTCAATATGTAAAATATTAACAGTGGTGCCTTGGTGCCAGATAGAAATTAACTCTGATCTTCGTGTGTAAACACTTCAGCACTGAGATTTGCCTTGAACTGGGACAGTCTCACTGCGCAGGAGGTACTTTGTTGCTGTCACTGAACATCTTGTGGGCATGCTTGCATTAGTGTGTGTGTATGTGTGTGTGCACTCACTCAATGGGGTTTAATTGTCAAATGTAATGGTATTTGTGTTGGATAATTCAATTTTTTAGTGTGTAACATGTGCATACAGTACACACACACACACACACACAGACAAATACAGTGTTGCAGTCATTATAAAAGGTTGACCATGTTTGCTCAGTGTACTACTGTTGCTCTCCCAACAGAGTTGTTTTGAAGATTTAAATGTCAGTAACTACACATTTGTTCCTTCATTTATTAAATCACTCCCTTATTGGCTTGCTGTCTTAACCTCTGTTATCTTGGGAGCAAAAGTGGATTTATCATTAAAGCAATTGGACTAAAGAAGAATACACAAAAAAGATGTAAAAGAAGGAAAGGGTAAAGAAAAACCAAGGAAAGCCTGGAGGCCTTGTAAAGGCATACACAGGAAACATTTTAGAGAGCATTTGCTTGAGCAATAATGACTTCAGCAGAATCTGGATTTACAGCATATGGGAAAATCAATGTTGGTAGCAGAAGCAAGAGTTTCATGGGAACATATTGCAAGCAATAATCGCCAAGATAGCTGATGTCTTCATGACCATGCAGACCATGTCAAAGAAAATGATTGGTTTCTAACCAGATTCTCACATTTTTCTTTTCATCTACTTTTTTGTCTCAACCAGTGGATATGGCTTAGAAAATAATTTTCCAATTCCCTCTTACCTAAAGGTTCAAATGTGAACCATGGACATCATTTTTACAGGAGGCCTGCCTGCGTGTAGCTTAAATCTAAAGCTGCTGACTGTCTGCCTCTGCTCCATTTGGAGCTGGGTTTACTGAGATAAGCTGTGTCAATGCCAAGTGGATCATCTCATTTGATTGCACTCTGCAGTGACACTGACGCAGAAAAAATGACAGGAATACATAGAAATAGATGGAAGTAGAGAGACCCTGGTGGGTGTTAAGAGAGAGAGAGCGCGAGACAACAGACAGACAGAAGTGAGAGAAAAACACAGCAGTAGAAAGAAACAAAGCAACGGATTGAAGAGGAGAAATATATATGAAAGAAATACATCTTAAATAAATCCCCCTAACCTGGAGGTGTTTATGTGGGGATGATTTAGATCGTGGCTTAGGAGAACAGAGCTTTGTCAACAAGAACTACTACAGTCACCTCATATCTCTGTATTTATTTTTCTCCACATTTATTCTTCTCTTTACTTCTTTTATTCGTATGCACTCCCTGCCTTTACCTTTCTCCTCTCCAAGCACTGCCATGCTTGTACTCGAATGGCAAACTGTTTTGTGTATGTACTGAAAATATGTCTTTATGCAGTATGTTTGCATGCATTCGCCTAAGTATTAGTCTGCATCTCACTCTTTTTCACTGCATCGCAGTCATATTGCAGAAATTGTAATATTTCCATGACATTCCACCAAGCACTCGAACAAGTAAATTCATCTTTTGTCCAGGTACAAAACGACAAACTTTGCATCTATTTTGATAATCAGCATTTTTCAGGCATCTTCGCAGACAGGAGGATTTTTAAAAAACAATCATTTAATTTACAAAACAAATGTGTAGAATTGTACAATTGCTTTCTACCAGTCAAGATTGGTGTAGTGCAAGGGCCAACAATCTAACTGTATCCGAAGCTAAGCTGGGTCTAAAAATGTCCTTTACAATTTGCAATGTACAGTTTGAGGCCACAGCTGTTCAATGGGGTCCCCTATTCAAGGAAGCATGAGGAAGTATTTCTTTTTCTTTTTCTCTTCCCCTCTTGGTTGCTCCTGCACTGGGTTCTTTTGTGCCTCCAAACTCTGCAACAGGCAAAAGAAAGGACAGTGATTTCTGAGGGTCTTATTTATTATGACTCATAGCTTTATCTACAACCACTTACACACACAAGCCTGCAACGCACGCGCACATTCACACTGGATTCTCATGTGGTGATTGTCACTTGAGCGTAAATCAGAAAGCTATTCAAATTGAGGGCCCTGCTGACTCAGCTTATACACGGCACACCGTGTATTGGGAAATTGGCAGATAATGCATTCTGTGTGTGTGTGTGTGTGTGTGTGTGTGTGTGTGTGTGTGTGTGTGTGTGTGCGTGCGTGTGTGTGTGAGATGAAAACAACAGACAAGAAGAAGTGAATAGAAACAATTGAGGGCACAAGACAAAAAAGAGTGAGAGAGGATGGAAGAAAAGATGGACAGATGTTGTGAAGCTGGATGGAGATACAGAAAAGGTTTCTATTTCCCCTAGATTGAAGGACAATGTGACTGTCTCTTCAAGAGTCCAGTATTGTCAGTCAGAGTGAGATATATATTCATGTTGCATTCAAATATTTGGTATAGCAACACACACTGATGCATCAACACGTACAAAAATAAGTGCTTTCTAGCTGGACGGACTCTTTGTTGTACTGTCCTTCTGTAACCTTTACAAGTCTTCCCTTTGATATTTCAACGTTTCTCTTTGTTGGCTACAGTTTTACTCTCATATTCTCCAGGGTCTATCCATTTCCTCACTTCCTCCTCCCATCCATCTTCTCTCCAGTTTTTCTTGAGCTTCCCTTTGTTTTTAGTGTTTCTCCAGCAGCCATGCACTATATGCTTCCATTACATTTAGTGAGTATGAATAAACAGGTGTGAAAGTGTAAGTGTTTAGTGTATTTGTCTGTGTGTTTGTGTGTGTGTGTGTGGTTGTATGTGTGTTCAATCAGTCTGTGCCAAATTTTAGACTCCAAAAGAGCAGCTGTTTGTTTAAATGCTAATTTGAGCAAATGTTTGCTATTGGCTTGATGACAGCACATGGCTGTGTGTAGGTGGGGACTGTACGATCATGCATAGTGCATAGTTTGTATAAAATATGTATAGATAGAAACACACACATTGATTGAATCTTAGCTTAAGCTGTTTTCACTTGTTTTTACTTGTGACTGAATCAGTTTTGCCAGCCTTGCTAAGCCCTAAGGCCTGATGGTTGCAGATAAGAAAGCAGACGAGAAAAGAGGGGAGGAGAGCGAGAAAGAGCTGAATGAACACACTTAGGCATTAAATATGACAGAATCACCAGCTGTTCAGGAGAATCAGATGCTTTTTTTCTTCTTTTTTTTTACTCTGTGTTTCTCCCTGTAAATGTTGGAACAACTTGTCATATTGATTTCATTGGCTAATCATGATTTCTCTCTCTAGTAACACCAAACACTGCGCTGCTTAGGACTCTGACTCTGATCTTGTGTGTGTGTGCTTTAACGCCTCAGGTTTCTTTTGCAGTGCAATGAAGACTGATGAGAACCCTTTGGGAGGCAACACTCCACTGAAATTACAGAGAATGCCTTGCTGCTGGCAGGCTGCTGTCAGTCCTCTGCTGTTACAAGCAGAACAGTAAAAGACACAACCTAAACCATCCCAGACTGCAGTTATATTAACTTAATAACCCAGGATAATTTGATGAGGCAGCAGTAGTTGTATGTGCTTGTAGTTTTAGCATCCACCTTTACATCAAAAGAGAAAATGTGGGAACATGTTGACAGGATTATTGTATATATTCTGGTGGCCTGACAGAAAGTAATGATGTCACATTTACACAATAAATATGCTAAGCATTTAAGAGACTGAACACCTAGCAAAAAGTATAACAACTTACAATGCAATTTTAATAATGCAGCCTCTTTACTCTTTTGCTTTATTGAATTGACAGCAAGATGTGTTGTAGTGTCAGCTGCTTTCCTGTAAACACCCTCCTATTTTGTTGAGCAGTTAAGAAATGGTATCCGCTGTGTTATTCGGTGAGTGTATGTGTGTGTACTGTTTGTATGTGTGTGAAAGTTAAAGCTTGAGGGTGGTGTTTGGTTGGATTTTCTGCTAAAACAAATCTCAGCCCTTGCTGAAGTGTTGAACTGAAATGTTGGTAACGATTAACAACCCTATCACCTGAAAATATGCTACGCTCATTTTGCATTTATTTTTTTTCACAGTGAGTGTATCACTTTAAAATAAATTAATGAGGAAAGAAGTCTTATTACTTAATGTGTCAACCTTTATTGGCCTGATGATTAGATCCCGATTTAACAGTCAATTCTCACGTACAACAATTTGTGATGCGTCTCAATTTTCAATTTACTGCACGTGGCTTTATACACAGCATGTTTCTTGTCCGTGCTTCCCATATGGTTCCTGAAATTTGAAATGTTCCAAGATGTCCACTTTCAAAAAACTAGGTGGGTTTTATTTTTCATCACTTGCTGCTGATCTCTGCCTTCCTCTGCCAAGTAACATTAGGCTAACATTTACCCATAATTCAATGCAAGAAAGTGCTGTGCAGCATAATGACTTAACTTATTGTCCGGCCCATGCTTGAAAATCAGCAGTCAACTTCGGTAGGCTATTTAGTTGCCTGCAAACGTCTGATTGTGGTCGACAGACTGATGCAGAGTCCTCTAAGCTTTTACTTTAAGTATTTTACCTGGGAGGTGACTTTTATTTTTTCAGTCATTTTCATGCAGTGTGTCTACACTACAGTAGAAGCAAGAGTTATATATAATGAGATAAGCTATGAGAGATTAGAGCAACAGAGTCCTTAATAACTTAAAAGGAGTAAAATGTGTAAAAGGTCTGCTGCATACAAGAGTTCTGTGCCCCAGCATGGATACTGAGGATTGCAGTGAAATTTAGTGAATGGCTATCATCAACAGCCCAATTTAAGCTCTGACGGTGAAGTCGGCGGGGAAGAATCACCACAGTGTGAGTCTTATTGGAGAGAAGGGGTGAGAAATACACTAGAGAGGTACAAGGCTTTGTTAAGCGGGTACAATGGAACTTCAGTTTAAAGTGAGAGAATGACCGAGGCAAGTAAAAACAGAGAAGGACAGATTTTGAGAGAGAAATCGGGTGTGGAAGGCTGCCATGCAGAGGTGGAGTAACTGTGAGTGGTAGACAGATTGGAAAACAGCTAAGACCTGTATTTATAAGAGGACAAAGAAGAGCCACTTTAAAGAGAGAGAGGGGTAAAGATGCTCATTGCAGAAGGAGAATTGAAGTCTGCTCTTTGAACCTATAGAGAGCGTTTGCCTTTGGTCCTTCATGATTTTCTTCTGTGTGTATTTGGCAGAGGGGGGTTACTATAGAGAAAGACTTCATTGCTGCCAGATATGCTCTTTCTTTGTCTACTCATGCTTTGCTCAAAGCCAAGGCAATGTGTTTGTTAGAACTCAAAATGTATTTTTTTTACCTCTGTGATACACCCAGACAACTGCATTTGACTTTTAATTAGATATACCACCATTTCCTATCTATTTGTTTTTTTACAGTATGTATACTACGATATGCAGGAAAGGCTGTTGAAGGCCTTGTTTTTAGCCTACCCGATTGCAAGAAATGCCTTTTGCTTTGTCATAACCATTATGGCATAATGCATAACGTAGAATAGTGACTACTACACGCTTACTTGCTGGTTCAGAGGAGTGAGGAGTCAGCACCCAATGGCAATATAAAACAGAGCAGTCAATAAAATACCAAAACCATGAGAGGTCCTTGCACATACAGTTATACAAAAAAAAAAATAGGCTGATGTTAGTAAGGCAATATGCAAACACATACACAAAACCAAACACATAATCAATTAATTACAAAGTTAACGAGGTTAGTAATTTAATAAGGAAAAGTATCCTGTCTCAAAAAATATGAAGTTAATAAAAATTAAATTGAGGGAGCTAATGTAGGTTTATTATTCAAGGATACAGATTATGATGATGACTGATTTTTCCATAAAGAAGACAAAGGAAAGCCAACAGAGAGGCTAATGTTGCTTTGGCTTTGAATTGGCTGATAGGGGATGACACACACTGTGTTAAATCTAAATCTCATTGTGTCACTTTGTTAGAATACATAATGGCTAGGATTATGAAGCCTATTGGGCTAGCCCAGGTCATCCCAGGTTTAAAAGACAAGTTTCAGTACGACATCTAAACTTTGCCTTTTTAATCAAAATGTGTAAATCAAGACAAATATTGTATCTTCAGGAGCTTGTTTTTTTAGTTTAAAAAAACAAAACAACTTGCAGACTTATGATTTCTTTATTTTCCTCTCTTTATCTTTGTTTCCCTTTTGCCTCTTTGCTTTCCCCCTCATTTAACTTCACTCACACTACCGACCTCATGAGATTGGCAGCTTTTATCAGGCAGGCCAAAGGCTATTAGCCGTTTGTGGTTTTGCTAATGTGGCTGTTTTATTTAGAGAAATAAACTATTTGAACTTTAACACATTTCTCTTCTTATCTAAACTGAAATAAATTGAGGTTACAAGAGAGAAAATTTCCTCATTATAGGCAGAGTTCCCTGTTGAATCTCCACTGGTCAAAAAGGTCTTGCTTTGTGTCCCAATAACCCTAAAAGTGCAAAAGGAATGCATCATTTTGCACCTTTTGCTTTCAGTATATTTAATTTCTAATGCTGTTCCCTTCCCAAGAGCCATCCATTGTTCCATTAAGAGGGTATGATTGTGACCTTTTATCTAATCAGGTGCTGTTTTGCTTTTGTGTCGCCACAAAGAAAAAAATAAATTGGAAAACATTTTTCATCAATCTACAACCTTGAATCAGGGTTATGCTGTTGTCTTAAGGGTAAATAATGGAATGCAATGATTTGCAAATCTGTTTTCAACCTATATTTAATTGAATAGAGTAAAGACAACATATTTATGTCCAAATTAAGAAAACTTAATTGTTGTTCTGTAAATATACATTTCTGAAAAGTTGGGACAGGTGCATGAAATGACTTGGAAAGCTGTGGAATGCTCAGTGTGGCATAAAATCACAATTTGGAGAATTCCACAGGTAAACTGATTAATTGGTAAGATGTGACTGTGTCATTAAAGGGGTATTCTCGAAAGGCTCAGTTGTTCACAAGCAGTTGCATTAAATTGCAATAAGTTTAGCAATTTCACCATCTATATCCATAATATTGTTTTTGGTTCATCAGTTTGTATCCTTTGGGCTTAATTCACATTTTACACTGCGTCACATTTTTTTTTTAAATTGTGGTTGTATTATTTTGTATCTGACTAAAGGGATTACGTTCAAGCAAAACTGAAACTCTAAAGAAAAGCTACAGTTACAGCTCTGTGTCAGCCGACAGTAATAATTACTAATGGATCATTTGAATGGATTAGTCACACCACTTATGGTCACCTGCAACTATGATCCAGTGAATCCATTCTTTAGGTTTGTTGTTTAAGGTTTTACAGAAAGGAAACCTCAGCTCTGCATGTCACACAGCATTCCCTTTTTTATGGAATACAATGAATTTCTGATTGAATTTGGGGCTCTGGGAGTTCAGCAGTGTTGAGGAATAAAGGCATAGCAATAGTAAATTAGAGACATCTTAATCCCATTTTAATGTCTTAAAATGTCAACAAATTGAAGAACATTGGATAGAACATTTGGATAGCCTGCTTTTCATATGCTGACCATATGAGACAATTTACAGAACTGCATACCTAGGGGCATATTCCTCGTACAAACCAAACATATTTCCCATATTATACAATATCTTGTAAATTGAAGCCAAAAAGCAGCTGCACAAGCACCAATTCATTTTTTTTTCTTTATAAGAAAACAATAAGGAACCACAAGGAACAAGATAAAACAGCCCCTTCTATGACAAAACATCCCTGGGATTCTGGGATTGCAATATGTCTGTCTGTTCCTGTGTGTGGTGTTTAGTTCATTTACAGTAGATGTGTGAATCTGAAACCGTGGGACCTCTTGCTGTTTTCTCATTCAGCTTACTTTATCTAGCTCTCCTACATACTATTCATGTCCAGTCACATGTATCTGCTCAGTGAAATATGTGACCTGTTGAGATTTTTTGTAATTCTTCTTTTACCCATACACAAACCCGTTTTTCAATTTTCTGCTCATTCATTTTTTAAGGTTCCTGAAGTTCAAGGATGACACAGAACCAAGTCTACATTTACACCATTCATTCTAGTCCAGCCTCTATTGTTACTTCTTTCCTCCCACCTAATCTCATCCAGTACAATCACTGCCTCTTCCCAGTTAGAAATGTGCCCTTTTTCTCATTTTGTGTTTCTCATCTCACATGCAAACACCCCAGCACCACCTGCCCAAACAAGGAGTCTTGATGACTCATAACTCCCCACCGGGGCTCACTCAGGTGCCCTCCTACAGAGCGCTGTGTCAGGATTTGCTCCAGCATTGGAGTATGTGCCAAAATTGTTTTCATCTTATTAATTGGTAGCAAAGTCTCTACTCATTGAGCTCTCTGCCGCCCTCCCTCTTGTATTTCCTTTTTCAGATTTGACATGCACTCCTTCACATGGCCCCTATCTTCAACCATCTGACAAACGGGCAACACAAATCAATACGGTTCCCATCTTGCCTAGATTGATTCATAGTTATGGGACTTTTACAAGGTGGGCCTTATCTTGTGATCTGTGAAAGGTAATGATGTCTAGCAATGTGTCCATTGTGTTGCTACAGGCATAGCAAGCTCTCAAACAATCATTTATTTTTAAGGTGAAGGAAAGTGTGCCCACTCTGCTTGTGTGTCTGTACATTGTTAACTTGAATGTTCGTTTTTGTTCGTAGATATCAAAGAGATACTGTAGTACCTCTGTAAACCTGCCAATCAAATAACAACAACACTCTGATGTTGGTCATATTAGTGTGCCGTGTTCTTTTCCTTGAATACGCTTGCCTTCCAGAATCTAAAGATGTTTGTTTAGTGTTTGCACAGAAAAACATGTCCTGGAGGTTTTAGACTATAAGTAAATTAGCATTTACACGTATGGCCATATAGAGCTCATTTAATGCTGTACACTGCTCTGGTAATTGGCTTGATTTGATCTAGGTCAGCGTACAAAAAAAAAAAAGATGCCTACAGGAGCTGCAGTAATCTGGAACAAGATAAGCAAGTATGGAAATGATTTAAAGGGGTGGAAGGGTGGATAGATGGCTTTCTGGTAATGTCTCGTCAACATTAGCATGCTCATGCACCCTTGCTTTTGCCTGCTCATTAATTCACTCTTATACAGCATACATACACACAAACATACACACTGGCATACAAAATATGACTGTGATCAATGGGTAATAATGAAAGACCTTTTCTTAAATGTCACAAATTAGATTCAGTTTCGACATAACGAAGGGACAAATATTGAGGTTCAAAATTTCAGTAAACACTTTTAAATGGATTTGAAATGGCCTTTAAGCACCAAAGCTATTTCCAATATTGACATCTAAATTGTGAAGAGGCGGAGAGGTGAATGCATTCATATTCAAGAGCAGGAATGATAAGAAGGAAAAGAGGAGAGTTCCTCCAGTTATTCATTATACTGTAAACTGGGGATGCTCAACTTGCTTTGAGGAGGCCAGGAGTCAGGCAATTATCAAACATTAATGATTTATTATAGAAAATGAATAAATATTAGGATCACTGAATGTTAAGCATGTTTTAAATTGTGATAGCACCTGATATTAGCAACCTTGCATGCAGCAGATTTGCCAAATTAAATCCTGGTTTAGGATTGGTATGAGGTAGCCTGTTTTCATTGTTAACCTTTAGATATTTGCTGTCATCATTCATTTTGCCAAAAGGCAAATCCTGTCGCAGCGTGTACGTTGGGTGCATGTGAACTTCTGTGCACTGCAGAGATTGCTGATAAGCAAGTATGCAACTTCCCAAGTAGCAGTTAAGAGACATAATTGAAAAATGACTACAAATCAGCAGCTCCCATTGTGAATCAATTTATTTTCAATCTGAATTAGAATGGATGGCAGGCCACCCAGCATCTTAATTGAGTTGAGTATCCATGATGTAAATTGTGCCCATTGCTAAAATGCTATTCCCTGATTGACATAAGTTCTGAAAGGACCTCTTTATGTGCAATTTGCTAATTGGAAAAAATAAACAAAAGGTTATTAAATTGTTGTCACAACAGTAAAAACTAAAGCAGAGGCACAGACTTTAGATTTAATGATCATTAAGGACTGTACTTGAGCCTTATCCTTTACATTAAGACTGACATCAATTCTCTTTTGGCCTTTTTTAATTTCCATTAACAGATTCCCATTTAAATTTAAAGAAGAAAGGAAAAAATTATGTGATTGCATCCACAGTTCTGCAGATCTGTAAATTTCACATGGCTGCAAAAGCGTTGGTGTCAGGGGATTGATTCTAGACCCATGATAATCTATGCACTCATGCAACAGTTATATAAAGCAAGTGCTAGCAGTTCGTAGCATCTTCCTAGTGCCGACTTGGCCTCTATCCACTGCATCCTCCTCACTGACTCATGTCAGCTGAAGAACAGTAATGTTACATTATTCATGAGCTTGTTTTGCTGTACGCCTCTTTGGATATTGTGTCTATGTCCAATGTTCACCAACTTGACTGACAGGCAGTATAACCTTGTAGTATAAATGTCAAAGTGAAGCTACCCCTGCCAAATACATGTGTCCAGGAGAGTAGGAGGCCCCACAGGAAACAACAGTGCTTTCTTTGCCTACAGCCTCAGGCATAGCAGACTGCAACACCCAGACATTAGAGAAAACACACATGCAAACACATGACAAAAATACATTCAAAGAAATTTTCCACTTTAGCTTCAACCTCCTTAACGATGCGTGTGGGCAAACACTGCCTCCAGAGACTTGTAAAGTGTAGTCAGATCATTAAGCATACATTAGCTGTGAACTCTGTAAACTTAGCAAAGTTAATTAATGATTATCATTCTTTGCACAAATCTTTAAATGACCATGTGTAGATTTATATACCTAGTGACTCAAATTAAAATGCAGAAAACTTTAACTCATCAAGATAATGTGTGATTGTGTCTCTGGGTGATTTTGGTTGCTGTGTGCTTCTGTCTGTATACATACAGCTGTGCTTTCTGTGCCATGTATAGGTCATCTTACCCAAGTTTGTGTGCGTTCCTCCCATCTGCCTCACAGAAGATTTATGTGTGCCTGGTGTTGGTTGTCAAACTCCGACTGTTGCCTGGAATTTCAATAGAATTTGACATGACAGCGTTTGGCATGGCACTGTGTTTGAATGTCCTCACACTAGCACACTGAATGTTTCAGGAACACCGCAATTAGAGCTCATGCGTGTAGGTTCACACATGCAGGTGTGTTTTTAATGTGCATTTTAGTTTTGTGTTGGTATTGAAACAGTACGTGTGAAGTATGAGTATGTCTGTGTTTCCATTTATTGTAATAAATCTAGCATAGTATAAGCATGGTAAAGTTTCTTGATTACTGGAGGAGGTGGTGGAACACACCAGAGTTGGCCATCTGAAGCGTTTATGAGGGGAATGTATTATTTGGCTCTGTTTTATTGGTGTGTGCGTGTGTGTGTGTGCGTGCGTCTGTGTGTGTTTGTATCCCCGTCATCTGTCTGTGCTCAGAGGCTGTCAGCTATACTCCACAGTGGCATATGACAGTGTTACCCTGAGGGTTTGTCCTGCCTACTCCATTAGTTGCCCAGCTTCACACTGGCACCATGTCATGCCAAGAACAGAAACAACTCCCCCCACCCCCAGCAGGACCGGCTTATGATTAATGACAAGATATGTGTAATTCTGTGGTTTTTCATGGAGGGTACAGTACAGAACCTGAAAAATCAGGCAAGACATAGGGTATGAAATGTTACAAAGGTTAGGATTTTAAACAATAACTGAGGAGTTCTGTAGGTCATGTGTCAGAATGCCTTAGTCACCCATGTAAATATGCTTAGTGTATAACAATAACTGTAAAACCTTTGGCCACATTTTTCTAGTTTTGTACAGTTTTGAGCAATAAGAGTAAAGATGAAAACTAGTTTCAGTGGTGCAATGAGAGTTGCATCACAGTGTTTGCTCACACCAAGTGGAAAATAATTCTAAAAATACACACAATCAATTTATCGCTGAGTTTGCAGCTGAAGTAGTGACTGGTCAGAGTACTTTACTTCTAATTTGTTCTTTGTCTGATGTTAAAGCATGAAGCTTCCAGAGCACAGCAGCATCCTTGAAAAGAATGTGCACCTAATCTAGTTGTACGAAATAGCTTGTGGCATGTTGGAAAAAAGATTAGAATTGATCAAATCTACAACCTATTTATGCTTTCCAGGGAATGAGCAGATGGAAATGTACCATAATCAAGGTTTTCTAACAGGGTTATATAATATATGTGCAATAAACATTAGTAAATTTACAGTAACCTTGCTTTGCCCCATACTGTTCTGCCCCATACTTTGGTCAGTCTTATAAGACTCAACTTAACTTTGTACATAACTGGACTGTTCTGTGAGATTGGTTTCACCAAATCTAAATGTCATGCCATCACAGGATAAAAGCTTGAAGTTGTTCTTTAGACAGTGGATGGGGTTGGGAGGGTGAGAACTTTATACGAATAAATATATAGAAACAAATACAGGATGTCAGGATGTCACTTGATCAAAATGAACTTTCACAATTAGAACTGGATATCTAATTCAATGCTATCTAACTTAAGACTAATCCTAAACCTAAAATCAAGGTTTAACCCTTAAACAACCTTTTTGAAGAAAACAGCCAAAATTCCGTCACACCTCAAAAACTTAAACTGATCCACACGTACGTGAGCACATACACACACACACAAATAAACACAGAGCAGAACTAGCAGAACCACTACCATAACACACAAATAGAATGGATTCATATATTGAATTATTATACCCATGGGTTTCATCCCAGCTCTAGCAATTTCAGAGCTCATTCTCACCACAATTGAACAGGCAAAAATTCTGATTTATTATTTGTCCCGATCGTATCATTATAAATCCCACTTTTACAGCATTTCATTCAAATTTTATGGGCTGTCGTGACTGTGGCTCATTTGGCCATAAATTCAGCCCTCAAATTCTTTTATTTTTCACTACAGTGGTTTCTCCCCAGACTTTTTGTTTATTCCTCCCTTCACCTCCTCCCTTTGTGTCGTGCACTCCTTCCTTCTTTGTCTTCTCATCGAGACCACAAGGGTGGAGTTTGTTTCAGTTTTTCAGTGTGGAAATGTTCAGAGAAATGAAGTGTGGATGTTTTCCCTGTATGTGTGTCTGCTATGCATCCTTGTTAAGAACAAAAATGAGCAAAAGTGCAAGTGAGCTGTTTTCCACAACTTAGCCTGTAAAGTGACACGTGTAATTAGCTGTCTTCAAGAGGTCGGAGGGAGAAAGAAGAAGAAAGATAGGGGGGTAGAAAATGAAAGAGGGAAACAACTGATTATGAGCACAGGAAGGAGGTGGGGAAGATGTTTTTACTCCTGCAGAATCTCTCACTATTCATCTGCTTCCATGGTCTCTTCACCGTCTACTTCTTTTCATCTCCCTTCTATCACTCATTCAACCTCCCTCTTATCTGTCCTTCCCTGGGCCTCTTTTTTGAATGTATGTCTGTTTCTCTTCCTACAATTTCTTACATTAAACAAGTCTTGTTACTGTAGATCCTTTCTGTTTTTATGTCTGTCCTCCCTTGCCACTTGTTCTCCCCATTTAAGCGATGTTTTCCAGGATTAGTGACCTATATCCCTACTGTACTAATGCCCTGCCCAGTTATAGGATACATCTGGCCAAATAGAAACATGTGCACACATTAAGAAAAATAATGCTGACAGGCAGCTGGAAATGGTTTAAGGAAAGGGATGAGGGACTGTTGCATCATTCCTCTGTCGAGCAGTATTACAGTTTTTAGTCATTTCACATAATTTGGTAGTCTCTGGTCATTCCACTTCAAAAGCAGTGTGCCATATGCTGTTATAAGACAAACCATAACTAAATAATAATAATGAACAACAACATTAGAGGTTTTTAGTCGGAAATATATGCAAAGCACTCTTTTCTCCTGACAAATTAGAATGGAAAATCCCTCCTCCTCCCAAAAATGACTAAGTACTTATTTAAAAAAAACTGCTTTGCATACATTTCTAACAAAAATGTCAACACAAGGGTATTTTCAACTGGAAGACAATGCTCTCATGCTTTTTTTTTGTCTTCTCTGGTGAGCACTTTTAGTTCACCCCCCACAGAGAAACAGTTTTGTGTTGCCCGGTAAATATGACTTTTCTCTCACGGTGGCAGCCACTGTAGCACAGGCCTACTCTTTCCCCAAGGTGCAAGGCAAACACATCTGGCTCAGATAGAAATGTTTCCTTTGGTAGAAAGGCAAACATTTCATCTCCAATATAGAAGAGTAGCCTCCAAGTCTCACATGGCACCTGCTTCTCCTCTTTTATTCTCATTGACTTTGTCATTTTCTGAACACTTTTCTTTCTGAAACACGTGTATTACCTCTCTTTTTACAGTATTCCACAATTTATTCTATTCCCAAACAAATAATCCCTGAAGTCAAATCTAAGTGATGGATTCAAATCACAAATTATATCTATCATGTTTCTGTTTTGCATATGGTCTGAAACCCGTGGAGCTATGATTGATGCAAATGAGAGATAATAGTATTTTGCTAATGACGGTTCATTAGATTACCTTGTTATATTTGTTTAATTGGCTCTCAGATAAACCCTTAACCTGCCCTATTTGAAACCCAAGTGTTATTGGATGATATTTAATATTGGTTAATTTGATCTTGTTTTTTTTGAGTGGGAGGCACTGTTGAAGTTTACCTGGAGGTCATGAAGCACATACACCTTTCTCCTCATGTTAAAACACACAAACACATACTGCACATAGCCTGTAGTAAAGTTAAATTAAAGTTCTGTGGTCACACACTATGCATGAAGCCACATTTGCATGTACTGTATGTAAATGTGTATGGATTAGTGTGTACATGGTGGTGTCAGTGTGTGTGTGTGTGTGTGTGTGTGTGTGTGTGCATGAGTCTGAATCAGTATGTGTGCGTCAGTTGCCACCTCTCCTCATTAAAGGTGAACTGAGGCGAGGCCTGGCCGTTTGTTGGGTTGGTAATTGATGTGCGCAGCTCAGTGGGATACAAGGTTTAATTCCTCAGCATTAACGAACGATAAATCACACATACACACACACACACACACACACACACACACACACACACACACACACCTTCACAAACACGCTGCAAAGCAGACATAAATCAAAGGCTAAAGGCCTGCCACTGCCTGCCTTACTGCAATGACAATATCATGCCACCTCTCCCTCCCTCTGTTTTTCTTTCACAGTCTGTCTTTCAATCCTTGTTAATCCCTCTCTACCTTCGTACTGAACTGACACTATCAGCACACATATCTCCTCTCTCTTCCCCTCAGCTCAATTCTACTTTGACTGCAATTACAATATTACAGCACTTTTCGCTCTCCCCCACTCTGTCTGACTCCCTCTCTCCCCCTCAATCCCTTTCAAGCTCTTTCTGAACAACAGATGGTCACCTCATCCCTCCCACAGATCGAGGGATGGAGAGATGGAGAGAAGGCTGAGAAAGGAGGATAGACAGAAAGTGGAACAACCAACTGAAAGTGTGTCTGAGAGAGAGAGAGAGACAGACAGACAGAAAGGGAAGGAGAACGACACATGCTTCTGTCATGAGTGGCCATATACATGAGCACAGAAAGCACAGAACAAAAACCCTACTCTTGCAGGGAATGTAGATGAGATCACACATACACACACAAATACACACACTGGGCACGCAAAGAGGCGTTCCAAAATCTGCCTGCACAGATTGCATCCTCATCCCACCTGATGGCACCAGGTCAGATAATTATTTTAAGCATCATTTACATATGAATCACTAATAAGTGATTTGGTGTGGGGAAAGAGGCCAAGGGGCACTAGAGGAGGATGAGGAAGACGTAGAGAGAAAGAGTAGGATGGGAGATGAAGGAGAGGCGTAATGGCAGATTGAAGTGCAGCATAGTGTCGGATGAGATGGAGGTGACGCAAGGTGAATTACAGCGGCATTGGAGAGGGGAAGCCAGGCCAAGCTTCTGTCGCACTCGATTTTGCTGGCTAGCGGGAATCTTGACCCATCCTCTCTCTATCCCCTATCTCCCCTCAAATTGGTATTCATGGTCTATTGTGGTCACTCCATAATTGAGCCACTACCGGTGATACAGTATGATGAGAGAGAAGGAAAGAGGGAGAGTGTGAGAGAGGGAAGAGTTTTGGGCTAAGGCATAACATAGAAGGGCTGCTATTTCATGGCACATGGTTGCTGAAAGTGCAAATTAAATCTTAGAGAGAACATTTTGTATAATGAAAATATTTTTTATGGAAGAGTTTCTAGAAGAACAGTGACCACTAATAAGGTGATCATTAATTCTTAAAGGTTTGTAGATGTGCAAGAGAAAAGCCCAGTGGGACTATTGTCAAGGCTGCTTGTTTCAGGGCACCGGTAAACTTAAGAGTGAAGCGTAACACTCATGGCAGAGCATTTGCCCCCCCCCCCCCCCCCCCCTGTCAAGCTCTTCCAACTGTGTGCCTCATTATAAAAGAGTTAATACACTGAATGAAAAGCAAGCACACATTGAATGGAAACTTCCACCTCAGCACCGACTCTTGGATAATTGGTGGGAAGCAACAAAAGATGCAGCAAAACAGAAGTTAAAGTTATTACATATTATTATGTTTTATTTTTAAATGTACATTTAATTTGCTGTAACTATGAAGCTATGTAGTTATTTCTACAAAATAGAAAACTAAAAAAGTTTATTTCCTTTAAACTGTAATACATCAGGGTTAGGGTTAGGTATGCAAGATTTTACATTTGGCCTATTAATTATCTATTAATATTAATTATCATTGTGAATTAATGAAATGGCTATTTTGAATCAGTTGCAGCACAATACAGTGACCTTTTTGATGTTTAGGTCATCACAATCTCACAACCATAGCTCTTATTTTATTTTCCTGGTGACTTTTTGGTAGGAAGGTAATTTACTTTCACTATTATTATGATGAACCATGTAAGATTAATTTGTACTGCCTGAAGAGAAGGAATGATGATTGGTGGGGAGGATTCAGTATTCACAGGAGAGATTGTGCTGTCATATTCTCACATCTACAGTGAGCTTTATTGACACAGAATGATGATAAATACAAGATCCTACAAAGTGTAAAGAAGAAACGCCTAATGTGCTGTCTGTTGAAGACAGATGGGAAATACAAGACAGCATTATTGAAGAAGGAGCACCGTAATGAAACAAAGAAAAAGCTGCAGGTTCTCTCCTAAAGGGACACTGCTATTTAAAATGTTATTTAAGTGGTAAATGTTTGTTTACATGGTTTAGAAACATAAAATCTTTTTTTAAATTAATTTTCTAACGAATTATAATAACGAATAACAGATTATGTAACATCCTGAAGCACCATCTATAAGTCAGTCTTATGTGAATCTTACATACAATAGTCATGCTGGTTGTTGGTTGTTAATTTAAGCTGTATCTGCAATGAACCATTCCTGTATGAATGGAGCAAAAATCCAAATCCATTGTTTTGCTGAGATGCATTCTGGCAAAAATCCTGCACAGATGAACAACCTTTCTCTACAGAGAGCAACAGAAGTACTTCTAGAAACGTACCCTTGCAGATTTCTCCCTTACGAATGCAACATTACATTGAATTTGTTTAGGAGATCTGCCAGAAAGTGTATAGTGCTTACCCTTTTAGAAAACCACCACTGTCCACAGTGGTTCACATAAGCAGACGTTTGATCAGCAGAAATGACTTTATTGCTGATGTCAGTTTTTGAGTTATTGCTGCCTGATTGTGTTCAATAAAGAATCTATAGGGACTAATTACATGGGCCTGAGATTGGGTATTGATAATGTTCTGAACCTAATGATGTGTGAGAAATTGTAATTGTAATTGTGTGTGTCTGGGTGTTTTGGTGTTGGGCGGAGTGGGTTTTGTAGTTCCACAAGTGTGTGACATCATGCATGTGGGTGTGTCTGTTTTCCTCCTGTTCTTTAAATGGTTTAGGCTTTCTAAATCCATCCTTCATGATGGACAGTTGGAAGTGAAAAAGGCCAGTTTTAATTTGCTGCATGGATACCCTCCTCAGCTCTCGCAGGGACTCTCTGCTTACCACCTCTCCCGTTAAACGAGCACACAGTCAGAAGCACGCACACACGGAAACCTGCTCAAATATACAGCTGCCACAACACTGACATACAGATGCATGCACACATTTATGGAGATAAACACACACCAGCATGCAGATGTGTGTATGTACACACACAGATGCCAGGGGATCTCAGGTGGTGCCCTATTTAGATGGAATGAGTCACAGAGATCACGCCACTGTCTAGACTAATCATCACTTTTTAGTGGATATTCTCTGCATGAACAGAAAACAATGAGCAAGAAAGTAAAAGCACCGGGAAACAAACAGGTTAGAAAGTAAGTGGTAGGAAATGAAAAGACAGAAGTCATTATGTCTCATCCACTCAAACAAATGAGCGGGGATAGAGAACAATAAGGGCAGCTGTGTTACATACAGTACTGTGTCAACATGTCTGCTTTAAACAGCCTATCTGCTTTTATTCTCAGTAGATGTCTGGCACATTTCTTTCATAACCCCCAACAGTCACATCACCGTGACAGTCAAATCTGGACTTCTGAGCTCTTGACGTTATGCGACATACAGATTATATAATACCATATGAAATGCACCCACTAACAAATCAATCAGCTCTGACAAACATTTACAGATTCAATAAGTTGTGACTTCAATGTAGCTCTCATTTCTTATACAGTACTGTGGTCGATGTGGATTCAGTAAAAGTCAATTTTTAATATCCACGTGCAGCTATTTTGTAAATTAAATCATCTAATACTATTGTCATGGACATGATGATCGAAACCAGCCAAGGTGTCTATGCTGATGGAACGTACAGCAGTCACATGAGGCACTAAAAGAATTTACTCTCTGTGTGCTGCTTATTGGTTTGACATCCTCCAGAGTTCTTCAAGAAGAGGCAAAAAAAGCAACTACCACTCGCTTTTGTCAATAACTTTAGCTTTTTGCGTAGCTTTAGGGCTGCAACTAACGTTAATTTTTATTATCAACTAATCTATCCATTATTTTTGAATGAATCAATTATGTCATTTTGTAGTCCAGGGTAATTTTTTTTTTTCTGACCATCTGCCTGAAAACTAAAGACCAAAATGATTAATAGATAAAAGTCATTGCCTTATTATTTCAGGAATGCAAAGCTTATTGGAATTACTGATGTTGCCACTACAGCCAGTAGTATTGTCCATATTCCTATTGCTACAGTACTGGAGTACTACAGTTGTTACCTTTGCTGCTATAGACTATATTAGCAATACTGCCTTGTTATTGTGATTATGTTGCTGCTATTTCTGTATTCACCAAATCTGCTTCTACCAGTCTTGTGTCTGTGATCTGAGCAGCTGCAACTCTTACCAGAGAACATACAGGACCATGGACAGTTCTGTCAGTACATGAGTCATTTGTGAGTTCAGCACCATAGAGAGCACCTTGGATGTTCACGAAAGACTCATTCAGCCTCTCTGTTTTCCTGCCCTTGTCACACCTTTCTCCCATAATTACATTCTCACACCTCCCCTCCATCTTCATTCATTTTTCTTCATCTCTCCTCCGCTTTCCGCATTACCCCATTCTTCCCAAAGGGGCTCTGAGTGGTTGTGCAGCATTGAAAAGCGGCGCAACATGGGCACAGAAGTAGCTACAGTGTGGTCCAATTAAAATGCACAGTGCACTATCCTGCATGTATGACAACAATCAACATCACAATATGCAATTTTTGGTATTCTGCTTTGTGCCGTGGAGTTTCTGTGGAGGGGCTGAGGTGTGTGATGCAGTAGAATGCCAAAATAGTTGGAGTGATGATTTAAACACTTGCAACACACAGTACAGAAGGTTAATATACCACATCCGAACCTTTCTCTCTATAGCACCACTGAGGAAGAAAGCATTCCGAGCATTGTTACAGCAGGAGCCATGTTCATTATTTATATCCGCAGTGAAGGCTGCCACTTTCATTTCTGGATTCAAGAACAATCAAATGTGCTGGGGAGGAAAAAAAAGGCCTGAAAATTGATAGAGATGTTTCTTTGACCGCTTCACAAGCCGTCCCCCTCAGTGTGTATAGACTCAAAACATATATGCTTATTTCTTTTCTTCTGTGTATATTTGTGTTCCTCCGTGGGGAGGGATATAATTGCAAAAGAAAACATCGGAATTCTGGAAGAAAATGAGAAAACCTCTTCTCCCAACTGGTGCACACATACATGCATGCACGAACAAAGCTCTATGACCCCAGGAGATGCAAAGTGAAAGGGGTAATTGCAGACAGCATTTAATTGGTTCAGGGAAGTGAACAGATGTGCGGATTGAAACACAACGATGGAGAAAGAGACACCAAAAGATGAAAGGGAGAGACTTTAAGATGTAGTCGTAGGGAGAGATAAAGAGATAGTGATGGACAGATGGAGAGATTGAATATGAGATGAGGGAAAGACAGAGATTGAGAGATGATGGAGATAAAGGTGGAGGGAGGGTTATGAGTTTAGAGAGTAAACTCAGACAGGCTGTTTTTAGAGCATCGTGTTGAAAGCCGCACTGTCTACCTGATTCTGCCTCTTATTTTACCCTCCAGTTTCCTTACTGTCTGCACTTGTTTCTCTCTGACTCCTTCTTAGCCTTGTGATCTACCCACACATGCTTTACCAAAAAAAAAAAAAACTACAAACCAACCATACACACACACTGTTCCCTAAGAGCATTGCCCCTTCTCCACCAGAAGCCACTTGGGATTCTTAGTATCCATTTACTGGGGGCTTGCGTCATGCCATGCTTCCTGTAACCCAAGGTCTTTGCAGCATCACATACACAGCAGGGGGAAGCCTTGATGAGCATCCGCTGGCCTTAAAGGGGCTTCAGCATGGGAAGGAAGACCGTGTCTAATTGGCACAGTTAAGACTTTATAACCTTGTTGGTAGATAATTCTGAAAATAGCATTCGCTCCTCTATTCAGTCTTCATTGACTGTTTTAACTGGTTGGGATTTTGCAAGGTTATATGTCCTGAGGGGGAGTTGCATCTAAAGCAGTAGGTCATAGGTTATGATTGTGGATGTAGAAATGCTGTTCTATTTTCTGTCTCAAAAACATGCAACTATCTTGGTGCTAATTGCAGTGCACTGAGTGTAGTTACATAGACTTTCCGGCTGCTGACAGTAGCAGTAGTTTAAAAACTAAAAAATACAGCAGAAAGAACACTTTGCAGGGTTTCTGCACTAATGCCACACTGTGGCTCCACTTGCCAACTAGAACATCCTGCAGTAATTGGATATTTTGTGAAACTTTATTGCTTTTCTTCAAAGGTGTCTTTCCTTTGTCAACTCCTACAAGGAGGCCAGAGCACATTGTCAGCCATAGACATTAGCAGCTTGCTCAAGGACACCTCAGTAGAATGTTTCTGTTGCCCTCTACTTGGCTTTAAGGGTTGTCACTGTCGCAGTGCACACAAAAAGCTGCATACAATGAAGGAAAGAGTTCAAGAGATCATTACCTGATCAAAGATGCCATGCATACATTCATAAAACCTTACTAACCTTTGGTGCCATGTACAGGATGTTAAAGTAACTTTCACATCCAGTGTATCAAGCAAATTTTGTCAGTGTATTTAGGTTCTCCCAATAGCACAAAGGTCACAACAAGAGAGGGATCTGAAGTTGGCTGGAATTAGGTTCGGAAAATGTTTCTGGGAAGTATAGCCCCGATCTAAGGAGAGTTCAGCACATCTAAGCAGAAAGGCCGGGGGAAAGTCTGAGTCTTTTGAAGTGTGAATAACAGCTCTAATTTTTTTAGCAATTCAAACCATTAGTCCCATTCCCTCTCATATAAAACTCGATAAAGAACTCATCCCTTCTGATTTACAGCGTAATACTTTCATCCAAACTATCCCTGCTTTTACGTTGTTCTCCTACTAATGAAGGGCAACTTCAATCGAGACCTGGGCCATTACTCTGCCAAAGAGGGATTGACTGTAAACCTACGCTACAAAGACACACACACATACACACACACACTTGTATGCACGTGTGTGTTCACGCACATTGTCATACACACAACTCATCAGAGGATGTTCTTGATCATACTCACAAATCTCGTCTCACACATCCAGAATCAACCATGCACATGTGCTTGCTTCCAATGTGATTAGACAGAGTATAAAAAGTCATAAGTGTGCACATACGGTAACGGTACAGACTCACAGACTGTAGCCTGTGGTTTAGCCATGGCTAATAATTTGGGAAAGTAAGGAGACATTTAAACGCATGTACTCATCTGAAGATGGCTGCAGCTGTCAAACTTTGAAAAATAGTTCTCATAAAGTAGTTGTGCCCTCTTCACCCTGAGTCTGTCTGAGTCTTCCTCGTGACCCAAATACTGTTGTGTTATTATCATTTCTACCAGACAGTTGGATAGAGGGCTCTCAACCTGGTTTTCCATTCTGATTATGTCGACACTGTTTCACTGCAAGACCGTTCTTCTGAAGATTTAAAGATTGTGTATGTTGTGTATGCTTTTGTTTATATATTCCTTTATCTCCCTGGTCGTTGCATAAGGAAACATTGAATATTGTATATAGTTATAACTAGAGGTCAACCAATAGTGGATTTTTGAAGGCTGATGTAACAATATTTTGGAGCAGGAAATGGCAGATAGCTGATTAGGTAGCTGATTGATACTGAAGCCTGATATTATGATAGGATGTAAAACCATGATTTACACTAGTGGTCTGACTATGAGTCATGGTTCTAGTTAGAGTCTGACCAAGAAAATATGTTGGTTACATACCAGGCAACCCATTGATTTACAACCAAGTATTTCAAAAGGTGTCAGCAGACAAAAAAATGCATAAACACACAAGAGTTTGAAGTTCATCACAGTGTATTATACAGTCAGTACATAATACAAAAGCCACAGTTCAGCTAACAATGAATGAGACCACATCTCAACAACAACAAAAAAAACAACCTTGTTTTTGATCTCAGGAAACAAACAACAAAAATACTTGAGATTAAATGCAACCAAAATAAACCCACATGATGCCTCTTGCATCAGACAAGCTTAATGATTCTCTGATTTTACCTCCTGTAGTCCTGTCTGCTCCCTAACTGTGAATTACAGACTTTGTGGCTCGTTGCCAGGGGTTGCCAAGCTAATCGATCACTCTCAGGACAGACTGGGCCTCTTCCAATGGGTAGATACGCCCTTTTTGGTTTAAAAAGCCGGTACAGATATTCCCTTAGTTGACCTGTATGTGAATGTGTGACACAGTGGTGTGTGCATCGATCTCTACAGTAATGTACATCCTCGCATGACTGGTGGAACTCTGTAGCCATCAGCCGCTATAGGACCGAAGCTCTGCCAATAACGTTTATAAAAGCATGCTGATAAATTGGCCAAACCGACAAATCAGTTGACATCTAGTTATAATCCTGTCTGTCTTGCTTTTATGGCCCTATAGGCTAATAATAATGTCTCAGTTTAGTCATAATTCAATGACTGCCTTGAAGCATGATGATGCTCTATGCAGCTATTATGAAAAATATTAAGGGTGAATTAGTAAAAGGCCATATAGATTATGACAGCTATGAAATTACAGTATACTTCAGCGTCTGTAAAACGTGGAGATTTCTAGATCTCTTTGAATCTTCGGGTTGACTTTGAAGTGGTTATATTGCCCAGAAATTGTCTGCACCTTCGTCATTATTTCAGCTCAGTAGGTCACTAAAATGTGTTTCTGAAAATGTAAAAAAGGAAATGGGTCATTCAGTTTTCTGAATGTTGATTAGATTTTAAACTACAACAACTCGGTTAAAAGTTTGCAAATGAGATTTATCAGTCTGCCCCTGCTGTTTGTGAAAGCAGCTGCTGTGTGTACACATACACTTTCAAGTCGTGTTGACTATTTCGGACACAACAAGCTTCTGTGAGAAGTCATTAAATCTAGAAATTGCATTGTTACAGTAAATAATTTGTGTCTGGTTGTGGCAAAAATAAGATAAAAACCTCAATTTGTCATTACTCTCCAGCTCAGAACCAGGGACAGGCTCAGTTTCTGTTCACTGAGTGTCTGCTGTTTTTCGGAACCATTTGATACAGGCAAATGACGGAGGGGTGTTTCTGAGATTGATCAGTGCTGTCAGCTAATTATGTTTTCGGTCATTAACACTGATATCAATATTAACACATAATTAAACTAACACGGTCATGGTAACAGACTGAAATGCCACTGAGGCTACTTGGAAAATATGATTGTAATCCTTTCCCAAGGGAATGCAGTCCCCTATGGAATATTTGATCCTTTACATTCCGATATATACTGTAGCATTTGGCTATTTAATTAATTTCTCTAAAGTAATATCAACTATAGATATGTTTTGCTTTCATGGCAGTATGAGACAGAGATAATGGAAGAGAAAATCATGCGACACAGGTCAAAATTCCGACTGACTCAAATAGTCTCTTGCGTTCCCATAGATTGCTCCTGAAAGAAACGCAATTAGGCCCTTTGATCACCTCACTGTTGAGCAATAAGAAGACTGATAGCACTTTCAACTCTAGGGAGACTACTGCCGATCTGTTTTTTCTTTTTCTCTGAAGCAGATCAAAGAGCATATTTGTCAGCGTGACAGTGTATTAATATAACTGTCTGAACCACTAAGATATGTCATATGAACTCTTCAATCAGTATGCAGTTTGACTTTCTTCTGGGACAAAAAAAATTACATCGTTCTGGGATGGCAGTCTCTCGCAGTTTTACTAGTGCGCTGTCTCAATCAAACTGGTTTTGGTCAGGATCTCGTTCCCCACGTTGTGCCGCTTCTCATATGAGTAGGCTATAATTTCTGCATGGCAGGTCAATCTAATGGTGTTCCTATAAAGGGGAGCATTAAATCCCACTGGTGTATTCCCATGGCAATTGTTATTTTACTTTAATGTTCAGAGGAGTTTGTGTCTCTGTGTGAGTGGGATGGATGGAGCACAGGACAATCAAATACAAAGAAGGAAGTGACTAATGCAGCAGAAGAGAGACTTCTCCTCTCACACAAACTAACTTTGGAAGAACTATATGAGTGAACTGAACCCTGGCTTGTCTGTCTCTACTTGTCTGTCTTTTTCTTTCACCCCCTCTGTATCTCTCTTTCCATCTGTCTCTTTCTATATCTATCCCTCTGGCCTTTTGTCTCAGAGCAACTCTGTGGGTGTGCATATATTAAATGTAATCCTGCTGGGCAATGAGAGCGATACAAGGAGAGAGAGCTATTGCTTCCTCTTCTTCCACCGATAAATTACTATTCATTGTGTCTTTTTTTTTTGCTTTTTCCTGTACTGTCATGCTGCTTCACCCACAACCATTGCGACCTGCATACAGAAATGAGAGGAGGGGGAGAAAGAAAGACACAGATGAGTAAGAGCACAAATATGAACAAGTGAGGCAACAGAGGCAGATTTGAGGCAGAGGAATTGAAACAGGAATATTTGTGGCAGAAGAATGTAAAGAAAGAGTGATGATAGAAATTTATATAAGAAAGGACGAGCTTCAGAGGAGTCTGAAGAATAGAGAGCAGGGGAAGAAAGAGACGGCAAGAGAATAATAGCAGCATACACCAAGCTTGTCATATCTGATTTGGCCAGAGAGCATACACAACCTCATCATGGACACTGACAGAAGTTTGCGGACAAGTGTTGAAACTTGAACA
Organism: Larimichthys crocea; assembly: GCF_000972845.2. Classification (NCBI taxonomy): domain Eukaryota; kingdom Metazoa; phylum Chordata; class Actinopteri; family Sciaenidae; genus Larimichthys; species Larimichthys crocea. The sequence goes on along the minus strand of NC_040033.1, from coordinate 13,228,158 downwards.
TTGAACAGGTTCCTGATGTTTTGTGTTTTCATTTGCTTATGTTGTTTTTCTTCCCTGAGGTTACACTCGATTAGCACTCAATTACCTACTTAGATTGCAGAGGGAAGGGAGAGACTTGCAGCAGGACAGAGAACCCATTCATCCACACTATGTGGGCAGAAAGCCATGCAAATAAACAGTGGTTTACTGAACCCCACAGATGTGCAGTGCTTCTAGTGGTGCAGTGTTTAAATCTTTTGGGAAGTAACAGATTTACTATTTAGGCCAAAGTATATTTGGATTTTCCAACACTCCAACCACCTGCCAGGTTGAACAATTTAAGAATAGTTTTGTACATTGTAGTACTATTTCAAGGCAAGGACACAGGACTCAACTGCAGGACTCGGGAGGCAGATACAGGAGGTAACCAGTTTTTAATCACAGGCAAAGGTCCGGTACACGGGCAGTTCAGTCAGGTAAGGCAGGCAAACAATCCAAAGGGGGTAAGGCAAAAGCGGGGTCCAAAAACAGGCAAGGGTCGAAACCGAAAAGCACACTAGAAAAACCCTGGAAAGTAGGACACATGGTAAACTAACAATCTGGCATTGGGGAAGGGGAAACAAAGGGTTCAAATACACAGGTGATTAGGGGCGTGACAAACACAAGGCGGAAAACTGGGAGACTGGAGTAGGCGGAGTGGGGACTGACTGTGACAAGTACATTTTGGTAAATACACTTATTTGTTTTCTTGCTGTCAGTTATATAAGAAGATTGATGCTACTCTCATATCTGTACGGTAAATGTGAAGCCACTGCAAGCACCTGGTTAGCTTAGCATAAAGAGTGAAACTGGAAACAACTTGCTTCTGTCCTTAGGTAACAAAATCATCACCTACAAAAGAAACCAATCAACAAGTTACTGCTTCTAGACAAGAAACAGTCTGCCACATAACTCCTGTAAAAATACATATTTTTACACTTACACTTCATGTGCAACCCAGTTTCTAAAAAAAGTTGATGTACTATGTAAAATAGAAATAGAAACATTGAAACCCCATATTTTTCATTGAAAATAGCACAAACACAAGTTATCAAATGTTGAAACAGAAATGTCATTATTATTTGAATCATAAGACAGCAACACATTTCAAAAACCGTTCCAGTGTCATCTTTACCACTGCATCACCTCTTCTTTTAACAACACTCTGTACTGAGACCAACTGCTGTAATCTTAAACGTGGAATGTTTTCCCATTCTTTCTTGATCTAAAAAATCTTCAGACCCTCAACTAATCATGTTATGTGATCACTTGCGAGTTAACGTAATTAATTGTAAGATGTCCAAGTCTCCTTTTAGCATTTTATAGCTTTTCCAGTCTTTTGTTGTCACTGTGTCAACTTTTTTTTATGCGTTACCGGCATCATATCCACAATCTCAGTTTCAAGATTTGATAAGTTGCCTTTGTGCTTTTTTTGATTAAATATGGACTCAATGTTTCAATGCAAATAAGCAAACTTTGAAAAAAAAAATCATCCTATTGCTTTAACAGAAATAACTGATTATATATAACTGATTATGTAAGTACAGCACATCTTACTTTCAAGAGTTGCTTGCAACACACAGCTCTCATTAACAGAGTGCAGTTGCATGTAAAGTAGGAAAAACTGAAGTTTTTCAAAGTTTTTCTTATTTTCTTTTAACTTCCTCCCCACTTCTTGAATTACAGCTGAAATGTTCTTTGTCTTTTACCAACTAAAAGGCAGCATCACAATGGCTTTTCCATTGTCCACTGATGAGGCACTTCTCTAGGTAGGCTGCCTCTCCGTTTCAGTTTTCCAACCTGTCAATGTTTCAACATGCACACAGTGAAATACAGAATCTTGTGTGTCTAACCGCTTAATACAAAGGAGTTGAGTAAATCAAAGGAAGTGGTCCTTGTTCCATTGACTGAAACATAATATGAATGATAGAGCGCCCCCTTGACCTACACCGATAAGAGGTAGATATGCACAGCTCAGGCAGAACAAGTCTCAATTTGTAATCAATACCTCTGTGAAGCATGCAATGGAGATCAATAAGAGAGGAAATAGCCACATACTGATGCGCGTAATCTGCCCTTGGTGCCCCGCACTATTTTATTGTGCTGTATCTTTCTTCTATAGTGTGTGTGCTGACACTTTAGATTAGTTTTTACACAGTCACTTTGGAAACAAATGAATGACCTCTTTGTGTCTTCCTCTTTGTCTTTCTTTGCAAACCTCTTTCCCTCTCTTTTGTCGTGTTCTTTTCCTGTCTTTCTCAGTGTACAGATCACATATACTTAAATATTGTTTAAGCCCTTCCATTCCTCTTACTCACTACAAGACTCACAATTATGAGAGTAGACATTTGGCTGTACTGTGGTTAAACGAAACAGCGGATAAAACTCTCTCAGAATCCGTTTTGCCACTTTTAAACTCATGAATATTAAGAGTAGGCGAAGTAAAGTACGTCTGTGAGTGTGCATGTGTCTTATATTAGAGTAACAGGCAGATTAAATTTGTTGGGAGAGGCTGTTTGTAAAAATGTGTGGGAGACAGAGAGTGAAGCCAGAAGAAATCAACTTTGGCATCTGCTCAGACTGCTGTTGAATAGAGGGCTGTGAACAAATTCTTGTGTACTCACCGCAGCTTCAAATCTGTTGGTGTCACGGTGAATTAGAAGTGAATGTCGCAGCAGACATTCAGTATTTTACAAATACCACAACACAAACAGTAAAGTGTACTAAAGACATGACTTGCATGCTATATGACATGTTTGACCAGTTTCAGGTCTAGTACCCTGCAGGGGAGTGATTGAAGCACTGTGAACATTGTTCAAATTTGTATATTGGTGATTGTAACCAAATTTAGCAGTTAAGTTTGTCGCATATCCAACATTTTGTAAACAATTTTTTTTTTTTGAGAAGGTTAGAGGGATGAAGGGGAGAAATGAAAGTCCCATCTGCTGTCTGCATTTTCTTTTTGCTTCACAATCAAAGCTGTAAGTAACAGAGCATAAGAGGTTTGGTATAGTTATTTATATATATATTTATACATATTTATATATTCACACACACACGCACGCATGAGAGCACAGACTCGAAGACAGATAGTTTCTTCAAATTAATTAAAGACATATGTGTAGACGTAAATGAATACAGTCCGTATGCAACATGCATTATACAGTATAGTGTGTGTCACATATGTTCTTGGAGCGTTCACAAGCATATGAAAACACTTATCCTGTCACAAAGAGTAGGGTTATAGGATTATAAGTGAAAGGAAGGATCAAAGTGCTTTGATGCAGGGTGTGAGAAATCTTAATGCTAGTCATATGTGTGAATCACCAAGCATCCACAAATCCTCAAAATAGCTCGTCTGCCTTGTACCACGTTTCTTTAGACAAACCATTTAAACAGCTTTGAGTGCCTTTATGTTTTTTTTTCCAAAGCCCACTCAGAGGATAAGTTGATTTTGCATATAGTAGCAAATATATAGTAGGAGATGAAAATTCCCTTGTTTTGGCAATCCAGGATACACTCAATATGAAGGCTCACATGCAGATGGGAGTAAGAAGGTACATTCACACATCCTGTACATACAGACATGTTGGTTGGACTGTCAGTATGTGGTGTTCGTTGGTCCAGTGTGGTGTCTGCGAATTACATCATTGAGCTGGAGCAGCAGGGCAAATCCCTTTATCTCCTAATAGAATATGAATCAATGAAGAATACATGGGTTTATAAATTTGAGTGAATGTGTATCCGTTTAGTGTTTATGAGCTTTTTTGTATGCGTGTCTGTGAATACAGCGTGGAGAAAACTGTGTGCACAAGGCATGTGCATGTTTTTTTTTTTTTTCTGTGGACACTTTTCTACATGGATCCCCTGCCTGCTGTGCTTGCGCTGTTGCATTCACTTTTCCAGATGAAAGCCACTGCGCTTGTCCTCTGATGCTGACTCTTCCGCACACCATAAAAGCATGTTGAACCAGCAGCGCCACACATTCACACTTTCCTCTCGATCTCACTTTGTGTCTCCTGCACTCTGCTATCTGCTGTCAGCTGAATCTGTAAACGAACAGGAGGTCTGAGATACTGACACTGCACACTGACTAAAGACATCAGTGTTTGGGGAAAAGTAGGGAGGAGGAAAACAAAATACAATTTTAGCTTTTGACAGAATTTTGTAATTACTTGTCCACCTTTTTAAAGACATGTCATTTTTAGAAAGCTCTCCTGTCATCTATGCTTTTCACCATGTATTCAGAAAGAATTATTAGCAGGCTATTTCGAAATAACTGATGTTAACTAAAGTCAATTAAATAATTTGATGATGTTTTCCCACAGAATATCAATTTTCTTGTAATTTCATAGGGACTAAATCACTCACAATCATGATTGTAGTTACAAAGGAGCATAGGAAATATTTTATTACCCACATCCCACTGGAATATTAATCCTGTCTGAATAGGGGTTTAGTAATACAACACGGCAGCACTTGTGTTTTCTTGAAGTGTCTGATTATTGTGATTTTCTCCAGCAACTGACAGATCACAGCTTCTTTTTTTTTTTTGTAATCACAGCGCTACTGTAATCCAGTTTGGGCCACTAGAACATGTCGTCGCCTTCAGAGATAAAAGCAGGAAGACAATTAAAACAATTGTCAATGGAGTTCATACAAAAAGAGAAAAAAGGAATAAAAAAATGCCTGCTCGGAAAAACAAAACAGGAAATAGAGTAAAGACAGTTTGTCTTTCTACAGGGCAGGAAGATAAAGCCTGAGGTGTGTGATGGCAATACAAATGTAGTAGAAGCACTGATACAGTCAGAATGGAGTACATGTGAAGTCAATGTCATAGTCTTACACACATAATATTTCAAGGTAAGTAGAATCTTTTTGCTGTTTAGAACATGCATGCAACCTGCTGAACTGTAAGAGACAAAGAAAGAAAGAGACAGATTAACACTGGCCTTGTGCAGGGTGCCACGTCACTCTCCCACAGTCAAATGTCATTTAACATTTGACTGTGGCAGTTTGAGCCGCCATTTGCATTGATTGATTTTCTCCACTCAAGTTGAGAGCTGTCATGGGATTAAATTTAGCTGCCATTACATGGGCTCCCCCCCAGTGTTATTGCTCTCTGATTATTGCATTGCTTCCATGCGCGTGTACATGGCTGTGAGCGCGTGTCCGTGTATGTGCGATCATAAAGCAAACCCAGTACAGTATTTGGTACTGGACCAAGTCTCCACACGATCAAAGTGCCTTTGATCAAATCATGCTCCCAGATCACTGACTTACCCTGGTAAGTGTGCACTGCAGGGCCAAGGCATACAAACATCACTCACAAACGTGTGCATGTAGTTATGCATGTTAAGATTTCTTTCTATTTCTATTTAATGTGCACACACAGTCATTTGCGCTTGTAGCTATGTATATGTCCCCAGCTTCAAACACCAGTGATTTGACATTTCCTTCAGAGCTTCACTGTTCGTGGCACGATCTTGTTCCCCATGTGGGCTTTTCAGCCTCAGAAGTGAGAACCAACTTTCCTTGTTTCACACACTTCAAACTTCTGTCCCTCTGCTCCATCTCTCATTATCAATACTCCCTCTGGACAGCCTGAGGTCTTTTTATACTCTTTATTAGTGTGTATGTACAGTATGTATGTGAACGTGCAAAACTGTATCTGGTAGTATATGCATCTCTGTGCACATCAGTGAATTCCTAAGTGTATGCTGTTTGACTGTGTATCCTTTCATGCTGTCAGAAGAACATCTTCTGCTGCGTTGCTTCATGAGGACAAATGAAGCTTAACTTTACTAAGCTAGTTACTTATTCTGCTGATAATGAAGGCTTTTTACCGCATGACTATCACTGCCTGATCTGTGTGCCCAAGTGAATTTGTGTGGATCATGACTACGCATATAATGCGAGAACGTGCATAGATGTGTCCTACTTCTTAGATTTTGGTGTTGCGTTTAATCTCATGGGTTGTAACTTTAAAGATGGACACAGGAGACTTGAGCTGCCACTTTGATTCATAGAACATTAAGTCTTGAAAATTAGTGGACCAAAGTTGTAGAGCAAACCAGTCAAAGCCTCTGAATTGGGACCAAAGTTGTAGAGCAAACCAGTCAAAGCCTCTGAATTGTTTCTACGTCAAAACTTTTGTCAAGTTTTGACATATCAAAGCTTTAGTCATCCAAAAGCAAAAGCACTCTGGACAGTAGTGGGACAAATGTTAGAGGAAATGTGGACAAATCTGTTTTTTATGCAACTTTATTTGCTGATTTGAAAACTTAAAATTACCCAAATCCATTTTCTTAAACACGTTTGATATGTACTTATACAACCGTACATGTAGTGCAGACAGCAAGTGCATGACGTACATCTGAAAGCTGTCTCTTACACATTCACTTTCATGTAGTGTATGTGTCAGTAGGTTGAAGCTGCAGGTGAAGTGGAGTCCAACTGTGCAGTACAATAGTTAGTACAAGTGGTTGCAGGAACTGGACTGTGGAGGTGAGCTCTTGTTTTAACTTTTGATCTTCATGTTGACTCACCAGAGATTTGGTGAACAAAAGGATGAAAATGTGTATACGTGTTGGTGAAATATTTTTTTCTACAATATCATACCTTGTATGATAGTTAGTTAGTTAGTTAGTTAGTTAGTTAGTTAGTTAGGGTATTTTGAAGTGGAGTTTTATGAGGTACTCATGCATAGTCAGTGTATTACCAATAGTAGATGGCGGTCAGTGTGGTCTAAGAGGTCTAAAAAGTCTAAAAGGACTAAAAGGTTGTCCCATCCCAAAACCAAAATCTTAAAGCCTGGGCATTTGAAAAGGCGGGATGTTGTGAATGGACCAGTCAGCATTAAGCACACCCCAGGATGAACCTTCTAATCCAGCCATTCAGATATACTGATAGACACTCAATGAGTGGAAGGGCAGGAGAAATTGTCACAAAAAAAAGAAGAAAAAAAAAAAAGAATTATGACCCATCGGCACACAACAACATGTGTGCACTTCTGAAGAAGCACACTTTAATGCTGGTGACGAAGAAAGTAAGAACAGCCTCGCCCGTCTCACCCCTGATGTGTTAATTGTCCTTTTGAACATTTTATTAAAATGTCAACTCGCCTGTGGGGAGTGACAGAGTGACAAAACAGACGCTGACAGAGGAAGGAACCCTTCTCTGACCTTTTATAATTTCCATTCTTCTTCTCAAAACCTTCCACCTGCTTCTAATGAGCTGGCCGAGAAAGGACACACATGCCCTTGAAGATCTGGAAGCACTGGTAAAGCACAAGACTCCATCAATACAATGCCCTGACCTTTAAACAGCGCTAGTGGCTATAAATTATATGTTAGTACACATTCTCTACTTTAGCACTGTTTTTGTGGTTCTTTATTGACCTCCAGATAGGAAAATATATCTTTTTTTCTCATGTCACAGCTCCATGGGGAATCTAGCTCCAGCTACAGAGCAGCAATCTAATGACTTAAGACTTGATCTCATGCCTTTAAGGTAAAGGACAGCGCCACCCTGCCCTGATGTCAACAAAGTGATCTTTCAGGTATGCAGGAACAAAAAAGAGTGGAAATGTCTTTTATGTCAGTGAATGCTGCTGGCACTGGTTTGTCTTATTAATGCAGGAGGGGTCCCTATTAATACTAAGACTCTATTGATCCTACTAGACCTTCAGGCTGGAGATGAATGGCGCTTACATATTATCACAGCTCTGAAATGGGCCCTCAGATATCTCTGACATTTCCACCACGCTGCTGTGACACACCCCATCCCTCGCTCTCCCATTTTCACCCACTTACACTCTATTTTTCCCGTACTCACTCACTCACTCCACGTCTTTCTCTACCCACCCTTGCCCTTTTCTGAGTTTCCGCTCTCGGCTACTTTATGTCATCAGTCCCTCCTCCTTTCTGTCTTCAGTCTTTTCTTCTTTTCCCCACCTTTTGCCATTTTGCTCTTTCCTTGCGAATTCATCACTTTTTTCAGCCTGTCATTACTTACATTTACGTCTTAAAAGCTATCTCTGTCTGCTGTGGTCTTTCATGCACTGAACTGTTTCTGTTTTTGCCTCCCCACCGCCACCTCAGCTCACTCTTTCTCATCTGCTAAACCTTTCAACCTGTCTTTATCTGTGCCTGCTCTCAGCCGTGACCCGTTTCTCATTTAGGTCTATTTTATTTATCTCTTTCAGTTTCTTCATGCTTCGTCTTTATATGCTTTCTCTCTTTGTATTTCTCTCTTTGCTTTGTTTGGAAACCAGCAGACAAGGCTGCTGACAAAGGTGAGCGAGAGCATATTTAAAATGTCACTGGCAAAGTGACAAAAGGTCATATGGAAAGTAAGAGACTCCCAGCACAGTTTGGACTGACTGCTAAATAGGCTTTCTTGCCTGTTTTGAGCGTGTGTGTGTGTGTGTGTGTGTGTGTGTGTGTAGGGGAAATAGGGGCAACAGGCGCATGCATATGCATGTGATGTCTACATCTGCCCGGGGTGTGTATATCTTTTTGTGAAAGAAATTGCAATGAAAGATATGACATGTTCTGCGTATGTGGATTACTCTGTGTATTCATGCATAGCCTTGGGTGTGTGTGTGTGTGTGTGCGTGTGTGTGGGGGTGTGTGTGTGGTTACATGCAAGGTATATAGTATGTGTCTACATGTTGCCATGTTTATGCTACTGGTGTCCTTATACCTGAATGCTGCTTCCTGCCTCAGGTGAGGCCTTGAGCAGCTTCTAGTGTGATGAGCCTGCTTCTGAAAACATTGCCATTCAGACACACTGCTGCACCAAGAGTGGAAAACCTGCAGGATGTCAGCCAGATCTATGTCATCATTCATACAGAGAAGGAAGTGTATCATTAAACCTGCAAAATATCTAAAGGGAAAACATTGGAATACCTGTTTCCTACTTTAGTATCAGAGGTGTTTAGATATTTTGTCACACTTTAGTTTCAGTGTCCTTGCAGGATAAATGGTAAACGGATTGTCCTTTTTATAGTGCCTTGCTAATCTTCCGACCACTCAAGGCGCTTTACACTGTATGTCACATTCACCCATTCATGCACAAATTTACACACTGATGGCAGAGCGGAGGCTGCCATGCAAGGTGCCAACTGGAATTAAACTAATCCCATTCACATACACAGATGGCACAGCCTTCGGGAGCAATTTGGGGTTCAGAATCTTGCCTAAGGGCACTTTGACATGTGGACCGGAGTAGCTACCCCCTATCACACTACATTTGAGGTGGAGTGATTTTGGTTTGTGGTGCTTACAGCTTTGTAAAATTACTTTTAAAAAGAGCCAACAATGACCCAGTTACCTGGATAATCCACAGTCATAAGTGTCATTGAAATTTCTAAAGAAGACATGTAACCTGTTTACAGCATGTTCTGTGGATCATCCAGTGTAGTATCCTTTTACTAAGCCACTAAGTTGTTGTTTTCACAGACTGTTGCATACATAAGCTGGCGTAAGTAGAAATAGTATGGCATGTTTCACACTTTACAGTAACTGCATAAAAAGCCCACAGTAAATTTATTGTAACATTAATGATGAAATGATGACATGACTTCTGAATTGAATGAATGAATGAATATCTTTGCGACCCGTAGTATTTAAGTATTTAGTATTTAAGTATTTAGTATTTAGTATTTTTCAGTTTGTATTATTTTTACTGTGCATTTACTGTATGTGTGGGGAAACCTACACTTTTACAGACAAAATACCTCCATCTAAGCCACCTCGTATTTTGTCAGTCAACATTGTTATTTTTATATATACTTTATTTATAGTTTACAAGTTTTTTCAAAGACAGGACAGGACATACAAGAAAAAACAACAAAAAACAAAACAAAAACAAAAAAAGAGGCTGCCAGACAGTTCACAAAATAGCTGTTCTGTTCAGACAAAGTTGTCAATATCAATATCTCCAGAGCAAGCTAAACTTATATGAATAAGTTAATCCAATCCGTGCTACATAGTTACATAGCCAGATAAGTCAGAGTCCATGTGGTTGTCAGGTGAGGTGACACTGTGCCAAGAAAGGTCCCCATGTTTTCTCAAACCTCTTTTGTGTATTGGTTTTGTACATACGGAGTTTTTCCATCTGTATAATGGACAGCAATTACTTTCAGCCAGTGTGCAAAACAAGGTGGAGTGGTGGACTTCCAGGTCAGGAGAAGTTTCTTAGCCACCACCATTCCTATCCACCAAACCATCTGCACGTTGCGTGGTAGCTCTATAGACGTTACGGAGCATCCAAAGATGGCCAGGTCAGGGTTAGGCTGAATGTCTTTGGAATAGGCTAGTGAAAGCCGCTCAAAGATTGCAGTCCAAAAACTATGCAGAGTCGGTCAGAACCAGAATAGATGCGCTAGTGATCCCTCAGCTGAACCACACTCTCCACACATACAGGAGACACAGATGGAAAGATGCGGTTTAGTTTTGTTTTTGAGTAGTGTAGTCTATGAATCACCTTTTATTGAATTAGCCTGTATTGTGAGTTAATAGAACAAGAATAGACCTGGGACATTGCCTCTTCCCAGAACTTTGCTGATATCTCTGAATTCAGGTCTCTGGCCCAGGCATCCTTAATGTGATCTGAAGAAATAGTGGTGGTAAAGCAATTCACAAATTTTGATACCAACTGCTTCGAGTCTGGAGGGAGTAAGAGATTTTCAAGAAAAGGATGAGTGGTAGGGGTGAATTCAAAGTGTGGGCAATTTTCCTTAGTGTAATGTCAGACTTGAAGATATCGGAAGAAATGGGAATTTGGAAGATTGAACTTGCTCATTAAGTCCCTTAATGAGCAAAAGATGCAAATTTGCCATCGATGTACAGATCTAGAAATGTTTTGAACGTTGTTATTTTCTAATGAACTGCATAATTAGTGAGCACACAGAGCTGTCTTGTTGCACTTATCAAGATAATTAAAAGCAACACAGAGATGTAAATGATTCTACGAACTGAGATGAGTGTTGGTGACGGTTAAGTAAACTTCAAAATATGTTGTGTGTGTGGAAAGGGTGCTCTCAGTTGGGATGAAAAGATGAGTTCATGTCTGTTCTTTAAATGTATCCATGTCCCAAACATGGATACATTTATAATTGAATAGCTTCTGCTCCTGGCTGTGTTGAATTCTGAGTCAGCACTTTGGTGACTGGAGACTTCAACAAGACAGAGCGGCTTGTTGGGAGATGCAGATGAATTGTCTCAAGCACAGGCAGGTATGCAGAAAAATGGAGTGCTAAATGAGGAAAGGGCAGGTGTTGGGAAACCAACTAGTACAAAGATGATGTAGAGAAAAGCAGGGAGGCAGATGTGAAGTTCAGCAGACAGACATATGTTAAAGATGCCAGAAAATTTTCATTTTTGTTTTAGTCAGTCATCTGATCAAAGCAGATAGTTTTTCTCTTTCTCCCTATTTTTTGCCTTACTTGTTTTACCTTGAAAGCAACTTTAATGCTCTCAAGCAGACAGCTACTGTCTGGAGTGACTCATTTCACAATCCTCTTGTTTTTCCGAAAGCACTTCATATAGCACTTAAAGTTGTCATTTGGAGTGTGTTGTTTCCCACTAGCACTTAATGTTATGTATAGGTCTCATTTGCAGTTTGAGGCCCTGACTCTTCACTCTCACAGTGCATGTATATGCAGCCATTTATCTATCTATCTGCTTACTACTCTGTCTACCCTCCTGCCTGTCTACCTGTACCTGCAGGCCTACACCTCTCTCTGTTCTCTGCTTCTCAGAATGAAGTGGTACAATAATCCATCTCTCTGGGAAAGGAACAGATCCATAATGCATGTGTGTGTACCATGTGTTAGTTGTGCATTGTGAGTGTGTGTGTGTGAGTGTGTCTCTGTGTGGTCTCTGATGCCGAGTGCTTTGCATTGACTAGCACTAAATGTCAGCTTGTTGAGATAGACTCCCCCTTTGTCACCGTCCCGTCTTATCTTCTCACTCCTCATCCATGTTTTTTAAACTAAACCTAAATCTTCTGTCTCATAGTGTTTTCTTTGCAATTTTTCATCCTCTTTTCTGTTGCGATATTTTTTATCTGTAGATACATAGAATTTTGCTGACAGATAAAGGTAACTAGACAGACAAATTACATGGATGGATGGATGGACCTAGAGGACTATAGATATGTATGGACAGAGAAAGGAAAGAGAAGGATGTCAGCAGTGTGTCAGCGGTTTTGATGAGTTGATGGCAAAGCTGACACAGCATTGGGAATAAGAGGCCAACCCTCTGCTTACCCCTCTATCACTCTCTTTCCATCCATCTCTCTGTGCTATCCATCTATCCCCTGTCACATGGAGTTCCTTATGCCAAGGGCAGAAAGGGAGGGATGGCAATGAAGAAGGAGAGATGGGGCATTACTGGGCAGTTTTCAGACTCATTGAACACAGTGCTTCCACCTTAGCCTGTGACTCTTATATGTATAAGATCATTTCTGGTGTGTCTATCCCAAAACCTGCATCTTTTATATACATGTGGACATGTTGTGGAACAATGATGGCCAGCTATTTGGCTAACACTCATAACACACATTACAAGTGATAAATGATGTGCTTCCCCAAAAAACAAATTTATGTATGATTTCTAAATACATTTCCAGTTTACTGAAGCTGCTGCCCCCGCGACCCGACTCCGGATAAGCGGGAGAACATGAACGAACGAACGATTTCCAGTTCACCACCACCATCAACAGTTTTTGTGAGGGTATATTGTATGTGCAGTCACAGGAGCAGGAGTGCAGTTCAGACAATAACGGATAGCTAATGTTAAAAGTCAACTGCATTTATTCCCCAAGCTCTTAACCCTGAATAACACAACATGTAGGGAAAAACAATGCAGAGGAAGTGAAGTAGAAGCACAGTAGTAGTACTTAAATGGAATGGATGTGTTCTTTTTTTTTGGTCAGTGACTGTTGTTTTCCCAGAACGATGTTCTTTTATTTTGGTGAATAATTCAGTCCTACATTAAAATCGATTGCTGCAATGAATGTAACATCTTGCACCTTATTCTCAGAGGAATTAACTTATTCAAACATACTCAAAATTAAATTAATGGACAATCCTCAAAAGTATTCCATATGTTACCTGTCCCGGTATGATAAGGAGTAATTATATTCTATTCTTCAACAATTTGCGTTTTGCTGGAATTGGCCTGAAAGAAAGAATGTATTAAAAATGCTTAGCTGGAGGGTGTTGTTTCTATAATTGGTCCCTTTGGAAGGAGTGCAGGTGTGTCCTCTAGTTTGATTTGGTTTACCCACTGGTTGTGAGTCTCACAGTCTGGTAGGTCAGTGGCTGTGACCAGGTTAACGCCTTGCTCTTTTATACTCTGGTGCAGAATAGCAGTGCTGTTGCATATGGAGGTGTTGCAGCATTTTTCTGACCAGGTCAGAGAGAAGCTGACCTTGCTGCCTTCCTACTCCCAGGCATTTTCCCCAGATGATACAATCTTTGTCTGACTCCTTGGGGCCGGAGGACATATTGTCAGCAAATATAATAGGACACATTTTAATAGGAATCGTCCTCCTCAACCACAGTGGACAAGTAGTGATCCTTTCTTTAGTGTTGAAATTGCACTTTGTGCCAATATATTTAGTTCTCAAACTTATTTTTTTTACTGCAAGCTGTAGATGGCAGAAGTAAGAACACAGGAAATCTTGCTTCTAACCTAGCTTTTGTTTTTGACCCTACGCTTGACTAGTAACCTTAAAATGAGCACTGAGAGAGAGACAGATAGATGGAGGCAACAATAATTCAATGAGAGACAAGCAGAGTGTTTGTTCATTGTCCATTGGTGTGGTTGCAAACAGCAGTTCAGAATTAAAGAGTTATTGTATATTAGTTTGTAAAGTGTTTACAGCATTTCTGAGTGTTTTGTTCTGTTTTGAAATAGAGTTCCCAGCAGAGAATTGACTTTGTGACCTAGTCATCTTCCAACTAAATGATTTAGAGAGGATGTTGAGCAACCAAGATATCTGTGTCTTTATTTGGGAAGAACAAGTTACCAAGTGGCTTAATGTGCCCACACCCAGAACTAAATAACGAGAGAGAGGCAGAGTGTATAAAAGAAAAAGGTGAGGGAAAGACAGGGCTTTTCGGCCTCTGCAGAGCTGAAGACACAAGCATATCATGTCATTTGCATCTTGCATATTAGTGTACTGTTTTAAATGACTTTGCTTTGTAATACATTTATATTATTATATATCTAAAAGAGTACCTGTCTCTTGAGATGTCACTGCAGCCACTACATTGATCTCAAAAGCTTCACATGTGCCTTAATGATTTACTTTTTGACTTCTGCTCCCCTGTCTTCTCTGAGAGCAGGGCAGTGAGAATGAATGTGTGTGAGAGCAAAAAAAGTCGAAAGTATGTCTTGCTGAAAACAGATGGATTGTGTGTGTGGGCTAGTGTGAAGTGTGTTTGAAAGTGGAGGTGTGTGGTTGTGTGAATACCGTCTGTACAGTATGTGCTACACGTATGTCATCATGTCTGTCCCCGCTCGGGTGTTAGTCATCAACATTTAAGAGGCCTAGCAGATGGCTTAGAGAGCTGTTAAAGGAGTGTGATGCAAATCTGGAACCATGTGATACTTTGAGGTAACCTGGTTATTGTCAGCCCTCATGAAGTATCCTGACTTCACTAAACAAACATCATGTGAGTTGAATAAATCTGAAATTGTGGAGCATACAGATGCACCCAAGTTTCTAACTAGTTTGTTCATGACAAAGACCTCAAACATGAAAGGGGTGGTGGTGGCAGCAGCTGTGAAGAAGAATTGTTCATTAATTATGACCTAAATATTGGGACTGGGAGAAACTGCACCCAAAAATAAATGCGTATTATATACTAGTCTAAGATCAACACATGGTAGTGGGTAGAGAAGAAATCTGATAACCTGCATGCATAGCAGGTTTTATTTTTATTGTAACCAGGTTACTGGCTGCACATATTAACACTTTCTGTGACTTGCTGCCATAGCCTGACTTTCTCGTGTGTGATTGTTTGTGTTTTGTTTGTGTGATAAAGCGAGTGTATCTCATTAATAGCTGGCTTGGAACTAGATTGTGGTTTGGGTTTGGCTAATCAGATATTCTACCTTAAGAGAGCTGCTAATGAGCCCATAATGGCGTGCTTACCGCACACACACTCTTTGACAGCATCAGATGTGGGACCAGTTGCCATGCGTCAGTTTTCAAGACGACAAATCTGTGTGTCTCTGAGAAAAATGTGACTGCGTACTGTACTTCAGTCCCTGTCTGGGATCAGTGTCACTGGGCTGATGACCAGGAAGTAATGAAGCTTAGCAGCTGTTAATGAGCACATCAATGCAGCAGCACACTACCTCACGTGTCTGTTATGCAAAATCACAGCAGTCAGAGGCAATTGCTTGAGACTTTGACCCAACTATTGAAGCTAGTTTTGTACTATTATTGTATTATTATGATCTGTGTGTACCGTTTTGTAGTATCTTAAAGGATGTGGTGTATGTATCGAGTTGCGGGAGAAAAGTCACAGCTATTTCCTCCTAAATCAGAGATGATAATTGTTAATTTGCATAGATGAAGTAAGCCCCCAGGGGGTGTTTTTAAAGCCTGAAGTAACAAGAAAAAAACACAAACAACAGGGAAAAATTAAAAACTTGAGAAAATCAAGACAAGCTGAGAAATACTGGGTGCCAGGAACAGTGTTTTGTGAAATATGCAGCATGTTAACTGCGATCCTTTTATGATGCATGTCTGACTTTGCCAGCTAAATAAAACCTCCCTCATTTAAAGCGAGAATGAAATACATTCACACTTTATTCAAATTGAATGTTTTTATTTGGATGAAGAACAAACACATTGTTATGCATATGTAAAAGCATACAGAAAACACTGGCATTACCATGTGATTAGATTTACTTCAGTTTGCATATTATGTATTTAGGTATGCCAACAGCCTGTAGCTTTTTTTTTTTTCTTTTACATAAGTGAGGAAATGCCCAGATATATCATCCTTACTGCAGCCACTGTTTATGCTACACTATACTTAAACTTGACAGGAGAAAGTTAATGTTCAAAAGTAGCAGTCAATGAAATCTCTATCCCATTTTGGACAATTTTTCACTGCCCCAGCTTTTCACATGCTGTGATCAGGGCAAACAAAACCTGCGATTCGGGCACACACAGTCAGGAAAATAAGTGTGCTTGGAGTGATCATAACTTAGGGGTGAAAACTGCCCCTTAATGACATGTTTCAGTGAGTGCTCAGCTCCATGTCTGACACAAGAATAGTGAGACGTGCTTTTGTGTTAGAGGGCAACAAATGCCATTCAATAGATCTTTAAAAGGTTAAATAGGGTCAGTAGTGTTAGAGTTTGGAGCAAAAAAAATAAAACAACCTCTGTGCAGACACTTGAAAATCTTTTGTAACCTTTCAGCCACATTTAATGGAATACCGTGACATTGAAATTTAAATTGTCCACTTTTTCTCTAGCACCTGTCAGACTAAAAGAGGTGGGAGGTTTTTAAAACCATTTTTACATTGTTCCAGTCCTTTGCACAATAAATCAAGTGAGGTACAAACCTGAGGACTTTGGGGAAAAAACAAATGTGATGACAAACTACATTCCTGCAAGTTATGTCAAAGCGCTCAGATGTTTGGAAGATAAATGTGGATGTGAATACTCAAGACATATGGAATTACAGTAATTACGTGTCATAATAGTGAATTATGGTTCCCGGTGTTTATTGTATTCAGATTAATGTGGTAGTTTATGTTTGTTACATTTTCTCCTAAAATAAATCTCTCTATTTTCTTCCGCATGCTCCCCATTGGCAAACCCTCCACTGACATCTACAGGTAAGTCTCTTGTAGATTCTGGAGTGAATGAGTGTGCCCACCTGTCTCCTCTGTCTCTCTCACCGTGTGCTTTTGTACTTTATTTTTTCAATAATATTAAATGTGTTTTTATAAGCTATCCAAACTCTAAACTGCTTATGAGTTTTGACACTGACGAACAAAAATGTCTTGCACGAGCGGCTTGATTACTCTGCACAGAAAATTATAGTTGTATTATTTTGTCTATGAGTTAAATAAACTGATGAAATCAGTATGATTGCTTCTGACAAGCTGAAGTTAAATCCGCATTGAATAGGGTTTTGATGGCTTTAACTTGATTTTCTTTTGATTTTGCCGTAAGCTGCTGAGTGGCACCCTGCCAATAATATCAAGTCTCCACGCACATTCATTCTGCTGCCTATTAAAATGGCTTCACAGAAGAGGAGATGAAAGAACTTATTACTCGTATTGGAAGGCTAAGTGGTAGCTGATGTTTTTGCTCGGTGTTGTGTAGTAGTGTTTTTTTTTCTTTTTTCTGTGTGGTGATGTGGGGGTGGGTGGCAGCTGGTTAATTTTGAGGAAGGTGTTTCTGGTGTTATTTTCCTATGGTTCACTTGTGAGATGTGTAATTAAACATCAACAACCTACCCTCTCTCTTATCGCCCTCTTTCCTTTCATATATTTTCCTTCTTCTTCTTTTTCTCTTTGTTTTGTGGCTTTCCTTTCATCATTCATTCTGGTTAATTTGTCATGCTGTTGCTGAGGTTGTACTGATGTAACATTGCTTGAGCCTGTGTTTTTTGAGAGGACTGAACAGCATGCATTTTAGAGTCCTCTGTAGTAATTATAAATTCTACAGGTCCAGCACAATGGATAAATTGGTGTTAAACTGTCTCTCAGTATGTGGATTGGCCTTTGTGTGTCTGGATATGTATGTGTGATTCCCGTTGTCTGCTGCAGCTGTTTTAAAGTGAATCTTTGAAATTTGGCAGAAAGGAGAGTAAAGCAGATGGTCTAAGTAATGTGAGTATGACAGACCTCATGCTTTCTCTGCATATCTATGCATGTGGAGTCTGCATTGTTTTGCACACACTTCTGTGTTCCTGTAAACATAATTGTGTCACTAGTGTCTGTCTGTACATGTGTGGTCGCAAACTCTCTTTAGTCAGAGACTATGTCAGTTTAATTTGTGCCCGTATGAAACCCTTGGCTTTGAGTTGACTTCCTCAAGTTATTAATCGTATTCATCACCTTGTCTCAATTTATGTCCACCATGTACCGTGAAACACCTTGAGCTTGTCGCTATCATGCACTTCTTAATGCCATTATACATTTATGACCACCTTGTAGGGACATCCCGGGCATTGGCTTGTCAGAAAATGCAGGCAAATGGAGCAGCTTGATGCAGAATGCTGTCACCTTCCCCACCCGTACCCCACCCTCCACTTTAATGAGCCACATTTGCAAGGTGTGAGACGAAAGGTTCCTTGTCCGTCCACATCAACATGACAGCTATTAGGAGACACCAACAGCTGGTGGAAGGTGGAACTGGGGATGAGTAGGTGAGAGAGGGAATGACAGACTGAAGGAATGAAGGAGGGGGAGGGAAAAGGGCCAAGAGGGGAGTATAATAGCTGGAGAGAAGAGTACAGTTAGTGCAAGGCAGCCACAGCAATAGACATTGAGCAAGATGAAGAGTACAGCTGGTGATGGTGATCATGCTCCTAGGGCAACGCTTGCCTTTCATTAGATGCATCACCTTGCTGGGAAATTAAGGACAGAAGAAGGGAGGCAGGGGACAGTGAAAAAAAAGAGACAGTGAGTGAGAAAAGGTGGGACGAGGCTAAACCCAAAAGATGCAAAAGACCATTGGAGCATAAACATGAATACATAATGCATAATGCAAATACAACTGCACCAACACTAACACATGGTATCGTTGCAGCCGTCCTCTCATTAGTTCTGTCATTGGCCAGTCTGCTCAAGGCTGTTGCTATCATTAGCAATTTACAGAGTTTGAACAGTACGAGAGAACAAGAAAGGGACAGAGAGAGGGAGAGAGAGAGAGAGGGGGAGAGAGAGAGAGAGGGAGAGAGAGGGTAAAATCAAGGTTGGAGAGAAGGATGGAGTTGGTAGGGAGAGGGGACTAGACAATGGGAGTAAGTTCATCCTCAAGGTTTGTTTCTTACCTCAATTAAAGAACATGACAACAGTAAGAGAAAGAGGGCAAACTGAGAAAAGACAGACCAAACTATGCAATGCTGCCTCAGGTTCTGAGGACTGCTATTCAGGATAAAGCTCATTAATTGGGAATGTGATTAAATGCAGTCAGTGATAAGAAGAGGATCTTTTGTGTTACACATTGGAACCACTCGAGCTAAAGTGAACATACTGTTAGTAAGCTATGGCAGTGAAAATATTCAGTTCTTTTACTTAGCTTTTTAGTTCCATCTAATATTAGTACTTCACTGACAAGGTTGTTTTCTCCCTTTTTAATGATAACACTCGGGCACACTGTGGTGATTTTATTTAATTTTCAGGAGTTGAGCTGTTGCTGTGTGAGAAGCTGTTCAGGCGGCAGATTAGCACTGTGGTGCAAACACCTCTGAGTGTTTAAGAGAGGATACAATACCTTCGGGATTGCATTGTCAGTTAAATATTTATTTGTTGTTGAAACATCAAAATGTCTAATTATGTTTTGATTATGGTACTTGACTACTTTAATTATTCTTGCTGTTTGCAAGGACAGCTGATCACCCCTAAATATATCAGGATACCTATTAATATTGCTGCTGTCTAAACTTCAGCCACCTAAATCACATTGGGGCACATTTTTGGGGTGACTAGAAGGACAAAATGTATTCATCAGTCGCTAAATGTATGAATAGATTTTTATTTACTTGCTGCCAGTTTGACTGAGTGCATCTTAATCTAATGTGGCCTGTCTACATGATTTATTTTTTTTAGAACTTCCTACAAAGCCTTTAAAAAATGAGAACAAGCACTGGGATGAAGAGTGAAACTAGCCTTGTAAAGACTGCTGTTAAAAAGCTTCCAATAAGGAGAATTTAATGTATAGTAAAAGGTTTGTAGCAATAACCGCACAGTAGTTTAAAGTCGGTTGGTTAGGATTAGGAGAGATTATGTTGTTTTAATTAGTTTTTTATTCTTTTTTTTCTGTTTGTTTCATTTTTGTTTTTAATGATTTATTAAAAAAGAAAAAAAAAGACACCAAAGTCACCCCACAGAAAAGGGCTATAACGATGATGTAAGCTTAAGATGTGCACTGTAGAATACTGTAGAATAAGAACTAAGGGGAAATAATGAGGAGATTTATATAGTGCAGTGAGCGATTAAAGGGAGTATGATTAAATAGTGAGAAGCTGCTGTAAGGATATTCTTGAAAAAGATGAGATTGCAGCCTCTGTTGCAAAGTAAGGAGTGACTCTGCATTTTTGACTGGAGTGGGAAGGTCATTTTCTTCTTTCGGGAGCCAAGTGGGTGACAAGACAAGACCACAGCAACAGCCTGCTGATGCATTGAACAGAGAGATAATGGTGCCAGAGCACCCAGAGAATATGTCAGCGTACTTACTATGATGGGCCACCCATTCATATCATCCTGTTAACAGTATGATACAGAATTTGGATATTGAGTAGTTTTATAATGAGATATACAAGTGTTTTTGTTATGTGGCTGTCAGATCAGCCTGCTAGTCTGTAAATGAACATTTTGTGGACCATCTATTGCCACTTCTCTACTCCCCAGGCTTTTATGATAGATACATAGACAAGGCCGATAAGTTTGCCAACTACAGGTTGGCTGAGAAGAGTGAAGCCCTTGAATTTACATGACCTTTAATATATAATAAATTGTGTAATCATTGTGAAATGTTAAACACAGGATAAGGTATTGTTTCAACATTAGGTAATGTTCCAAGCTGGATAAGGGCTCATCACAGGCACTAATGGAGGTGGATCAGTGACTGCAGGCCCATAAAACTTACAGCTAACTATAAGTTATTATCCACCAAAATAGGTTCTCAAGTCCAGAAGGCTCATTAAAACTAAAACTCATTATTGAAAGTAGCTATAAATAATGAATTCTACACTTTCAGTCCACAGTGCCGTGGTTGAAAATAAAGATGTGCAACATAAATATTCAAATAGTACACTGTTATGTCTAGTTTGCCACAAAACATTGAACTGAATACATTGGATGTGTGCACTTTTTTGTATTGTTAGATGACCTTCAAGGCTTTTATGTTGACATTTTATAGTGCCATTTAACATTTTGTTAGTTATTGTTTGTCATATCTTGTGTTGTACAGTAAATGTCAGACAAGAGCATCCTTAACCGTGTCGGTCACATCAGTCAAAAGCACAGGTGTAACAAAAAACAAACGACTGAGTGTGCCATTGAGCCATTGTGCAATAGCAGGGCTGTCGGAACACCTGACAATCTTATTAATTACACCTGTGCTCTTCCTCTTCATGTCAACATTCCCGCTGTGAAAAAGGTGCATGCGAACCTCAGACAGTTTAAGCAGCCTTTTCAGAGGTATGAAGGTTATTGAACATTGAAAGTTATTAGCCCAGTACTCCATTATAACCACGTTTTACATTGCAAAGTTACTTGCAGTTCAACCTTTAGGTTGACCTCAATATTTGCCTCGCTTTGTCACGTCGATTGCCATGCCGCTCCAAATAAAGCACGGGGGGGTTATTTTTGTTTTTCAGGCTTGTGTTTCTTGACCCCATGAACTCTGTGGTAGAACTGTGTCCATTAGAGCAATCACTTTCGTAGCGTACATCTGCAGTACAATGTTTAGAAAACATAAACTTTGCTTTCAGACCTTGACATTACTGACATGCCATTCTACATGGATACAGTACAAAACAAAAGTTTTTTTTAAAGGTAAACAAGAAGACAAAAGCAGTTACTTTCCATTTGTCTGTGCTCTTTTCACCTTCACTGTCAGCCTCACCAGTAATAGTCAGCATGTTGCTGATGGAGCTCTTCTGCTCCTGAGTTAAGTTCACTTTAATTGGTCAGACACCTGAGCCTCAAGATGTATTTTGAAATCGAATAACACGACAATGGCACAATCAGTGCCGCTGCCATTCTGAGGTTTAAGTGCTTACTTTGACATCCCACCCTCTGTGAAGAAATTCCTGACACTGAATCTAGGAAAAAGAATCAAACACAACATTCTCTGGCTAGAAACAAATGGTCAGCACACTGTGATGTAAATTGTAGACATTACAGTCTAGTTGCAAAAGCAGCAGTCATAGTTTTTAATAACACAGGGTCTTTGTAGTTCAGGATGGAAAATATGTGGCAGCACACATTATGGATAAATCTCAGACACTTAAACAGTAATATAATTTGTTGTTAGACAGAGTCGTTGTTGTTAGACTAATCATCTCTAAAGTATTTTTTCTTCAATAACATTTATAAGAGGATAACAAGCTGAGAAGAACAACATCGGGGACCAATGATGTCACAAAGTGAGCATTTTAACGGGCGATAAAGACTAGAGTTGTGAGATCCAGGGTGATGAAAGGTGGGAGTGGGTGTGGTGGGGGTGCAGGGATGTAAGAGAGAAACTGAGAAACTGTTGAAAATGAGAAATGACTAACAGCGAGAGAAGAGCAAAAAATAAAACAAGCTTATGAAGACAGGTGATAGACACAGAGAGAAAAGGTGGAAAATGAGAGATGGAGCATGTGAGAGAATATGAAGGGAGCTCAGACAGACAGGATAAAAAATGAAACAAGGGTGAGTGAATATATGGTGTAAGAGATGGAGAGTGGTTCTTGCTGTTGGTTTTCTAAGACTGTATAAATACCTCAAGGACAAAATGGATGAAAGCAAGTTTTCTCTGTCAGAGAGACATGCCGTTAGATGGAAGTAAATGCACATATTGATTCAATGGATTGTCTTAATTCTACTTAAGACTACCTATATGCTTTGATCTAAACCGTCCTTCTGCTTTGCTTTTTACGTAGATATTTTGACACACATCAAGTGAGGTTGAATTGATCGCTCTGTCTTTTATTCTCTCATTCTGTTCATTGTGAAATGAGAGGTCAAGTCCAAACATAAAGCATTTTCCACTGATGGTTTGAGGTTTTGAACAACAGGACTTGAACCAACTGTCATCCTCTTGCAGTACTGTGTGGTGATGCCTGATGGTGTTGTGTTGATGCACTAAATTTATGCTACTTATCCATTCATTATACTTCCAGATACTAAAAACAACATTGTTTGAACTTGTCTTTGGGTTCCATCTGTTGTTTGATTAATGACATTCTGGCATGGTAAACAGACATGAACTTTAGAGTGAACAGACGTTCTGGATTTACTTTTAATTTCAGGAAATTGATATCTCTTACATATGAAGCAGCAAATTGGATGTTTGTCCTAGGGTGTGTTTTTGTATATATTGTATACACTTCAGAACATTTAAAAAATATTGTCATTTTTTGCAAGCAAGGAGCTTCCAGTTGGATTTCTGTTGATGCTAAAATACTGGCACCATATGTACATGTAACTGATTCTAACTCAAGGTGCAAGGTAGACCACCTCTGCAAAGCATCTGGCAGAACTGTTTACAATGTTTGCTGTCTGCGTTATTGCAGTAATACATTTGTATCCCATCTTGACATTTCTGTTTCTACATCCTCAATTCCTCTCCTCTCCTAATCTCCTCGCATCGTAATCCCTCCCACCTGAGATTCCAGCGGAGGAGGCAAAGAAGAAACACAAGAAGATATGAGTCAAGGCAACAGGCATATAACAAAATGAGTCACCCTTGCCTCCTCATTTGATGTGTGGCACGTGCGCACCTCTTTTGTACGTCACAGGCGGTGATAAGACTTTGGCAAAGGATACACCTGTACATCCTCGCTCATTGCTTTTTGGGCAAGCCTCTTCTCTCCTCAAGATTCATTTTAGGAATTGAAACATCATTCAAGATGGCATGCCGAGATCACACAGCCAGGAGGGTGGCAGAGAGAGGAGATGAGGTGGCATAAAGTAAAGCCCATTGTGTGCGCAATGACTATATTTGTGTCCTCTTGAGGATGAAATAGCAGAAGAAGAGGTCCGTCCCTTTGCTTGACTCAGCTCATAGTTTTCTATTGTTGTCAAGAATGTCAACTCTGCTGTCCCACGCTGTTACAGCTTCTGCTCTCACGGTGGTTGGTAGTGCCAAGCCATTGCTGTGATAGATCACTGTTATTACCACATGTTCTCCATTACTGGAGAACAGCAGGAGACCTGGAACACACACACACACACCTACACTCACACACACACTCACACACCCTGAGCACACAGTCAAGCCAAAGTAAAGTAAGATCGAACACATTCATATTAGTAGCATATTCAGTATGTTTTCACACTCTTCATTTGTTGGTACACATATGTATGTATAATATGTGTGTCATATGTGGGTCGAGCACAAACCCAGACACACACTGACAGGCCACAGGATACTCATGCAGTATATGTACAGTACTGTAATATATGTGCTCACAGGAGCAATACACAAAGCCCACACAGCACATATCAGCCACTGTAAAACTTAACAAAACTCCAGAGGTTGAGGAGTCTTAAGCTAAAGCCAACTGGAGTTGTTAGTGGAGTGGGATGATAGTTGACTGCAGGCTGTAAGAGTACTTTCAAGAGAGACAGAAAGAACAAGAGGGAGAGGCAACCAAGAAATGAGAGCTTTGACGAGAATGCCAGAAGCCTCTGGTCAATACCGTACTCCAGTAAATTTAGTTTCGACCTCAGACTCCCTCTCGTCTTATAATGACAGACAGAGTCAATTAAAGACTGTCCAGATTCATTGCAGAGCATGAGCAGAGGTTCCTGATGCATAGTGTCAGGTTATTGTCTGCAGCCACATTTGTTTGTTCTTGTTTTTATGTGTGTGTGTGTGTGTGCAGGCAGGTGGGTAGAGTAGGTGACTGTTTTTTTGTACACTAGTAAACAACATTTTCTGGCCTCAGTGCTACCTTCCTTTTAATTCTGCGTAAGTCTGACTAATAGACATAAAAAAAAACCTGACAAACAAAATTTAGCCTTTGCCCTCCTTGCACATGAGTAGAATTGAAAGTGTATTTTCCTCAGGGTAATGCTATTAACATAATGCACAGCTTGGCCCAAAGGAGGTGGAGGGGAACAATGTTCCAACAATGCATTATCCAAAGCAAGAGTTGCATATTTTGTGGAAGACGCATACCTGCTGACAAGGAAATCTAATTAAATGTGCATAAGCACATTTAAGCTCGCACTCTATTGTGATAACGTCTTCATTTTTCAGCGTAGTGTTAGAGCTGGATGACTGTGTACATCTACAAAAGACTGTATGTACAGTATTTTGTAATGGACGCGTACTTTCCAAGAAATCAACTGTTTATTTTAATTTGAGTATTCATTAGTATCCTGTTTTGTCACAGTTGCCCCCCATTAGTTTCTATTGTGTGTGTTTTGTTTCTGTGTAAAGCTCATTATGCATGCCACCACTTACTGGGTGTCTGGTGTTTTTATAATATCAAAGACAGAAGTACAAAAGTGAGAGTATACAGGTTAAACTTACTTTAGTGTTGATAGATGCAACAGGTGGACAAATACATCAAAAGTTAGACACCAGTAGAGAGAAGAGATGTATGTTGTCACACTTTGGAAACACAGGCGGGGAGAAAACAAAGCAATTCTAGATATAAAAGAAAACAAACAGATGGAGAATTTAGACACAGCATGAATAAGGAAAGAAGAGCTAAGTGTGTCTCCTTTCACAGTTGCTCCAGAACATGCCTGAGGGTTTGGCTTTAGTGAAGAGGATTGTGCTAAACCAGTTATGGTGCTGGGGGAGAGCGACATTGTAACAAAGTAAACACAACTGAATGTACTGTCTACAACCAACACTGTGTTTGCACAATAAAAATCCTTATCCAACTTCTTATTTTAACAATCAAAACATCAATATCCGAATTACAACATGAATCGCCCGCTCTGCTAGTTGGGAGGGATAGGAAGACAATATGGACGAGGAGAGGGAGCTGAGTTTTTCTTTTCTGTCAATAAAGAGTGGCAGATGGAAAGGGAGGCAGAGGATGTAGAGTCAGCATGTAATATAAATAAAAATAAGGAGCTGTGGAAAGTGTGTGTGTGTGTGTGTCTGCTGCTTGTTGAGCCAAGGGATAGCGAGGCAGTCATGAGGAGAAATTGTATAGCTGGTAGTTTTAATCAAACAACCACATTTGTTGAGGGCACATTTGAAGTGAGCTCAGTGTGCCTAATTTTATAGGAGTGATTTAAACAAAGGAGCAAGTGATTTAGGACATTTTCCAAAGGGATGTCTGAGGCAAGAATGTACAAATATCTTGCCATACGTTAGAATTACAGTCCATTGCATTACATTATTTCCATCTATCTTTGGAGGCAATGGTTGACGCCATTGCTGGATGTGTTACCCACCTTTATACTATCACTGGTTAGTACAGCAAGAATTTCATCATTTTGAATGCACCTTTTCCGTAATCTTATAATAATCTTGCAGTTTTTCTGTCCACTATAAAATTGTGATTTACTGATACTACCAAAAATGTAAATCCCCTCTTAACACACTATTAGTAAATTAACGTAGTAGCAGTTAACAACTGTGTCTAATGATGTCTCAATTTTGTTTATAACAATGTTTATTTAATAGTTTCAAATAGTTAATATGATTTATATGAATAGACTGCACATATCTGTCCCACCAGTAACCCGGACAGCATCAAAGAGGGCTGATATTTTACCCATTAATGCCGTGCTGTGGAAATAAAATTAATTGAACGTTTAAAATTGCAAATGTAATTCACTGAGTCAGAATTGTAAACATAGCTGCTGTCAGGATTGATCACAACATCTTCCCTCTAAATGTTACAGCACTCAGTTAACTACCATTGTTGAATATATTTCTGCACTTTTTGTACTTTCTAATTTAAAACTGTTAACTGCTATTTACCACAAGAGCTATTTTAAATACCCAGCGTGTAATCCTCTCAAACCCAGTAATTTTATACTGAAATAATTGATGGTATGTGAACCTGAAATGATAATCAACAACCATGTTTGTTACCATATTTTAGTGCAAAATAACACAAGAATGATCTAAAATCTGCTCACAACAAACATGTGTTAGTCTTTAGTTTCTGATATTCACATTGTTCTAATATCTGTACCTTTCTGTTCATACATCTGATCAGTTGTGCTCTGGGCTACTTCATGCAGGTAGTTGACAGTCTGTTTGTCAGTTGTTTCCCTCCCTAAAAGACTTGAACTGAAGAAATGAAGAAAGGCTTTTCTTCCCTCCTTTTACAGAGTAGCACAAGGTTCCATTTTACTCTGCTC
Organism: Larimichthys crocea; assembly: GCF_000972845.2. Lineage (NCBI taxonomy): Eukaryota > Metazoa > Chordata > Actinopteri > Sciaenidae > Larimichthys > Larimichthys crocea. The sequence goes on along the minus strand of NC_040033.1, from coordinate 13,200,872 downwards.
CTGTTCCACCTACAATCCCCTTTGATCTTCCGTCCAATTAATTTTGTCCTTTCTACAGTCTCAGATAAAATCCAAGCATGATTGTGTTTTTTCCTATTGTCGCTGGCTGCGGCATAGCGAACTCATCTCTATTATATCTTCTTTTTCCATTTTTAAAGTTTGTCTGATCTTTTTACTTTGGTTTTTCAATCTGCATAAAGGTCATTGGGACTTCAAGAGAGTTCTTGTTCTCGCTTCTCTTCTAACTTTCTTACTGTGCCCTTTGTATTTCATACATTCACTTTTAGTCATCTAAATATGCAGTAAATTATTTCTCTATACCAAGGGCATCAAATATACAAGAACTAGCCGGCCAGGCTGCTCATCATCTCTTTTGTAGATTGATGGTTCATTAGTGTGAACATTTACCAAATGTACTTGTACTCACCAACTTAAACTTGACATTATTTATCGGTCATTATGCAATGGTTTACTGGTCCAGCCCACTTGAAATCAATTTGGCCTGTATGTGAACTATGAACTAAAACGAGTTTGACATCTCCGTTCTATACATTATGTGGATTAACATGGTTTTAAAGTGAAGCCTATAAATAAACTGACTTGGCTGCAGAAAAGCTGCATTTAGTCTATTAAACTGTGACCTCATTGTTCTTCCCTGCAGCAAAATTACATTGCTATAAAGGAAGAAAACACACTGGTGTCATTCTGACCTTAATTATCAAATGTGTTCTTCACAATTTGAGCCATAAGTCCCTGCCAATTGAATTCCTATTGACCCTCATCTCTGCACATGTACAATATGTCATTTAGTGCAACCTCCTAATGACACAATGACCAGTGTACCACTGTTAACTTTCATTAAACACTGTGTTGCAACTACAGTCATTTCAAAGCACAATATAGGAAACACGTCATTCATATGCCACATAACAAAGTGTTTCTGTTTGCACTGTCACAATACAAGTTATTCTAGACTATGAAAACTATAGGCTATAAAGAATTATTTACAGCATGTCAATCACAAAACTTATTACAGTGCACAGAAGTATAATTAAAGCATCTCTAGATTGGTTTTGGAGATTGATTATTACACAAACAGTTACAAAGGCACTTTGCACTAAACAACTTTTTGCATATGCGTTGGAAAAACTAACATCAATTATTTACTCGTTGGCTTGGACTTATTTGTTTTTCGGATCAATAAGAATATGTGGCAAAACAAAGGAATGCCAACAATTGATTAATATTTCCCTTTGTTCTTCTTCTTTGTAAACTTCACTGTTTGCTTGCTAGACAGTAAAACAGATGACATTTTTTTTTCTTTTTTTTTTCATTCTATCTGCTTTCATATTCTTAAAACTTTTTTTTTTTCTGTTCATTATGATCGCTCCTAATTACACTTTCTGGAACTCAAATCACTGACTGTTATTCCTCCTTGACACTAACTACCCCAAGCCTGAGTTTTATGATCTTAGTTTTTTAATTTACGTACCCCTAGCATATTGCCAAAGAGTATTTTGTAAAATACACATTAATCAGTTTAAGGTTTATTCATGTTTATTATGTTTATTCATGTTTCATGCAAGTATGACATCTTCCAGCCATTTAACTCTGTGTCTCTTGCAGAAAACAGGAGAGTCCTAGAAGCAAGGTCAAAACCTAAATCCGTTCAGTTCAAACATCAAAGCTGGAGCACAAAAACAAAGCATTCCTCATAACAAGTTAACATACCGTGACGTCTAGTCCCTGTGTCAATCCACAATGTTTTTCGCACCGTCAAAACATGATGAAGATTTGTAGTGTGTTCTAACATGCCGTGACTGAGTCTGGTGAGTTGTTTTTTAGCTGAGCGTCTCAATAAAAACATTGCAGAAAAACAGCTTGTTTGAAAAATCAACCAACTTCAGATTTAAAAACACAAATTGAATGACAAATATAGTCATAGCTGACTTTGTCATTGAGGTATGGTGAGACTTCAGCTAGAACACATCTATGGAGATCCTAATATACAACAAAATATTAGTTGTATAGAACAAAAAAAATAAATGCGCCAAGACAGCAATGACTTTCATCTCTATACAACATTTTAATATCGGTGTGGAATCTTTGGCCAAATCTAGCTGCTGTATTTTGTGACTTCCATGAATGCTGACAGATAAACTAAATCTTCCTCAATCATTTTTGGTATTACTCAGGCATTTCTGCTATCAACCAATGTGTCCAAGCAGCACGAAATGATTTCACACGTGAGTTTGTCCTATTTACAGTATTTGTGTTCATATATTTGTGTGCAAATTTGCGTGCGTGTCTGTGAAACACTGATAGGTTGGAATGCCTATCTGTACTCTACAGGTGAGAAGCATTTAAGTTTCGATCTTGATAAATAAAACATAAGATAAAATCTAGTGTACAGTAGATAATATACAGCAGATGAGATACTATTGGTTAAAGAAACACTGAAACAAATAGAGAAAAAGACAAAGAATCAAGAAAATAGAAGAGAAAATGTAACAAGATATATTTTTAAAGGCAATTAATCGCTTATTGTCATCACAACAATTGGCTTCACAACAGCATGAACAACATGAGTTATAAACAACTTCTGACCTTCAGACCCTCACCGAGAAGACACAAAAGCTCCCACATTAACCTCATTAATATCACACAACATGTTAAGCATAAAAAGCACTGTATATTTCATGAAGTAATTCTTGAGTGCTGAGCCTGATTTAACTGGACCTTTTGTTTTGTTTTATTCCACTTGATTCTTCAGCTGAAGAGCCAATCTCAGCAGCTCTGACTTGCCAGCCGAAGTCTGTAAAACAATCTCTATGCTGCCGAGACTATGGTTTGCACTGGGCCAGGCATTTTTCTACCTCGGCAATGAAACTCTTCATGTCCACTGTGACAGCTGTGAGACCGCAGAGGAAGATGTGCTTTTGCCTCACAAGAGAATAACTTAAAGAACTGTAGCCAATATGTCCCAAGTGTGGAACAAAATGTTACCCTTCTGGGGAATCAACTCTGGGAAATAGGACAGTCTCACAAGATCATGTCTGCTTTTTTGTTGTTGTTGTTTTGGTACAGTTTGGGTGTAGATTTATTCAGAAAGATAAGAACAGAACATACAGTGGGGTAATATATCTGGTGTTTGGCATAAGCAGCAGCTCAGTTTGTATTGTTTTATAACTCTCTACTACTGTAGACCGGCCAAAACTACCCAGCCACAGTCTGAAAAGGATTGGAGACTTCCCTGTACACATGGGGAACTCATTTGCCCAACTCTTATTTTTGATGACATGGACAAGCCAACCTAAATGCACACAAAGCTGGAAAACAAAAAAAACAAAAACATACAAACAAAATATCTCCAATCGTGGCTTGGTTGACAATAGGACTGTGACACGGTACTCGTGCTGTGAAATGTCACAGGGGAATGCTGTATAGGGTTTTTTTTTTCTTCTAGCTTTTACACTATGCACAGGCACTGACACACACAAATGCACAGAAAATACAGACATTACACTAGCACGCACACACACACACACACACACGTATGCAAAGGAAAGGGTCTTGCTATCAGCCAGCACTCTAACTGTGCCCGCAAGCGCAGAGTCAACTGTTTTATCCACACTGCCGATGGGAACAGCCTTGCATCTTCCTCTGTCACACTGACACAACAAGAGAGTTGCAGTGAGAAATGTAAAGCCAGAGACATCGAGGGAAAAGGGAAGAAGCACAGAAACAGAGAGGGAAATAGAAAGAGACAGAGGGACAGAGAGAGAGGCAAAGAGAACTGTCGCTGTAGCTGAAGCTATCAAGTGCAGAGCTGTATACACCTGACTTCCCTCACTTTCTACTATCAGTTTCTCCTCTTTTTTTTCTCTCTCTCTTCTTTTCTCCTGTCTGAAAGTGAAATTCTCTCAAGCTGAGACCTGTCATATTTCAGCTCCCTTGATGTGCACTACAGGCAGATAAAGAGACAAGGAATTATGGTGGCCTCAAGTCGTGTGGTAAGGAAAAGGGGTAAGTGAGGGGGAACCTCAAGATTAGAAATGTCCAAAAAAGTGATTGATAAGTTGCCAGCTGGAGCTGCTGAACAACATAGTGCACATACCATTCGAAAGATGAATTATTTTATTTGATTGCAGACATATTACTGAGTATTTTTCCATGAACCTGCCTGTATGACCTCCTGACCCTAAGGTAGAGAATTGATGATGTAATATATATGTAACACCTGCTAAGAGAGAGTATGTTTAAGCATGAGCATTGCACACGTTCTTTACTTTAAACTACATTGCCTCGTTTCTGTGATTAGCATTTTCTTTGATTTTCAAAGACAGAGAAGAGGAAAAAATGGAGAGACAAGAAATGAGCTGTTGATTATGCACCAAAATGCCTCTAACTGAGAGGAAAAATAAAGGGTGTCTGCTTTGCTAATGGTACTTTTTTGTGTTCTTGAAAGCTTTTTTTGTTCAGATTTTTCTGATTTTTTTTGAAAATAAGGAGCCATATGTATCACTGGTTTATAACATAAAATACGTGTACAATTTGACAATGTGAAATTATTCTGTTATAGTTTTGTGGGACATCTATATTTGGTGTAAGTTTCAGCTTTCTGAACCATGCACTGCAAACATTCTGTCTGTGGCTACGCAGGAATATTCTCAAACTACCCCCTTTACGAACCTTCCACCGGGTCGGTGCTTTTCCTATCACTGGAAAGCAGCAGAATAAACAAACTGTGTCACAAAATCACATCCGAGGTATGAAACCCATTTTTGACAGCAGTCAAAAGAGCAGAGTTTTAAAATTGTCCAATCCATTCCTCTCTGGGGCAGAACAGGCAGTAATGCTTGATGTCAAAAGACGGATGTCTCTGATGCTACATCAGTAAGAATGTGTGAGAGTGATAAGGTATTTGTATCCTATTCTACAATATATGTACATGTGAGCTTGTGTGGGTGAACATGTGTATGAACGTTTACTTTGATCTCTGAATTTTATGTTAATATAAATATATTTTTAAAAAAAGATATATATATATATATATATATATTTTTTTTTTTTTACATGCTCGTCTTGATGTGTGCTGCAGTAATAGAAGCTGTCCTGCAGCACACAGTCTAGTGTTTGCAGCCGGAAAGCTGTCATAAACAATCTGCTCCAGCGTCAGTTAAACAGCAAGCGTGGGAGAATTGGGTGCTCTATAGGCTACAACCAGCCACGCACTCTCTAAATAGACCAACCCATCTGCCTAATGCACTGGAATCAAAATGAGCAATGGATATCCCATATGACATTGCGATAGTTATGGGACAACAGGTTGGCGAGTGACACTGACCGTTGACTGGGGGAGGTGTTGAGCTATGACAGTGAGTGAAGTCAATCTCATGCTGCACAGTGAAAACTGGCAGACTGTGGATATGTTCCTGCAGGAAATGTGGCCTTTTCAAGTTCAAATGATTTCACACATGAATGGGATGAGGTACCTGTAAAGTGTGGTAGAAATATATTCCAGTCCATAAGCTAAAATATCCTTATACTATTGTAGCAGGACACATGCAGTAAACCCCATAAATACCTTAAATCATTGCAGTAAATCAGAACAAATAGTTTTTATCATTGAACTGTGCAGGCTGAATGCATTTTTAAATGGCCAAAGAAACTGGTATGTCTGTCTGTTCAACAGATTAGAGCATATGACGACCGCTGACCAAGTTCCTATAAAATTTGATATGACAATTCATGTTTCCCAGAAGAGTCCAACATATTTTGGTGGCCTCTTGACACTTTGTCAAGCCCCACCAACATTGTAACATTGGGCAACATTGTCTCTGAACCACCTTTGATTCCATGGCAACCTTGACAACTAATTTTGATTTGCATCAAAAAAAAAAATTCTTCAGCAATTCTGGACCCCATGAGGATGAATCATATTTTATAGGAAGTACTGAAATCAATGGACACAGACCACAGGGTTGCAAATATCCAGTAAATTATGGTTTGTTACCTACCTCTGAGCCTGACTGACTTGAGTTATAAAATTGCATTGTTCAGCGGCTCAAAAGTCTCTCAAACACTTTTTCTTCGGAACAACAATATTTTTCTCTCCCACAGCTCAAAATGAGCTATAATAATGATAATAAGGTATAATATATCTGCAGGGATTTGGTAGGTGTGTTGATCAATACCAGTGACTCAGCAATTGCTTCACTACCCACAGAGATTTCTGGCTTTGAAAAACTCTGCTTCTAGCCTTTATTACACTGTGAATCAGTCGTCCTCCACTTGCAGTTTAAGCTTTTCTGTAATGGAGCATGTTGCTATGGGAAGGTAGCACATTTTAGGGTTGCTCTTTTCACTTTAAAGTTTAACTTAGGCCATGCCACTTCAATGTCACCACTAGCTGTGCCCATGACTTGCAAGATGCAGATGTCATCGACACTTAATTTAGATGTATGGTTTTGGTATTTGAGGAGATTATAATGAGGGCAAAAATGTGGAGCCCTATTTTCCTGCTCACGTAAGAATATTGCTCCTTTAGCAGTGTGTGTTCTGACACCCAAGTTTGCTCTGTGCTAACATAAACATATTTTTGCGTAATTCACTGTGTTAAAAAAAGACTTCAATATCAAAACCTAGATGGTCAGATGGCATTAAACATTTATTAAGGTTTAGGAAAAAAAGGCTATGACCATTTCAAAATAACTTTCTTCAAATATGGCTGCTATGTATTTTTCATTAAAACTGAGCAAGTACCATCTGCATTCCTCCTGACTTTTGTACTGAATATATTTACACTGAATATTGATGAACTGCACTAAATCTTTAGCATGCCAATATAGTTGTATTTGCCCGGTGTATATAGACAGTCTCCAGAAACACACTAAACTTTACACATGCAAAAAAAAACAACCTCATTAATCGCACATCAGGCATCTTTGTGTAGACACGCAAATCATCCCAACGAATATCCAAGTTCATTAAGAAGGTGTGCTGTGTGGTATGTTCTGTAGATCGTGACATCTCTTTGAGCTGAAGTACTTAATTAGTGTCACAAAGGATCCCATGAGAAAAAAACAAAACAAAAACACAATGACATCAAAAATCTAGGCTTGTTGTTTTAGTCTTCTGCATTTTTCATACTTTTCTAATTCGACATATGACTTTTGTCCCTGATGGCGAATATAATTTGAGGGCTCTGTGTAGAAAACATTCCCTCTATCAGAGGAGTTGTTTTCCAGCCATACAGACTCTCTCAAAGCTGCAGCTGTTGTCTCCTTTCTATCTCCCTCCTGCATCTCAAAGGGATGAATACCAGCGCAGTCATTTGCGCGTCGCTTTAACGCACTACCATCTGTCAAGTTGTAGAATTCATCCAGATGGTAGCAAGTAAAAATTTATAAACTTTACCAAAGATGAAAGAAAAATTAATTTGATGACAAGATTTTATTTCTGTATGAGGCTAAAACTAGAGTGCGCAGACAGTGAAGGTCGAACACTTTTTAGCCATGCTCGTAGTGTGGCTCTAGACGTGGTAATGGTAGTCTGTCAGTTAGATAAAGACCGAAATAGCTCAAAAACTATGGGCTGGATTGGCAGGAAAAAAGAGTCACTAATCCTGTTGAAGGATAAGTAGAAACTTTAAGTTGCCGGTGGTCCTGGATGAAAAAAACACCCCGCACACTAACCATATAACCATTTATGGCCATTGGTCACGCCATGTATACCATTTGAGGGATCTCTCAATGAATCTGGCGGTAATGAGTATTGTGTTAAGACAGCTAACCATAACATTCTGATATTAAATATACATGAACATAAATCTTAAATTAACAATATGAAATACCACATACAGAGGATTTTGAGGCATTGTTGGGGCAATGGTGGAACTGAGCCAGCAAACAGTGTTGGCATGAATGTAATGTGCAGAGTTACTGTGGCAGGTTATATTGTCTGTGCTTTACACCTCCATGATTATGACTGAATGTTACTAGCCACACCGCTGTGATTTAGAGAGGGGGAAACTGAAAAAAGCTGGTGAGCTGGTTGGAGAGGGTCATCCATGATCTGTCATGCAGTGGTGTGTTTCTTATTGAGTCCAATATGGGCAGTTTTAGTCCATGACCTCTGGTGATAATTTAGTACATTTTCTTTATTGTGTGCTCAGGTGTGTTTCAATAGCAGAGAGTAATCAAAAGTGACAGGATGGAGTATGGCTGTGCTTTTTGAGTTGTCTTTAGCCTTGACACTCTGAGCACGTCACGCAATAAGCGTTTAGCTCAAAACTACTCACACATCCACTAGCATGGCTGTCAACTTTTGTTAAAACTGTTAAAAACGTAACCATGCATATGATTTTCACTCAGCTCGTTTAAATGCATTAATTCCTTTTGACCTATAGGCACAAGAAATACTCACAAAGTGAGTTAAAGTGTTTTTATTATTTATTTATTTTATTTTTTATTATATTATTTTATTATAATTATTGTTTTGTTTTCTAAACCTTCCTTAAACCAAAGTCATCTTTCTTGACACCTGTTTCAACTTCAATGTTCAGTCACCTTTCATCCCTGTTTTGCTCCACCACATCCAGAGAAAATATGTCTGGCTTTCCTTCCCTAGACGTTTGACTTAATTTACTTTGGCTCTCCATTTCACAAAGGAATGGCAGCATACAACTGGTACCTTGGGGGTTTGCTGGGGGTGGAGATTCTGTTGAAAGCTGTGTTTGATTTTCTAGACACTTGTCCTTATCGTTTCTTCACATCCTCCTGGGGTTAAAATAAATTACAGACTTTTTTTCTGCTTACAAGATCTCTTTTTAGGCTTTAGCTTTAAAATTACCATTGTATAATTATATTTGTTTATCTCTGCCTTAGACATATCAGTGCCTCTGTGTCTCCAGTAATTAGGTGTCTTATTAAACTAACTCCCTGAGCAGGAGAACTATTCAGCCAACACTGACTGGATCCGTGTTATCATGTTTAGTTGATTAGAAGTGAAAGGAGTTCTGGTGTCACCTCGTAGATTGTCATTGATCGTTTTTATCTCTGTCAAACAACAAGAGAACAAAATGCTGTTTCTACTTCACTCAGTGGACTCTTTTCTTTTCCATCACACCCCTGCTCTTCACAGCTGGATGTCTAATACATTCATTCAGACTTTGTGCCCCCTTTTGTTACACCATGATGACTTGTAGGTTTGAAATCCTTGAGTTACTTGTTGAAAGAGCAAGTTGTGCTTAATCAACATGCTTTAAATCCTGTATCAGCTCTTGCCGTTTAAATAGAACTACTTCTGAAAATTTCTCTTTCTTTCTTTCATGTATTGTGCACCTGTGTATACATGCTATGTAGATGTCTACCCTTCAGATTATCCCAACGTGAAACCAGTGCACGTTCAGAACATCTTCCCTTTATCCCACTCTGAAGAATTATAGTTCTAAAACTCTCACCACCGGCTGTTTTCCTATAACGGGCGTCTACATGCACTCAAGCACAAACAAACATGGTGCATGTATAGATGCACCAGCAGTAGACAGTGAATGACGTTACAAAGACGGTAATTCATTGCTATGGCTTTCCAAACCAGCTGACGGGACCATTTCCTGCATGCAGTCCTGTCTGGATTTATAATAGGATGCTTATCATTATGCAGCAAAGCCAAGGAAGGTAGGCAGACTTGAGAAATTAAATTTACACAAAAATGACAGTAAAAATCAAGCAGCTGTCTAGTATTCTGGTTTAAATTTGGCATGGACATTTCTTTCTTTCCATTTGTACATCAGTTTTTGACAGATTCTGAAGTTTACTTTTACTCAAGTGCTCATGCCTGGCTTGCGTACCCGGTGTCCAATTTGATTAGACAAGTGATGTGAAGGGGAAAAAAACACTTTGCAACCCAGAAGCATGATGCCATTTCAGGACTGAAATGAAAAGAAAACTCTGTTTTAAATCTTTACTCCAGCTTTCTTTCAGGGACTTCGAGTCCATACATTGTATCTAAGAACTGTGAGGTTCCAAAGACTCCCTAGAGTCTACATACTGTACCGTACCTTTGTTGCTCCCCTCTTTCATTACCTCCGCATCATGTTGTGAATAGTAAATCTTTAGTGGTGAGCACATGGACTCAAGGATTCCTTAAAATATTACAGCAAATGCCAATTAATAATTAATAATGTGCTTCACATGATCACTGAAGAAAAAAAAAATCAATTGCAAGATTAATGAATATTGAGATTTGTTGCATAAAATTGAACATCGAGCCTGCTGTACTTCAGTTTCACAGAGGCTTTTTATCACCATATTATTGGTTTTCATCTCATCTTACAATCCATTTGAATGTTTAACAGGGAAACCTTGCAAGTTAATCATTTGTTTACAAGGCAGAGTTAAAGTAGCCAATGATTCCTGTATAGTACAGTAGCTGTTCACCCTGTCTGGTTTTCTTCACCCAAACATTTAAATCTCCTCCATTTGTGAGATGTGAAATTCATCACTTTTTGAGACATATTTGGAAATCCGAGGGGACTTTAAGGGAGCAATAACCTCACAGGTGTGTGGTGTATATCATTATTTCCTTGACAGATGATGCCAGACGGAACGCACCAAATGCATTTGTTTACTTCACATGAAGCTGAGGTAACACTGCTGTGGCCCTATTTGATGCGTCACCAAATTAGCTGTGTGCTTGTTACTTTTTTAGGAGCTACAACAGATGTGTTCTGCGATCTATTCATCTTGCTTCAATAGTTTTAATGTACAGGTGGCCGGTTGTCCTTTGCTAACCCTCTTCTTTCCTCTCCCTTGCTCCTCTTCTCTTCTCTGCACTTCTTCTCTCTAGTACCCTCTGTCTCCTTTCCTCAGTGCCCACTACTCAGCATTTACTGCTACTGTGATCTGATCACTCTCTCTCTCTCGCTCTCTGCAGTACCACTGCAGCTCCATCAATCACGCACATGCACGCGCGCACACACACTGAGCGATTCAGAGCTTATCGAGTGAAGACAAAGATGGCTCTGTGATAGGCACACAGGAAGAAGTGTGTCAGTTACACATACATGCACAAACTCACACGCTGTCAATTCATAAAGCAGAGAGAGACCCAATGAATTATTTTCAAATATGTTAACATTTTTTGAATCCAGTGTTGGTTCAAAGTTAAGAGAGGTGGTCTGTGCGTCCACACTCATACACACAGTTTATCTTATAACTTCTTGTATACTATAGATTCTGTGCATCTGTGTGTTCACATTAATGTGTGGCAATAAGGGCTTCCTCAGTCTGCTGTTTATCAGTTTAGTCTTTGTCATTGACATGCACCATTCTCCACTCCACTTGAGCAATGAAATAGACATTATTACAGAAAATCAAATAGCATACTGTATGTCAATTCATACTATTAAAGGAACAAATTAAAATATTCTTCAATACAGTGGGTATTCATAGACTGAAAAGACATTGAGTAAATCCACAAAGAGCCATTTATTACATTTGTGCATCCACAATGAAAATTGATTCAGAGCATGGTTCGGTTAAAATAAACGACTTTCAGTTAGTGAATGTTGCGACCATTAACTCCAGACCCCTAATAGCATCACAGTGGATTTCATTTCATGCCTTTTCCATGTGGAAAATGTCAGACAGAAACTGCTGTTTCTTGCGTAGTGGGACTAATTTCACATGAAAGACAAAATATCTCAGGACAATATTGTCAGCTAATGATATGCCACACAGCTAATTATAAAATTTCACTGTGTCGAAGCTAGAGAATGACTTAGCGGCAACAAAGTAGCAATTACACTACACCATCAAAATAGTCTTTATTTTTTCACATAATAAAGGAAAATATATTATTGTTCAGATGTTACTGTCTTTGGTCATAAAATGGGCACGACTAACTGCAATTTGCTTCTTTTTAATAATTTAGTACCATTTTTCAAAGCCTTAAACTCAAGCTCCTTGTTCCATTTCATGGTGTGTGTTTTGCAGATTGCACGGTTGCACTGCTAATGAGCAGCGAGATGAACTGCTCCTCACATTCGTTCTCCCTCAGAGTGGTATTTCAGAATGAATCGTCTTTAATTACCAAAAAGTTGGAACATAACAAGGTAATATTTTGGTTAAAGATGCATGTCTGCAAAGTGAAGGCTGACGTTCCTTCATTGTCTTTGTTTTGGCTTCTCTCTTATGGTTTAAGTCAGACTTGGACACAGTTTTTTCTGCATTGCTCTATAATGTCAATTATTTCTACGGCTGTGACTGCCTGTGTTGTTTTTGGGCTGTGTGTACATAGCCTCACACCAGTTAGCTTGACAGGTTGCCACCTCACCACGTGTCCTTTTTCCTCGGGGCTGGCACACACTTTGGTGACACCATGCCATTCCTTGATGTGGTTGTGCATGCATGCATTCCCGCTGCGACCTCATAGCAGGTTCCTGGTCCTGCCAGGGAACAGGGCCATCAAGACCATCTCCATGCACATTTGAGCCGTGTGGTCACTGTAAAGTGTTTGGCTCAACAAGTGTGATTGAAAAGGCCACTAGAAAAGAGCATCTTTTTTCTTGAAAGCTGCTAGTAAGTTGGTTAGTACTGCAAAAGCCTCATTGCAAACCACTGGAAGGCTTTCATTGTGAACAAGCTGTATGAAATTCAAGTTAGTTACAGAGGAAACAGGCCAGTCTATTGACTGGTGTGAAAAAAAAAGAAGTGATCAGGATATGGACTTTCTTTGCTTGACAGATCATTCTTGAATATTTTAAACCACAGCGAGCTGTTAGATGAAGACGTGCAGGTGACAGGTGCTTACTGCGGTTTGTGCGAGCATCGAATGTCACACATGTCATCAAGGTAAACAACACCTTCTACTGTGTCCTTACTGTTATGAAGAAAATGACGCATGCCGTGTCGGCATAATGGGATGTAATCACAGTGTCTCACACCCCTGTTCTTACAGAGCACAGGTGTTTTTCTAAGTTTTGATGTCTTGTTACATGTTCTTTTTTTTTGTTTCATTGCTGTTGCCTCCCTCCTTTCTTTCTACACTCATTCTGCCTTCTCCATCCCTCACACTCTCCGTCTCCTTCTCTGAGCGTTTCTCATTTCTCCTTCGTCTTCAGCTGCCTTCAGAACCAATGCATTTTCACCCTATCCCGCTTGTGAAAATGATCCTAAGATGGAAGATAGAGAGAGGGTGGCATGGAGAGGGAGAAGATAGCTATTGATGGCAGTCAGAATGACAGTGTGGGCCAACAGGGCGGAGAAAAGAGAGAAACAGAGAAATGGAGACAGGGTATATGTACTGGTAAGCAAAGAGAATATACGAGAATGCAAGTGGGAAACTTTGAGAGAAAAGCAGAGAGGAGTGTGAAAACCCGCAGAGCCTCCTCATATCGCCTCAACGACGCAGTGTTTCAGAAACAAATTTAACCAATTTCTAATCCTCTCCATTAGCAGCAAATGTAATAATCTCATCTGAGAGAAGCGGATAATGTTAACATCCCTTGCTCCAGAAACATCAGTTAATACATGATAAGCAAACACGGTTAGCGCTTTATTGCCACAGCACAAACAAAGCTAACCGCTATAAGCCTCGTTTTGTATTGCTTGGCCAGGAGCAATGCTAATTCCCATTAACGCTGCCAGGTATTACTGACACAGAGAACAATGCTAAATCCCCCGTTAGAAAACCCCAGCCACTGCAGGGGCTTAGCACAGCTTGGGTTTCCATTAGCCTGGCGGTATAGATGTACACACACACACACGCACACACGAGCAAATGCATTGTCTCGCACGCACGCACGCACACACTCGGCCCCCTGATTCCCATTAACCTGAGGGAGCCCCTGCGTGGCTGGGAGAGAGAACCCTAATTTGTCAGCCTGCCGTGGGTCTTGGAGCTGAAGGTCGTCAGCAAATAGAGTTCACTTCTAATTACTGCCGGACTTCCCTTAGCATGAGCACATATTATGTGTGTGTGTGTGTGCATGCATATACTATATGTAAGGCCGTAAGTGTGAACGTACATGCAACATCAAACTGTTGAGTGTGCGGTGTTGCTGCATTCATGTCTCTGCCGTGTATCAGCAACACATACTACTGCTTACTTTAGTGGAGTGAACTCAAATGACCCAAATCTTTGAATTGTGTCATATATGTTGATGCTGCAAATCTATTCATTTATTCCCTTTTTAATACTGTTAACACTTTCCCCTCTTTACGCCTTCCTGTGTCTATACCTCTGCATTTGTCTCCTCAACTGTAGTGGATCCTGCATTCCTCCCTCACTCTCTCTCTCTGCTTGGAGTACAACACATCTGAGGAAAACAGGATTTATTGATTAGAGGATTATATAAGCTATCAAACTTGTAGAGTCCTCCATGTCCCCATTGTTCCCTCTCCCACCAGCCCTGAGTCCAAGATAAAAAATATATATATCTACTAAAGCCAACATGCTACTTGTGGAGTTTAATACACCAGTGATTCATAGTTACTGATTATTAGAGGTTTAGTCTGATATACAGTATGATGCAGGCAGGAATAAATCAAAGGGTCAGGGTTGGCTATGGTGTAGCACTGCCAGAGCTGTTGTGAAGAGTCAATATTTTGCTCAAGGACACTTCAGCAGGGTACATTCCTGATGACAGAGAGACTTCAATCTGTATCCTCTGTCTGAAGGTCGTTATCAGTAGGCCACCATGCTATCAACTTTAAAAATTGGTCTATGTTCTAAATGAAAATATTGGATGAGAATCAACAAGTGGAGATAAATTGTATACCATGATTAGGTTCAGATAGCTGACCTCATGTTCTTTGTTTGTTTTTTTCTTTTTCATTTTGGCAAAATACCCGGAGAGTGTCAAGGCTTCTCCTTTTTCTTCTCAAAAAGAAATATACAAAACATTCAAGTAGCACTTCTCAACCGCCACTGAAAGCCACATTTGCTGGTTAAAATGACAAAAAAGGCTAGTGCCAGATTATATTAGCTGTATAATTAACAATAATCAAATCAAATCAAATCAAGTTTATTTGTACAGCCCTTTACAATAGCACCCAGAGTGCTTTACAACAAAGCCATAAAACAATACATAACAGAAAACATAACAAATAATTACAATTAAAGTGCTGCAGCACTACAGGGTATTAAACATCTTCCAGAAATTCATGGAAAGGAGCAGACAGAATGAGTACACCTAAGAAACCGTATAGTCAGAATTGAAATGCTAATCTCAAAAAGTGGGTCTTAAGCTTTGATTTAAAAAGGCTGAGATCAGTAGTGGTGCGGATGTCAGGGGGCAGTTTGTTCCACAGTCTGGGAGCAGTGACGGCAAAAGAACGATTGCCCCACTGTTTAAATCTCGACCTAGGGACCTCTAACAGAAGCTGACTTGAAGAGCGCAGTGCTCTGTTAGAGTTGCGAAAAGTTAAAATCTCTGACAAGAAAGAAGGGGCCAAGCCATTAATGGCGTTAAAAACAAACAACAGAAGTTTAAAATCAATTTTAAAATGGACTGGAAGCCAGTGGAGTGATGACAGCACAGGGGTAATATGTTCGCCTCTGGACGTGCTTGTTAAAAATTGGGCAGCAGCGTTCTGCACAAGTTGGAGACGAGAAATTGAGGACTGACTGAAGCCAACGTAAAGGGCATTGCAGTAGTCCAGTCTGGAGCTGATAAAAGCGTGGATTACCCTCTCGAGATCCTGCCGACTGAGAAAAGACTTCACTTTGGCCAAGAGACGGAGCTAAAAAAAGCTCGTGCTGACAACAGAGCTAATCTGTTTGTCAAATTTGAGCCTATTATCAAATGTTACCCCAGGAAGAGGGGCCAGAGTGCCAGAGTTTGTGGTGAAAACATTCGACATAGATGGTGAACCAAACAAAATGCATTCAGTTTTGCTGTCATTTAAGTGCCGTGTCCAATGGCCAAAACAAACGTGATCTTCATAAGCTCTAGTCTGTGCTTGTTTTGGAAAAAAGAAACAGACTTTTGTCGATTAGCTCAGTTGGTAGAGCATCCGCCCCATGTACGAAGGCTCAGCAGCGGCACAGAGTTGTAATCCGACCAGCGACCCTTTGCTGCATGTCGATCTCCATCTCTCTCTCCCCACATTCCTGTCACTGTTCAGCTGTCTCTGTCAAAAATGCAGCTTGAAAAAGGCCTAAAGAATATATTTAAAGAAAAAGAAACAGACTTGAAGTTTTTGCAATTCAGCACCACAGACAGAGGTGTTTTTTCAACGGTGAAATGTTTCTGATTTCATTGGTTTTTAAATTCAAAATCCATCCAGTTAAACTTTTATGAATATCGTATCAATAGTTCAGATTTATCAACAGTAGTCATGATTCAGTACTTGCTAAAGTTTTAGTCTTTCAGATGTGCTCTGTCATTTTATGCCTCATGCTGCTCATCTCATTTTTAAGGTTGTAGCTAAACTTGTGAGCATTAATTAGACTACCATTCAAAACCATATGACAAGATTCAATCGAGATGATTCGAGAATCGATAATCAGATTGATTTAGATTCCTTAATGTTTCCAAGCCCCAGTCTTATACCACTTTAATATGTCTTCTAGCCTAGACCAGTCTGTCTGTATATTTTTTTCTGTCTTTGCCCCCCACCAACCTCTTCTCAGCAACCAATCTTTGTAAGGCAAGCCAGCCATATTGAACACCAGCATGGGATTATTTTGAAAGGAAGTTAATTGGTTCTATGCATATGTACCTCTGTGGAAGCGAGTGCGTGTATGTGTGGTTGTAACCAATGCCACACGTTTTTTTTTTCACGCTTCCTTCTTTCACCCCTTTTTCTTTCATCCTCTTTGCCTGTATTTGTCTTCTACTGCCAGTCAGAACATATTGTTTCTCAGCATGGCAGAGTTTAGGGCTGAAAAAGGGGCGGAGGGCATTGGAGGGAGCGATATTATGGGCTTCAGTTGCCAGATTGGCAGCAAATCATCTTTACGAGCACACAGTAGGGCAGAGAGAGGCTCACGATTTCTCCCTAACTTCTATAGAGGAAATGACTGAGGCCCATCCAGACCGCACCAACAGCCAGTGATTCACTGATTGCTCTGGTATTGACTCACAGTGCAAGCATTCACAGTGGGGGAAATGGAATCAAACTGCATCTTTTGTTATTTAGTATTTTAGTTTTCTGGCAAAAGTTATGGTATACACAAAAGTCCAGCGTTGTGTCATATGCGCAATAATAGATAAGCACACAGTTAAATATAGTTATACACTGGAAAATGATAAGGATATAAACGTATATTTGGTCATTTGTGCATGTTCACAGACCCACAAGCAAATGCAAATATATTTGTGTTGTGTTGAATTTGATCAGTGTAATTCTTCCCTATTTGTGATGTACCAGAAACAATTTCACACATGGGATCTCATGCTACAATTTCTCATTGCGGTGATATGCGAGAAGGTGAATGCGTGTATGGGTTATGTGTGTGTGTGTAAACAGTAACCAGTATGCTGGGAAGATTCCAGCTAATTAATTAAAAATGTCCTCTGAGAGTAGATATGGATATAAATACATAGCTCTGGGTGAAGTTATAATTTTCATTCAAATCATAACATTTACATTAACACATATTGGTTATTTGAGGTATTCTTTACATGTTATCACACAATATGTAACTGTGTGTCTAACAACACTTAATCATACAACAGTAATAGTGGGGCTTCTGTGGCCTCAACAAATTCACTTGATTAAGATCAGTTGCTAATTGGAGTCCAGGCATATAATTGTGAGGGTATATGCAGGTATAGATTATCTATCCATTTCACTTTCTGGCCATGATGGTACTATGCTTATCAACCTAATTACAAGTGGCAGCCAAAGAATTCCTCAACCCTGCAGCTTTCCTGGATGAATGGCCACTGCAGCCTGTTAATTTTCCAAATACTGTAAACTGCATAATTGGCATTACTGCAACACATATCTCACTCTCCAAGTTATCTGATTACTAGACCGCTTATTTCTTTTCCTATAACTGCCGGACAAAATTCATGTCTGCTTTGTTAGGCAGTTTCTTAAATATATGTATAACACTACTTTTTGGTAAGATACACAATTGGTGAAAAATATTGTGACAAATCCACACAGCTACATTGGATGTTAACAGATGCCCAGTATTGTTCAGAAAAGGCACATGCCATTGATCAGAACATCCATTGCTCCTAAAGTGCACACTTCCCCTGCAGTTGCACTATGTCAGTGTCACGCTTGCCTGGGCGTGAAAAGTACACGGTGGACTGGTTTTACACGCTTTGGTGTGACAGCATGTGTAGTTTAACCCAGACCATCATCTTTTCCTAAACCCATTCAAGTCTTTTGGTGCCTAATCCTAAACTGTTTCTCAACAAGCTTTATTTGAAAAGTCTAACCAGACATTGCATATTTATGTTTACTGCACTAGTACCCTGGGTCTTCAACGTGGGATCTGTGTCCCCTAGTTCTGTAGAAATGCTGCAATGACACTGCATTATAAATCAGCTTATTTGTAAAAAAATAGGCTACGATAGGCTACCTATAAATCCTAATGCATGGGAGCTAGCACTGTAGGCCACCCTACATGTTATTGTAGGCACCTTGCATTTGTGTGAGCTCCTTTGATACATATATACCCATAAACCAATAAGCCAAATTCCCAAATCACACTACGCTCTGTGCGTGATGGTATTTTAATCGCCTCTGAAATGAAAGCCATTCCCACCTGAGAAATGATGGGAAATAATTAATAATGCTCTGTTGCTCATTGTACAACAACCTCATTTCGCCTGAAGAGAATACAATTGGCCACCAAAGTCTTCTTTCCGTTACCTCACATTGATACTGCACCAATACAGAAGGAGGAAAGTGTGGCTGACAAAAATATAGTAAATGATGAGTTAATTAATTCAACAAAATAATTTTCACATAGAACGGAGAACAGTAATGATACAAGGCACAATAATGTGCTATAATTTTTCACTCACCAAACATGAGCTGTTCATTTTTGCTTTCTTTTTTTATGAGACTTTTATAGTGTACATTACGGTGCAGTTACTCTGGGATTCTGGTGAATTATTGGCCATATCTGCACCATCTACACTCTCCACCTGTTCAAATCTGTGCCTTTGCTGGATCAGTTGTCTCTACTGCAGTGCTTCACTACTGGATGTGTATTTATTTTCTATAAGACGCAAAGTGTTTTTATAGGTCTCAATTGACTGCCTTAATTTAGAAAGTAAACAGATTGGAATATTTTGCTTCACTGATAAGTATTCCTCACCACAAATCGCTACCTTTTGATTTCTTTTCTAAACACACTGACCTTCTGAACTCTCCTTCACTCAAAGAATGCGAGTGGAAGGCGCTTCATGCGGTCTTTGATTGCATAATGAGCCGCTCACTGGGTAAATCAGGTGCTAATTGAATTCAGATTGTGAGTGCAAATTGAATAAAAGCTTTGGTGCAAATTTGCCCTGCACTTTCACGTATGGATTTAGTCCACCCAATTTATTATGGAAGGCACTTAAGCTACGGGCCACACAAGATAAACTTAACAACACATACACATACATAAACACTTCCTCTCCTTTGCTCTCTCTTTATCATGCTTTTTGTATTCCCTCCTGCTATCCCTTGTGCCATACTCACACACAAATCTGTCTAAACACTGTCTCACCCTCTCTCTGTCTCTGCCAATTTGAACCTACCATTCCTTCAAAAACACACCCGTGCACACACAGTCTTTGGAAGGCAGAGTGTATCAGTGAGAGGCATAAGGTTATGCTTCATGCAGCTTTGAGCAGCACAGTCCTGGTTGAGAGTTCACTGAATCAGGCAGGTGTAACTGATCTGACCTGGCAGCAAGTGGGCAGGCCAAACCGTCAAGCCTATCGCCACAGGGTGACAGAGAGAGACAAAAAGGCAGAGTGACGAGGTGTTGATGAAATTGTTTTGATACAGAGTGAAACAGATGTCATACCTTAAAGAAGTATCGCATGAATGCTGCATCTTCTGCCAACACCAAACAGATATTCAAGTTGACATCAACTGCAGTAGTCCTTCCTGCAGTATTGAGGAAACTCTCAGCCTCTACAGTAAATAATTGTATGCTCATCTGGCTTTCTTGGTTTTATCGATGGAGCGAAACTAGTGCAAGCTGTGTTTTGACATGCTGAGATGTTGAGTGGGCTTATGTTAGGTCGTTCTATTGGTTCCCTGTACATCAGAGTTGGGGGGACAAGGTGGAAGAATATTTGTAACTAGATGGGAGTTAGAGACATGTCCTGCTGTTTTCAGATAATATTCCTTTCTGCAGCCTTTAATTTATGGAAATCTTGTTTAAATCTTGGGTGCAAACCTGCTGTTGCAAAACACCAAATGTGGGACTCAGTAGTGTCTAAAAAACACATACCATTCATATTGTTGTTCATATGAGTGTTAAATGTTGAGACACAGGGCTGTGTCAGTATGGATTTTCAGCAATGTGGTTATTAAAAAATACTATTGAGACTTTTTTCTCTCTCACCTTGACAGCAATGGCCTGAGCTTCTTCAGAATGACTGCATCCTTCAATTCATTTTCTGACTTTTGCCTTTTACGTAAAAACAGTTTGTGGGAAACATCACTTTACATTCATATCAGTCATGTAAAATCCTCAGCAAACTGTTCCCTCACATTTTCAGCAAAAATCTAATTGTTGCTTTTACATGTGACTAACTCTAATTAAATGCAAAATTAGTAATCACTTCAGTCAAGGCAACCAGGAACACAGCATACATTTTTAACCCCTTGGACAGCAATATTGTTTATAGAGGTCGGTGCTCTCATTTTTACTTTACATCCATATTTCTCTTGCACCATTACGATTGATTTCGCTGTTTAGAAAAGTAATATGACTGAATAATTTGCTATATGTCTCCGATCTATCCAGCTCACCAAAGTCTTTTGTAGTGTACTGCAAGTGTGTTTGGATACTCTCTCATTGACCATGTGCTTGACCTATTACTCTGCATTGCTGTGGTTGTAATTATTAATCACTGTCTCCCACTCGGTTTCCTCTTTTCCTCCAACATCCCTCCTACCTATTATCTCTTTCTCTTCTCTTCACCCTCTCTCTATAAATCCTCATCTAAAATGACACGTATTCATCTTACCCTGCGTGCCTTTTCAAAACTGCATCACAAAACACTAGAGGAGTCCAACCGGGGGCTTGTCCTGTCACCACCAACCTCCCATAAACCAGCCCGAGGCTCCATGGATTACCAATGACACAGAGAATCAGTCAACCTGAGCAGCCCTTTAATTACTGGGATAAATAATAGATGAACCTATACAGCAGGCCCACAAGGGTTTATTGAGCTGGCCAGACTAACTGAATGTTCAGCTGAGGAGGGTCCATGGTTACATCATTGGACTAACTGTAAAAAAAATAAATAATAAAGTGTTGGCAATGTTATGTAAGACAATCTGACTGCAAGGACTTGATTAGAAAAGTGGGAACTGCTGCCAGATGATTTTATTATTATTATTATTTATTTATTTTTATTTTTTTGAAGGGAGGGGGTAGGAATAGACAAATTGAGAACTTGGTTTCACTGGAAGGATTTAATGCAAATTATAATCTGTAAAATTGTCACACTGCTGAAAAGTGGGTCTTGACATTCTTAAATGTTTATTGAGTCCAAATGTTCTTAAAATATCCATCCAACAACTCGTAAAGCACCCATGGATGTTTGTAAACGTTTATGCTGCCAAATGTGTTTCTTAGTTTTTGTCTTCAGACAGCATAAAATATGACCACCATTAGCTGACACCAGAAAACAATTCCACATTGGTTATTGTTTTTATTTTTCTGGTTTTGTTGTGTGTTCTACATATTGTAAGTCTCAACATTGGAGACATTTTAAATTTGAATAAATGTAAATGTAGGGGGAAGCAGGGACGAAAAGGTACACGTGCGTGTGAGTGAGTGCATGTGTGGTTGAAGGTCTGTCTTTATGTGTGGTCGTTTCATCCAAAACATCTCATTATGCACTTGGTCTGTGCTCACATTGGCACAGGGCATCAGATCTGTTGACAAAAATTGTTTGGTGAGGGTTCCAAGACATGAAAAATGAATCTGGACCAAGAAATTTAGATTAACGGCTCAAGCAAAGAGCTGGCAAGCCTGGCGGTGGTGGTGGGTAGTTGTAGAGTGGTCGGGAAAGGCAGGCAAGGGATGGGAGGGTTGAAAGAGAAAAAAGCCAGAGTGAAAGTGTCTGGAGAGAATGAGTAGCATGAAGAGAGATTGTGTTTTTTTAATGAAACATCTTCCAAGAAGGAAAGAGCAAAAATAGCTAATTACAGCTCCAAATTCACCCACTCAAATATAAACCCACAGAACTGACATGGAGAGGGCATAAAAAATGAGAGGAAAGATATAAAGAAGGTTGAAAGAAGTGTGAGAGAGATGAGTTAGAAGAGAATATAATAACAAGATAGCTCACCCTCAGGCAGAGTTAAATTCCACATACACACTATATACATTTATAAACATGAAGAGAGTTGGTGGAAGCAACTCATCTTTCTTCAAGAGCTGAGTTGAAAAACAAGAACTTTTTGAGACTAGAGATTTGAATTGAAAAAGAGCATAAAAAGTTGGTTGAGTTTCCCTCCTTAAAAACTTAATTATCATCTAATTTAGAGAATACATGTATTTTAGCAATGAGAATCCACTAACATTTTTTAATATCTATTCCTAAGAGGGTTTCTTTTTTTTTCTTCTTTTTTTTAGCAAATTTCCTGTTTTGAAATGTTGCCAACTTGTCATAGAGTTAAATGGTCATTTTATTTCCCACCGGGTGTTGTGTGAATTGAAATTGAATGGGCTTGCATCCTGGAGTCTAGATGATTGTTATTCACTCCACTGCCGTCCCCTACTTCAGTGGTTCTTTACACCGTGTACCACCTCAGAAAATCATAAAGGGTGTTCACTGTGTTGCTGTATCCAGTCCAACAATGTCTGTTTTTTTGAAGACAGACTTCAATGTTTCGTGAATTCCTTGGACATCTCAGACATTTCGATATTGAACAGGTTTCTCATCCATTTGTTTGCTTCAGTCTGCAC
This sequence comes from Larimichthys crocea, assembly GCF_000972845.2. Taxonomy (NCBI): domain Eukaryota; kingdom Metazoa; phylum Chordata; class Actinopteri; family Sciaenidae; genus Larimichthys; species Larimichthys crocea. The sequence goes on along the minus strand of NC_040033.1, from coordinate 13,177,754 downwards.
TGAGATTATTTGTGGAACTGTTGTCTGAGCGAGACCAGGTGTGCAATGATGTTGTCCCTGACTCCATCATCAAGGTTGTCAAATAGAAAACTCTCCAAATGGTAAATGGATTGTACTTATATAGCGCCTTTCTAGTCCTAGTCCTTTCTCTACTGCTTTTACAGTATAAATCTCATTCAACTGCTCATCAGTTTGAGGATCTAACCATTCATACGCATTCACACACCAATGGTGCAGCCTTTGGGAACAATTTAGGGTTCATTATCTCGCCCAAGGACATTTCGACATGCAGGCTGGAGGAACCGGTGATCGAACTGCCGTTCATCTGATTGGTAGATGACCCGCTCTACCTCCTGAGTGCACAGTATCTTCGCCTTTTAAAGTATATTGATTCCAGCATTTTTTTACCTTGATGTCGAAGCGCATTTTAGCATTCACATGCTTGTGTCTGTGTGTGCATGTGCATGAGACAAACTATAGAGGGAGCCACTCATAGAAAAACAGCTCCATTGCCCTACTATCGGTCACAAACTCCACTGGGAAAACGTTTTACATGTCTCGGTAAATAAAAATTTACAGCATCCAACCTGATGAAGTGTCCATGACTATCGCATGTCATACAGTCAGTGAGTCACACTTGTGTTTCCTTCAATTTTGTTTAGAGCAAAGACAGAAATGGCAAATTGTACTGAAGGAACAGCCATCTGTAATGCCAATTACTGAGGCCTTTTCTATGCTGTGGAACATCTGTTAATTTGTGTCCTATACCTCTTTGTGAAACCCACTAGGGACTTGCTGTTGTGTTATTCCAGGCGTACAGGACAACACGCATATGTAACTACTTGCTAATTAGCAAGTGGCTATTTGACCGTTTTTTAAACTTTTTCTCCCATGACCCCACGAAAAAGACATACAACTTCAGTGAGTTTTAAAGCATTTTTGTAATCCGTGTTTCTTTAGTTTTCCAGGTAAATTATACTATATATTACAAAGCAGTTGAACAAAACAGCTATAGTCATTTAATGCAGACAGTCTCTAGCCGCCATCTGTGACAGTCAGTTTTCTGATGCAACAGAAAAGAAATATTTTCTGGTTTGACAAAAACAAAATTAGGCTGTCAAGAAAACAGTCCTATATTTCCGAATGTATCAACATTGAGTACATACAAAATATATACTACCTTCCACTTCAGCTGCAGTAGTTCATTCCTGCATCTCCTCCTGTAGAATAAAACCTTTACTAGACAGGAGATCATCAGGCAGAAATAACTGAGATGGACTATATTGAGTCTATAAATATTACAGAAGAAATTAGGTCACTGCGGGAGGCTTCTACTGCAGAAAACACATTAGAGACCACCTCTCAATCTGCTCCACATGGACTTGTTGAAACTGAAACGTGAATGTGGGCAAACATGAGGAACACGAAGCAAAGGCCTAAGTTGCTCCTAGCCACACCAGAGACCAAAGCCATGCACAGACGGAGACTCTCACACTCACTGGCAGGTTGGAAAGTCAGACTGCATCTCCATGCAGCTGTTGGCACTTTTGACGGCTTCCACTGTGTTCATGACTTGAGTCCAGAAAAAACCCCCAAGTCCCCAAACTTCAGCATTCAGTGTTGTTGAGAGGACAGACTTGACAGCCCCATACCAAAACTCCACACACAATGGTTTCACGGTCATTAAATACACATAGCAGGTTTATGTGTAGTCTGCTCAGCAGTCTGGCAAAACACATTGAATGTTCTTCACTGGCTGACTGACTGACTGACTTACTGACCCCATTGTTGAAACACACAAACATACAAAAGGTGAGACTTTAGCAGATCTAATCCAAATTTCTCTTCTTCTTTATTTTAGTCTAACCCAGTTTTTTATTTCTGTCTGGAGGGGATCACGCATATGATCGTGTGTGTGTGTGTAGGTGTGTATCTGTCTGCAGCTAATCATCCATACTACTGGACCCATAAGCCTAATATTTTTTGTGCAAATTTATGACTATGCTCAAGGACCTAACATGGTTGCAGTGATTCACAGCTTTTAAAAAAGCCTATTTTATTAACTGTTCTTTTTTACTACCATTGACTGCGATATCCATCCAGGATATGTTATGATCCACAAAGTTTCGGCTTGATACAAAATAAATCAATTTCCAATTTTGTTATCTTCACCGCCATCTTGACTGTAAGCCAGTTGGCATTGTGAAGACCAGCGCTACTCTGCCTCTGATTGGCTTGTGCTTGTTTAAGGTTAAGGTTAAGGTTAAGGTTAGCCAATCAGAGGCAGAATGGGCAGGTCTAATGCAGCCAGGACACACCTGGTGGATATCTGCACTTTACTGAGCGCGTTGTTCTGTTCAAGAAATGCGTTGTGTTTGACCTTTGTGCTAAATACTTTTAAAATCACTGTCAAGGATATTTTCCTGAATGGCCAATGTGGCAGGTATGACAATTTATCAAAGGTTTGGCTGCCTGGCTGCTTTCCATGTTGTTATGCCACATTCTGGATGACAAAGTTCTGTTTTGTGGGTGCATTGACTATGAATTTATGCCAACTGATCTTTTGGATGTTGTGAATTTCACCCTGGAAGTATTATGATCTATTTGTATCCAACTCCTTTAGCTCCAGAGATGTGGCAGCAATGTAAAGCCCTTTGAACAAGCTGGCCAAACTTTGTCTATCCATGGCTGTGCTCCCAAATGGTGGCAGCTGGCTGACACATCTCACGGTCCTAGTTATTTACCTAGCTGGAAATGTCACTAAGAAGACTTTGGTAGGAAGCCATTTTCCTTTGCTCTCACCTCCTGTCTTCTTTCTTTTTTTTCATCTCACCTATCACTGTCTCTGTGTCCCAGCCTCCCTCACTACCCCTACCTGTTTCTCCTCTCTTATCATACAATCATGCGTAAAACTATCTGTCCCTCACTCCCCAGGGAATAGGCTGACATTTGCACTTGGATATTGTAGTCATTTGCTTGCCCTAAAGTACCTAAACATACAAAACCCTACTTTACACTTGAGACATGGACAAATATCAGCAGGTACAATCTCACACTTGAGTCCGGAGTGTATGACCATGTGGTCTGCATTCATGAATATGTCATGCTTTTTTCTTTTTTTTTTACACAGCAGATGCTGGTCACGTGCCACTGAGCAAACATGCACTATGGCAGGTGTTGCACTTGTGCATGTGGGTCTTTCTTCAATTACTTAATTGATACACTTACGTAAGCTTTTTTTCTTAATATTGCGTGAGTACAGTATGTGGGCTGCATTGTGATACACCGTATCAGTGAATTATTGATGCTCAGGATCCTAGATCTCTCTTAAAGATTAATTAGTAACAAAGATAAACACAGAGACTGCCCTTTCTCTCTCTCTTCTCTCTCACACACATTATATCTGTGTGGGAAAAACTTGTACTGCTATTTAATCATCTCAAAGCGATAAATCCCTTACGTGTTACTATTGTTGGGAAAAGTGCATTCCCTTTAAGATGTTTAAAAACAGACAATGTCAGATTTATTGCTAGTAATTTCAGGGCCACAGCCTAACCCAAATTCCCTACTCAGCTCAAAAAGCCCAGGCATTTAGTAGGGAAGCAGGGTGTCCTGATAGTTCTAGCACTGTAGTTTCAGTTTTCTGCAAGTTTGAATGCAGTATACTGTATATGTGTTATTATTGACCAAATCAGATATTTAAAGTTAGTGGCACTCTTCCACAGCTAAGATTACTGTGTTGTTGTAGAGAGCATAAATTTGACTTTCGAATTCACACAATTCAGATACAGCAAAAGCTTTTCACTGTGAGTCTAACCGTACTTAACAAAGAACAATGCACACATCTTGTAACTTTGTCTTGGCTGACAACTGTACACTTACGAGACACAGATTTCTGCGTTTCCCATTCATAAGAGTCACGTTTGCTTTTGTGCGTGTGCTTCACTGTAGCCACACACTGTACAGATTATCCACTGCAGGATCTAATGTCGGCATTCATCATTGATGTGGTTCAGGAAAGAACTTGAACTCTCTTTGAACAACTACAAACATGATTTCTGCCACAGTGTAACACAGACTTTGCATGAAGAAGCTTCATTTTCTTTCAAGTTTCAAGACCTCAGTAGTCTTCCTCCTTAAAGGTAAAGTGGTAGTCACGCCAGTTTTACTTTTTACATTCATGTGTTAAAGGAAGAATCAAGGTTTCCATTTAAGAAACTAAGTGAAATAGGACAGTGCAATGGACTAAATGCACTCTATATGTCATTGTTGCACAATACAGCACAGTACTAAAGCAATAAACTGCTGAGGTTAGAAAGCAATTCAGTTTCATTGTTGGAAAATTACTGAGATCCTGGCCTCATCTTTGACTAATGGAAGAAATTTGAATTATAATAGGGTATTGTACATCAAAGGCAAAAGCGACAATCCACTTTTTTTATATAGCTATAGATTCTAACTACATACTTAGTTCTGAAGGTTTTGATATATAAATGTAACTTTTTATAAACATTGCATTTAGGTACAACCAAATCAAACATTTACTTGTATTTAGGTGTCATACATTATGACGCAAAAGCACCGTAGCTGTATTTGTCATTGATCCACACATGGATACAAGCAGCATGTTGAAGATGGAACTGGGAGTCAAATAGATTGCCCTCTGGGTATGAAGTGCAGACATATGACTTAAATAATGAATATACTGTACAATGCGCAAGGAAAGGGATCCATCATATGTGTCATCATAAAGAAACTAGAACAGGAGGAGACCGGGGAATCAGCACAACCAGTAACAATATGTAGAAGAAATGAGTTGCACAGACAGAGGTGCAAGGAGGATGTAGGCAGCTAAACTGACCACCTCATTAAAATGTGGAACATGTCTGCAGATTTTTTTTAGGTCAGCTCTTGCCTATGGATGCTGTGCAGAATACTTAACGCACATGTACTGTGGCACAATCAATGCAAGCTGCATAAGTGCAAAATATATTTAAATCTAATCAGTCGTTTTGTAAACAGATCCAGTAATATTGTAACACCGCCTTAGGAGGGATAGTCGTTATCACAATTAGGGACTAAACCTTAGTTTCAAGAGGTTTATGTGATAATAGCTGAGTGCATAGAGGTTTCCGATTTCACAGGCAAAACATATTTATACCAAAGCGTGTTTTCACACATAATACAGCCAATGATGCTGCATTATTTTTCTTACTGTTTTCAAAAGCATTTCTATCTGGTAAAAGAGCATTAGCAGGTTGATTACAAATTATCCAGTCACTGAAGTCCTTTCATGTAGTGGTTTTCCCCACCATCAGAGAGTTAAGAGGGCTCAGAGGAAATAACGTGAGGCACTGAAGGAATGAACTGTATTTTCCGTCCCTCCCTCCCAGCCCTTATTCTAAACAATTCTATGTCTTTCTATGTGTGGGGGTGTGTGTGACTGACAAAGTATGTTCATTTACAGCTAGGAGAAGTCATTGTGAAACCTCTTGAGACTGAACTTGCAGGCAAGGAATTGTATGTGAATGAATAAGAGGCAATGTGGATATGGCTGCATCGGTTTCAGTCCGGTCAGTATTTGTGTCTCTGTGGGTATTGGGGGTGGGATTGCAGGGTCTCGTTTTCATGAATTAAGGTGCAAGCATAATTTCTGAGACACTTGAGCATGACCCTAAGATTTCTCCCAATTTCATACATCATACAAGAGTGGTGCACCGCTGGCAAAAATATAACCAACTCATCACTAGGTGCGCTGGCATCTAATAACATCAACACTCAACTAAGTCAGTTTGAAAGCATTGCACTCCATTGCATGGCTTACTGTACAAACTGCTGTCAGACTGCCTTCTCCCATTAGAAGCAAATGTCCATTCCTGCTAGAAGCAGTTGTAAAGGTGTAAATATAACCCCTTATATGCCCAAATATGAACACATTTTATGACTTTATGACACAGTTCTTCAAGTTTAATATCACTCCTGCCTAACCCCACTCCCTTTGATATTCCCCTTGTAATGTGCACTCAACAAATATAAACACAGCACTTTTGTTTTTGCTCCCATTTTTTTCTTGAATTGAAGTAAAAGATCTGAGATTTTTATGCACACAAAGGGTTTGTTTCTCACAAATGTTGTTCACAAATCTGTTAAATTCCATGTTAGTTGGCACTTCTCCTTTGCCAGGATAATCTTTTTTTTTGCATACCAAGAAATATCAGGGTAAGTAAGTCAGAAGAATACTAGAAAACAAATGTACTCATTACACAGCAGACGTTTTGACATGTCATAACAGGAAACTAATGTGTATCAATGATAGCTGCATTCCATTTAGGCAAGGTCTATTGTGTATACTGGTTCACTGTCACTGTTACTGGGACATTAAATGGAACTGAGCTGTTGTCACTGCCAAATGATCTTTTTTTCCCCAAGATAAAACTGCACATTTTAGAGTGTCTTTCTTTTGTGACCTGTCCAATAAGCACACCTGTGCCATAATCATGCTTTTTGCTCTGGATATGTCACACCTGTCAGGTGGATGGATTATCTTGGCAATGGAGAACTGCTCACTAACACATATTTTAACAAATTTGTAAACGAAATTTAAGGTAGAATAAACCTTTTGTGTGCATGGAAGTCTTTTATTTGCAAAACAGTGTAGTGCACATCAGTGTTCATGTCCTTAGTGATGAGCTTGCTTATCTAATGCTTCCTAGTGGATTTTACTACTGCACAAGAGTGTGTGTGCAGAGACCTCATTATTTTTTTGTATGTTTATAATGGAATACATGTGTGAGTGTGTGTGCCACCTGTCAAAACAGGCAGGGATGTAACATATGGACCTCTCTTCCATGCCAAGAGGGAGGCTGCAGACCATTACCCCTTCCATATAGAAAACACATACACACATACATTATCAGGTGTTGATAATGCTATTTTTTTCCTTGTGGGCCCACCTGTGACACAAAGCAATATGTCTAATAAGCCAACAGCCTAAACAAGTAACACGGCTTTGACTTTCACACACACTGCACTGCAGACACATGTAGATACTGTACACACGCACAGAGGTTCACACACACACAAACACCCATGCACACAAACAGTGGAGCTAGACAAAAAATCTATTGACTGCTTCTACCTGGCCTGACAGACCATTCACACTTTCTCTCTACGTAAAACCTAATGTACTGAAAGAGTGTGTTTGTGTTCATGAGCGAGTGAAAGGGGCGAATTGAGAGAGAGAAAGCAAACTGACTCCATGACTCTATGCGTATGTGTGTGTCAAGAATATATTTGTGTATTTGTCTGAGGTGAATTTTGCTGCCTTTATGTGCCTCCTACTATTTCTGTAGTTGCTTTCTTGGATTTCTGTGCTTTGAGTGCTCAGGGTTGTGAGTTGATATTGAGGTCAGCTTGGACTGGTCAGCACTACTACTCTTTCTGACTATTTTCTTTGGCTACTCCAAGTCACTGGATCCAGAGTTCATCCAGCTGAACAGGTGGACATTTGCATGTGTATATGCTGTGGAGAAGGCCACCATAAAGCTGTTGCATTATTTTAAATGATGAATTAATTACACAGGAGCATTTTAAACTTATACAACAACCATAACATTCTAGCATTATATTGTGGTAATATATAATATCCATAAATGTACCGCAGGAGGTGAATAAAAAACACACTGTTGCACAGAAAAAAGCAGGGCTTTACTGTACAGCACTGATCTTGCCTTGATAACAAAACCATAGTCACAGTTGTCTTCATATCACACATGGCCACAGCAAATAGTATATATCCCAAACTGTCCCAAACATCAGTGAAAAGCCAAGGGGTTCAACAGAATTGATAATACAGTATGTGAGTCACGGCAAGGCAGATTTATTTGTATTGTACCTCAACGGCAAGGCAATTCAGTGCTTTACATAAGACATAAAGGCAATAAGATAAGTTATAAATGGAAAAACAAGGCAATAAAAAGACTATAAAAAGCACATGCAGAAAGGTTTTGAACAAAACAAACCCTGAAAGTCCTGCATTCAACCAATTCAAAAGACCTAAGAATTGAGAGAACTGTATTTTTTAATTTTCTTTCTTCTTTTTTTTTTCATATGTGATTGCTGAAGGCCAGCACACCAGACCATCAGTGCTTTATAAACCAACAGTACAACCTTTTTGACAAACAGGAGAGCCAGTGTAAAGAGACCTGGAGTGATCTGATCCATTCGCCTGGTCTTAGTGAGCAGCAGAATCAGCTGCTCCCTCAGCTTTTTTGGTAGACCTGTGAAGACAGCATTACACTCTCAGCGCTGCCATCGACATCCAACTGGATGTTACATAGCATAGACATGGGTGATCTGGATGATGTGAAGTTACATAAATTAATACATTTTATTGCATTCCATAAACAGTATGACATCACCATAGCAACATATCATCACACGTGTTTTGTTTTGCTGTCTTGCCATTCGGATTGTTTTTCCTGTGCCGTCTAGAAGTTGTTCTAGTCAGTCTGCCATCCACCATCTGCCTGAATCCATGCAAATGCAGCATAAGAATTATCAGACCCTTGATTGTTAAATCTGATCTCATGGGACTGGAGCAGTCCAGGGTTGAACTTGTTTCACATATCTCTTTCCTGTTTTTTTTTTCCTTTCCTCTGAATCAATTTATGCATCTGCATCTGGTCAAGGCCAGGTTGCTTGTTATGGTGTGTTGATATTTTGCATTGCACTCTTGTGAGTGCACTGACGAGATGTTTTGAATGCCCCTGTGTTCAAGTCTGACTGACCTGACTTGGTTTTTGATCCACAAACAGCTTCATTCAAACCTCTGACTATGGTTGTGTTTCCTCTTTTGTGAGCAAGTCTGAAGTCATGGTTACAAACCATGTAAAAATAAATAGAATTCAGATTTTTCTACTGAGAGTACTTGAATTGAGTTAAGGAGATCTTATCTTAGAAATAATTTATTTAATTAACAGTTTTGCAATGTAGAATTGCTGAAAACTACACTGCTCAAAATGAAAGGAACACTTTTTAATCAGAGTATAGCATCAAGTCAATTCAACTTCTGGGATATTGATCTTGTCAGATAAGTAGCTGGGGGGATTGTTAATCATTTTCATCTGTGACAACCCCGAAAATAGAAATGGTTTTGCAGGTGGAGGCTGCTGACATTTTTTACCTGCTCATCTTTTCTGCCCAATTTCTCATCAGTTTTGCATTTGGCTAGGGTCAGTGTCACTACTGGTAGCATGGTGCAGTACCTGGACCCTACAGAGGTTACACAGGTAGTCCAACTCCTCCAGGGTGGCACATCAAGATGTGCCATTGCCAGAAGGTTTGCTGTGTCTCCCAGCACAGTCTCAAGAGCATGGAGGAGATTCCAGGAGACATGCAGAGCTGTCTAGGAGAGCTGGACAGGGCCGTAGACGGTCCTTAACCCACCAGCAGGACCGGTTTCTGGTTTCCTTTGTGCAAGGAGGAACAGGACAGCAGGACCGGTTTCTGGTTTCCTTTGTGCAAGGAGGAACAGGATGAACACTGTCAGAGCCCTACAAAATGACCTTCAGGAGGCCACTGGTGTGAATGTCTCTGACCAAACAATCAGAAACAGACTTCATGAGGGTGGCCTGAGGGCCCGACATCCTGTAGTGGACCCTGTGCTCACCGCCCGGCACCATGGAGCTCGACTGGCATTTACCACAGATCACCAGAATTGGCAGGTCCGCCACTGGCGCCCTGTGATTTCACAGATGAGAGCAGGTTCAACCTGAGCACATGTGATAGACGTGAACAGGTCTGGAGACGCTGTGGAGAATGCTATGCTGCCTGCAACATCATTCAGCATGACCGGTTTGGTGGTGGGTCAGTGATTATCTGGGGAGGCATAACCCTGGAAGGACGCACAGACCTCTACAGGTTAGACAACGGAACCCTGACTGCTGAAATTCTTGGACCCATTGTCAGACCCTACGCTGGTGCAGTGGGTCCTGGGTTCTTTCTGGTGCACGACAATTCCCAGCCTCATGTGGCGAGAGTATGCAGGCAGTTCCTAGAGGATGAAGGAACTGATACCATTGACTCACCCCTATGCTCGACTGAACTAAATCCAATAGAACACCTCTTGGTCATTATGTTGTATACACATTGCCCAGTCCATATCAGGAAAGATATCCAGCGTGATTTCTTATCCTATTGAGATCTGATGTGTTTTCAAAGTGTTCCTTTCATTTTTTTAAGCAGTGTACTTCATGAACACATTCTCCAATTCACATAAAATATACTAATGTTTTGCTAATACTAATTTTGCTTTTTTTTCTCTTCCCTTCTCCTCCTGTTATTCCCAACTCTCCAATTGTTCCTCTATTCTCTTTCTTTTTTTTCTCTTCCCCTGTTCTGCTTCTTTCTCTCTCCCTGGGTCTTTATATTCTTTCTCTCTACACAGAGAAGTGTGACGAGGCTCTAGCCTCCCCTTTGGCCCACACAGCCTTCACCAGCTCGTCTGTCTTCTCAAATGGATATGCACCCGGATATGCTAAGCTCAACAGGAGAGGAGGTAGGCACAAACATGTACAAAGACACACAAAAAACATGCTGATGTGAATGCGCTCTCACTATACATATACTAATGGTCCAGACAGAGAAAAAAGGAAATATTTGTGCATACATATTTATGAATGATTTTAGCAATGACACACTGAGAGGTAAATGTCCAAGCCTTCAGAGAGTGGCATGCTTCATCATGCTGCACAGCTGCTCTCAGCCTCCTCCTCTCTTCCATCTCTCTCCTTTTACTTCTTTTCTATCTTTCTCCCTCCCCTCTTTCTCTTTCTCCCTCAGCTCCAGTCATTATCTCAGTGACTCAGACTGGAGCTCATTTCCACATCAGTCCACAGCAGAAAGAGATAGGGCCAGACAATTACACCCCTCTATGTTTATAAAATTAATAATTCATACTTTTCCATCTAATATAGTCACACTAAAGCTGAGGCAACAGAGCTCAGAGCCAGCAAGGTAATCTGGTGTGTTTAATCATACCAATAGAATTATTGTTGAGAGAGGACAGGACTGCCCCTACTTTAACAGTGACACCCACCAACAAGAGAAAAAGAAAAAACGGAAAGAAATAAAGACTGACTTGTCAACAGTGGTGATAATGGATGAGTGTAAATATACAGCTTGTGCCTGCTTTCCCCACATGCTTTCTTTTAATCAATCTCCTCAAGGGATGGTGGTCCTCTGGGAACGGCTAAAGCTTAGAAATCCTGTTCCCTGGGGATTGTTGTTGTATAGAAAAGCTACAGTGACACATAGACACTGTTAAATGCATTTACACAATGTCTGAATGAAGTCATTTAGTCCAGTATTGTATTTTCTATTAGGGACTAGTTTCCTGGAATAAGCACTTCTGAATAATGCAGATCAATCTACCCACTGTCCCATCACTCATTCAAGAAAATGTTTTAATTTGGGCTGAACAGAATGTGATATGTTGTGAACCCAAGGCAGATTTGCTCATGTCTAAGAAATAATTAGAAGATTTATTATCCAGACTAAATGCCTTGTACAGGTGGTTAAAATTCTTAAAACACAATGGTGGAACCCTTTGGCATGAATAAACCCATAGACGTTGCACTGTCTCTGTACTGTTTAGCAGTGAACAACTCTACTGCCAAAAAAAGAACTACTCTGTTCTCTCGCTTTTTCGCTACCTGCCAGTTTTGACATGTAATTAGAAGCCAAACATGTTCCACTGAGACCTAGTTCTCACACATCTCCAATTCTCGGTGATCCAAAAAACAGTATTTGACAGTCTGGACCGCCACTTTGATAAACAACAAACTGACAAACTCTATTGCGTGTTGACTTAATGTTAAATGTCTAAAGATGGATACATATTTAAAGCAGTGAGGGGAAATGAGGGAAAAGGCTATAAAACTTCACCTCATTCTTTATGTCTTTGTGTCCTCTAGAGGATAACACAGCGCTGGGATGATGAGGTCAATACCTTGTTAGCATACAGAATATGACAGGTGGAAGCTAAAATTAAAGGGGGAAAAGGAAGACACAGAAGTTCTGCAGGAAACATTTCTTCAAGAGGATTGGATTAGTTTTGTGTTATAAAATCAGCTTCTCTTTTTTTTCTTTAAAAAGACAACAAAAAACAAATTGCATTCATCTGCTCAAAATTGAAATAAGCATGACATTTCTAACACAGAATACAAAATATGTCCATACAAGGACACAAGTAATCAATCAAGCTTGCAAGTGACACATTTGCATTTACACAAACACTCTACGGTCTCATTTTTGCTCATCATTACATACAGATATGGACAAAACTTTTGTTTTGTGAAAGCTTACAGATACAGAAAAAAACATAAAGCAACACCTCCGGAAATTAGCGATGCACGACTGTAGGATACAACAAAGAAATTTAAAAATGGAATGCAATGGAGATTTAGGGAGTTGGTGAGCAATTCAAAACATCAGCATGGTGTTAAACTGTCTATGCATATTGAGAAACAGTTACTTCAGAAGTAGGAAGATTTAAATGAAATTGAAGTGAATTGAGTGAATTGGACTGTAGCAAAGGAAACTGTGTGAGCTGCCATCTAGTGGCTGTATTGCTTAACATTGACAAAAAAAAAAACAAAAAAAGAAAAGGATTGTGCCCACTTGCACATTTATTCATGAAAAGCAGCAAAGAACTACTCACACACATACAGTGTATGTGCAATCACAAAAAAACACAAGATTGCAACTTCATGCCTCCAAGCAACTACATTGGCAGCCAAATGTGCCACAAGTGGCATGGAGTGTGTGCTGAAAAGCCAATCTACTCCAGTCTCCCAGTGCTATGTAACAGAAAAGGCACAAAATCAATGGGACACACTTCTCATATTAAGCTTGTGTTGTGAATGCTGACAGCTATTAGAGTTTTAGGTTATAGGGATGTGTGTGTTAGGGTGTGTGCGCCTGTATGCATATCCATTTCTGGGTGCACATTCCAGTGTGTGAGTGGAAGTGAGGGGTGAAATGATGCCATAATGAATTTCCGGCAGGCTGCTGTCTGCTGTATGCCAGCCACCAGGCCCCTAGTACCTACCCTGCTTGTTCATGTGACTGCTGTCTAACACACACACACACATCATTCATGCAGAATATGTTTGTGGGCATATGTGTATAAATGTATAAACAGGAATTAGCTTGTGCACGTTGCTTTATTTATGTGTTTGTTTGGAAGAGAGAGCTTGTAAATGTCCCGTGTCTGGCTCCTGAAAACTAAACACATTCTACACCAACAGACTCATCATCATAACACTAAATGTTTTTTTGTCTTTGCTTGAAAAACAGAATCACTCTCAAGCTGTTACTGTGTTTAGAAAATGACACCATCTTATTTAAGACTGGCACAGTCTAATTGTCAATTGCTGTTCTCTATCATAACATTTAGCTGTATGAGCTATATTTTTATTTTCATTATCATTTAAGTGGTAGGATAACTCAATCAGGAACAGTGTATCCCTTTGGATTTTAAAGACAACAGAGTGATAAAGACACTTCATTTGTTTCTGTGCACTCATCATCTCTTTTTCATCTCCCTTTCTCTATCTCTTATATTCTCACCACCCATCTCGATCTCCTCTCTCCATCCACCTATTCCCTCTGTTTCTTTCTTTCTTTCCCCTTCTCTCAACTTCATTTCAATCATTCCTTGACCTCTGCTCATCCTTTTCTTCCCCTCTTTTCTCACGACTCCTCTACTCTCCCTTACATGTACATTCTCCCACCTCCTCACTGTCTTGCCTTGGCGCTGGTGTATGAGACCCTACACATCTCAGAGTGTCAGACAGAGGGAAATGTAAGACTGCTCGCTTGCAACCAGAATGCTTTGGTCTGTTTGGACAGAGAGCGCTGGGAAGAGTTTGAGAGAAAGGAAGAGAGACAGTTAGGGACAGCCAGAGAGTGATAAAATGACAGTTAATACAGTCTAGAGACAAATGTTTTCCTCACATCTCAAATTCAGTTTCTCAACCAAATAGGATGAGTAGGTTTGAGGCTGAAAGATGTGACAGCTTAACAATATGACCAAAATGAATGCTGCAGAGGCCAAATTATCTTCGTTTTAGTGCCTAGTATGCATCAAGCTCAAAAAACCCTGGACAGAAACACTTATGATGCAACTAAATAGCATATTTTTAATAGTGTCTTAGGCCTTTCAGCTCCTGGTAAACACTAATGTCTTTCAATATCCAAGGTCCCAAAATTTGTAGCGTCCATGTCCGACCCAAGATTTCTCAGGTGAGGTCAGTAATTTTCTTGGTTCAGTGACTGACTAAAAAAAATGACAATGACGTTTTAGAAATGGTAGAATGCGCCTTCAAGAACAGATTGTAAAAACATGCCATACTCAAATACACATGACCTTTTGACAATTCTGCTTCACTGCTTTGGTCATGGGAATTTGTATGCCAGAAAATGTTTAAAGATTTCTGTTTTAACTTTTAACAAAAGATTGATGCGCTCCAAATGGGATTTCAATAGTCACATAGCAACCACATGAGCTGTGATCTGCACCTCACACAAGGCTGTGTGCAGTACTGCCAGCTTAAGACAGATGCCCTGTGGATACAGGTTAAAATAGAAGAGGCATAGAGAGGGTGACAGCAAAAGGAGAGAGGAGGATACAGGTGTGTGGGAAAAAATGGAGAGAGTAGGTGAGGAGTAACGGAAGATGTGGTGAAAAAGGAGTTCTTGGAAGAGGGAGAACAGAGAAAAGGATTAAGGAATCGAAGATTAGCGAGGAGCAGCAAGATTGTGCAAATACTGGAATTCAGTTTCGGATTTTACAGAGCATTTTAAAGTCTTATGTAATCACAAAAAAAGTATAAATTAGATTTTCATGTCTGTGCATATTATTACCTCTGCCACCATGGAAACTGTTCTTGATGATAATTTATTTTTACATAGCCTTCATTCATAAAATACTTGTCCGAAAGTGATTTGGGCTTCGGCACACGGGAGAGCAATGAATACCTTCTGTTTGTGAAGGAAGCGAGAGAGGAATGGGTGAACTGATTGTGTGTGAATATTCCTGTAGGCACATGTGCATGTGAGCGTGCACGTGTGCCCACGTTTCTGTGCTGCGCAGACGTGCCCAAGCATGAGATTGGGCCGCTAATCACAAACACGTGGCCACTGATCTTTATATTCCATTTTCTTTTCTCCCCCTTTCTCTCTGCTTATCCTTCTTCCCCCGTGTTTCTCTCTCCTCCACTCCGCCTGATCCCTCTCCACCTTCCATCACGTCCTTGTCTCCCATCCCTTTCTCCCTCTCCATCTCATTTTCTCTCCATACACTTTTCTATTTTCCACAGTAACATTCTCAATCCCACACTTCATTCTCTCAGCCTGTCCCTTTTTCTTTCTTCCCAGACCTCATTATCTATTTTTTCTTCTCTGACATTCTCACCCTGATACATGCTTTTAAAAGTTTTCCCAAAGTTTTAAGAAGTTGCACTGTATCCCTCCTTATTCAAACACAGGATGTCACAGTACGACAGTGCAACTGCGCTCTGACTTGCTGCACAATTAACCAGATTCCCACTCCCTTTCCATGCATTGCTTTTCACTCTCTGTCATCTGGCAAAGTTGTTTGATGTCTCGAGCCGTTGCAGTCATCCATCGATAATGGCGGTCCGCTCCTAATTAAATTACTCTGTCTCCATCCGCTCCCTTTGCTCCATGACAGAAAGATGAAGTACTAGCAGAGGGCTAACCAGCTGTTTTCTCTCTGCTTCCTTTTTCCGGCGGCCTAGCATCTTAATTAATTAAGATGTTATACTTTGTGTTAATGTGGTTTTGAATGAAAAGCGGCAACTTTGATGAACATATTCTCACGCATGTTCTCTCGGGTGCAGAAGCACATGCAGAGCCTCAAAAGTCTTCAAATCCGCATGCGCAGAAACAGATTCTGGTATGTGTGCGCGCCCACACACTCTCCCACACTGAGAGTAAGACAGAGGAGAGATGTTCTCTTGTTTGATGCTCTGCTTTGCCACTGTCACTTTTGTGTGTCATGCCTGTCACTTGCTGCTCTTCACTCGTCCAAAATCACTCTGTCTCTCCATTACTCACTCTCAGAACTCAGGTCTTTACCTCTGTGTTTTGTAAATCCTTATCTCTTTTTTTGTACTCTCTCAGTCACTTTCACTCACTTGTTCCTTTGTGCTTTTCTCCACCGTTCACTCTTTTCTTCTCTTGGTCTGACTCATTTTCTACCATTAGTTCTGTAAAAAGCATTTATCCAGTGAGGCAGTTGAATTTAAACCAAATTTTTTCCCCTGCTGGGCTGTAAAGGATCGCTTTTGTCATCATCATCAAACAGACATACACAGATGCTCACACTCCAGGCCACATTTTATCTTTCTGTAGATTATACACGCATTCTGTATTATATATGTATGTTTTCATGTTGGGCAGCTCTGTGACCTGTCCAATTATGGGAGCTCTGATCATCTGTATGTCCAATAAAAACAACAGAGGATGGAGTCAACTTGACAGCGTGAACAGAGCACAGAAAAGATGGGGCTTCAACTTGGAACACTGTTTGATTCAAGTTCAAAGCAACTAAAGTGAGCTTTCATATCTTGCCTGTGGTTCGGTCTAATGACACATAGCTGAGGGTTTCTCAAACAGTTTGAACTGATGTGATGTGTAAGATGTGATACGCAGAAAAATATCCACATAGATTGCACTAGTTGACAGTTTTAAAAGACAACCTTTTTTGGCAGTGGTTCCCATGGGGTGCTTCTAGATTTGATTTTCTCTCCATTATGTTCCACTGCCTTTCCTTAGTCAGCACATTGCTGGTGGTATATATCTATGCCCCCCACCCCCTCCCTGTTCCCAAGATGACTTTTTGCAGCTTTTACTGTATGTTCATTGTTATTGTTTTTCTCTCTGTGAAAAATGGGCAATAACTAGCCTTCTATGGTCACTTTGCAGCCTACAGACACTGCTTTTATGCTACAGAAAAAACGGAACAATTGATAAAAACTGTTGTTTCCCCTCTGTGTGTGTGCATATATACATTTATCTGAACTACATGTTTTTGTGTGAGAATATTTGTGGTTATAATCAGCACAAATATCAGTATGATTCCAACTGTGCTACCACTGCTACAGTGCTGGGTTATCTGTGTCATCACAGATAGCTTAAACCTTGTTTTGCAAGCTTGGAGAGATCTCAGCAATGTTTGTCGTTCTCTGTTGGCTGTTTTATCTCAAAAGGATCCTCTCAGTTTGAATTCCATTTGGCCAGTACAGACCCTGTGAAGGGCATTGCACAGGGACAGTTTCACCTGGGTACCTTTCAGGTAGCAGATTAATCTGATTTCTAAGACCAGCATCACTGTTGCCACAGGAACTGGGTGTACTGTCGAGTAGCCATACAGGATAGAGATGTTCCCTACAGACTGATTTTAAGCCATTGCAGAATGGGCTGATAAATTGCAAATGAATATCATCAATACCAGTGAATTTCCCTGGTGTGAGAAAATCTAATTGGATTTTTTGCCTTTTTTATGTTCATTAGAATATGTTCAATCTGCCGGACTGGGCTATTATTAATTAATCTGTCATTTTGTATCGATCCAGTCAATACCACGTCAAATAGATTCCCAGAGGCCAGGGTGCCTCTTTAACTTGGTTTTGTTGTCAACCAACAGTCCAAAACTTTTTTTTTTAATTTAAAAGATACAAACAAACAGGAGAAAACACCAAATCCTCAAGGGGAAGAATGCTGAGCCAGTGAATATTTGTTGTTTGTTTGTTTTTTGTTTTTTTGGTTCATTAAAGACTGAACAAATTGATTCAAACATTGAAAATGTGGCAGATTAATTGATTAACTCAGCCATATTTCAGCATAATCTTATTTGGACAAATAAATGACATGTAAATGTGTGTTTTTATCCATTGTTTCATTTCTCTACTTAATCCCTTGGTGTAGAAAAGTCCAAAATCACACTCACACATGAATGGATGCTCTGTGTTTATTATACAAAAAGCAACATGGTATCAGCAGTATGTTCAAAACTTTTATCAGGTTAAATAGAGAAAAATCTAGGTGGCAGTGCTCCTCTAGATTTAACCTTCCTTTCCTTGCGATGCTTTATTCACTTTGTCTTCGTCTTGAATTGCTCTTATTCTCCATCCTTTGTCCTGAGCTCTATCGCCTGATCTTTTTCTGTTATTTTTCGTTCTCCTTTTCTTCCTCTGAGGTGGTTTCTTTGACCTTCTCTGCTCCCTTGTTCTCTCTCCTATCCTCCACCTGCTCTTCCTCTCCTTCCCAAACATCTGTGTGTGTGACAGGTGAGAGAACAGCGACATTCCCCCGACGCTCCACCCTCTCCCTTTTATCCTTCTTTTTTTCCTCCTCCTTTCTTTCGCCGATGTTCGCCCACTCTCGCTCTCTCATCTTCCATTCCCCCACTGCCAGCCTGCTCCTCCATCTCCACTTTATTCTGTCAACCTCTTCTCGCTTCTCCCCTTTCTCCCTCCGGCTTTCACCTTTCACTGCACCTCTGTTCTTTTTTTTTAATATATCACTCTTCACCCCCCCCTCCTAACCTCTGTCAGCTGCCCCTCCTCCCCTCTCACCTCTCATCTGTTCTTCTTTTTCCAGCCCTTTACCTTCCTCTCCAATCTATGACAGCGCTTGCCCATCTCACTTCTCCGGTCACTTCTTTTTTTTTCCCCCCTTCCATCCTTTATTCGTGTCCCTTGTCCCTCCCCTGACCTCTAACATCAAGCTCTTTAGACCACAGCTCTCTTGTCTCATTGCTTTTTCTTTTTTTTTTGCCTGTCTTCACTTGCACGATCTTTTGAACCTTTATGTCTCTATAGACTTTTCAATCTATCTGTGTCTCTCTCATTCCCATCTGTTAGTTCTGGTAACCTTATAACCTCAACATGCCTTCTACTGCATCCGTCCTCTTCAACCCTTTTTCCCTTGCCGTCACCCTGTCCTTTCATTCACCCTTTTAACAGACAGAAGCACTTCTTCAAAAACGCAGTCTCTTCATTCATTTTAGTAAAACTGCAGAGCTCTGGTAAAGAGACGACATTGTCTTTGTAAAACAATCTAATCTGGCTTTAAATGTTGTAATTCTAATGTTAAAATAGTTTTACCATTGCAACTCTCACAGTTTCTTAAATCGACAACACATCTGTAATAGATTTTTTACAAGCAGCCGGGAAGAAGGCCCAGTCATGTTGTGTAAAAGGGACTATACAAAATAATGGCAGACAAACGGACTTACAGGTAAAAGCAGCAGGTTTAAACAGAGGTAGCATGTACAGGAATCAGATGCATGTGCAGGTTCAGGTGGAGCATTTGAAGGC
The DNA here is from genome assembly GCF_000972845.2 of Larimichthys crocea. Taxonomy (NCBI): domain Eukaryota; kingdom Metazoa; phylum Chordata; class Actinopteri; family Sciaenidae; genus Larimichthys; species Larimichthys crocea. The sequence goes on along the minus strand of NC_040033.1, from coordinate 13,158,345 downwards.
AAACAGCAATCTGGAGAGAAAGCCAGTGTTAGTGGGTACACTATATACAGAGTGTGACTTATCACCACTGAGAGACAGATGGGCGTGGGACTGGCCAGAAAGTTGGCAGGCAGGTTTAGAATGGAAGATCTGGAAAGTGTGAAGTTGCTGAGGTGAAGAAAAGGGATACAAATGTGCAGTCCTGTCACAAACCTTGTGTGTTTTTTTCAATTTTTAGTTTGAATGCCTGCTGATGTGGCACTAGTGGTGGGAGTGTGGTCACTGTAAGTAGCACTGCAGGGCAGAGGACATTAGAGATTTCAAATTTGATTCCCACCAAACAGTAACGACTGTTTGAATGGCCTCAAACAATGTGCAAAAGTGTCACAGCTGCTTACTTCGTGTTTCTCAGTGACCAACAGTAGATAATTAGATTTGCACTTTCACAGTGTGAATGCGCGTGACTGTGAAGCACAGGGTTGGATGAAAGGGCAGCATACCAGGTCAGCCTGCGCTGGATGATTTCATTTAGAAGAAAAACAATTTCATATGCAGCCATTAACATGTCTCAAGCAGTTATCTGTCATCAGAGGTGACGTTCCAAATGAAAAGGAAGACGCCTTGTTATGACAACTTATTGTGTGGGTATGTCAGTCGTGCTACAGAAATAGAGCCACAGATCTTGGCTCAACTTTCAGAAGAACTGACACTGAAATCCTTTTAGCTGCAAACCCGCTTCTACAATATACCACTATTTTTGAGAAATGTGCAGTAACGGCCCAATACATTGCACATATATTCTAACCACTTTACTCTCTCACTTCCCCATATTGTCCTGAACTCTACCCATAACTTCTCCAATCTTTGCTTTCTCTTCCATGTCATTTGAACCCACCTGCAGTCTAGCTCCCTGATGATGGCGTCCCCTTTTCAGTGTTGAATGGGTTCAGTTTATCTCTTTCTCTCAAGTTTCTCATCCTTTTCACTCTGCTCTGTTCCCCATCCCCTCTTCACTCTTGGCCTCATCTATCACCTTCTTTACCATAACTACATTTCTTCCTTTGTGGTCTTTTTTTTTTTTTCTCTCCATCCCATCCACATGCTATCTCATCTCTGGCTTCCCCAATATCAGAGCCATAAAAACCTCTCTCATCACTCCTTCTCCTCCCCACCTCATCCATCTCTCTTTCTCTCCCTCATTTTCATTTTTTCTGCTTCTCCCCTTAATACACACCTTCTCACTAGTCTTTCAAACACCCCATCCTTCGATCTTATTTGTAGTGTCACACTGCCTTGGTCATTGTCCATGTGCTTTCTTAATCTTTATTTTCTACTGTCTGTTTACTTATCACAATCACCCTCCCTAACCTAATTCCTCCCTGCCACATGTCCTCCTTTTGATAGTGTTTTATCCCCCCAAGGGAATGGCTTTGCTGCAACGGGTTTTTGAGGTATTGACGTTTCCACTGATACGACCCTGGTTATCTGTCAAGACCAGGGCTGGGGTGTAATGGCTCTGTAATTGGATAAGATATAGGATTTTTGTCATGGGAGGATACATCGCAAACTGCCTCACCCTCTATTTTATCATATGACTATCATCGCTCATGCCTCCTCCACTACACTTGGTGCTCTTCTCCCTGCTCTCTCATGCTTTCTTGGTCTTACTATCTCCCTTTTTCTCACCTCGTCCACATGTTTCTGGTTTCTCTCTTTCCCTGTCATTTTTTAAATCAGCCACTATTCTTCACTTGTGCTTTCAGCCCGTCACTTTTTTTTATCTGTATTTGTGTCCTTCAGAAAAAAATCCATCACAGAGAATCAAAGGAGACGGCCGTGACATGGCCAGTTTGCAGTCCATCCACCACCCAGTCTTCCCGATAATCATTTCACAGTTGCATTCTGTCACAGGCTCGGCTCTTTGCTGCACTGATACACTGTCAATGCTTGGTGTGTGTGTGTGTGTGTGTGTGTGTATGAATGCAACAGTGTGCACTAGTCTCTACATGTGTTTCCACCCTTCATGCTTTTTTTGTATTTCTTCCACTGGTTTGACTGCTCCCACAGTAGCCTACATACAGTGTTGGCATCACGCCTCTGTTTTTCCTCTTATGTTATAATGGCAGATGAAAACAGGTCAGTAGGATCCTGTCCAGCATTTTTCTTTGCCTTCTGTCTTGCAGTTCCTTTGCTCTTTTTGTTTCTGCATCATTTAACCTGAGGCTCATTTAACCAGCGAGGTCCAGGGGAGTTTGGCCCTGCCTTCAGGTAGACACAGTGAGGTGAGGAGGGGACAACTTTTGGAGGACACATGAGTGATTCTCTAGAAATGAAGGCAGAGCCATGAGATTTCAGGCTGGCACAAGAACGCTGACTTCCACTGAGTTGATTACGAAACAGTCGACACTGGGTAGCCGTGGGAAAATAGCATTGAAACGTTCTCCTTTGATGCTTTCAGAAATAGTCATTTTCTTTAAAGCAATATTTCTCTTTGGTAGAAGGTTTTCCAACTTTAGTGCATCTTTCAACTTGAACTTCAACTTGGGAACTTTGTTTTTGGTATATATTTGACAACCTTATAAACACTATGCAAAAATGTAAAGGGGAGGTCAAACAATTCCATTCTCAAATTTTTAAACAAGTTAAGTCTGTGTCTATTGTCTTTTTTGAGACGCATGATAAAAAGCTTTTCCAACAGATGTGTGCACTGAAAATGAAAATGCATGTTCCTCCAGAGTGAAATATCTATTTCTTTAATTTGCACTCAAATATGCACATATTGAACCAGAGCCTAGCTGGAAATAAGTGAAGACACCCATACGTAACTATCAGTATGAAGTGGATTGAATTTGTGCTTGACTATTTGCATTTTCCCTTATTTACATATCTAGGGGTGTGTTTTACTCCGTGTAAGTACTTTGTGATAAATGGGTATCATCAGTAACACAATTTTAATGTTGTGCTCACATTCTTGGTTTTATTCTTGGTCAGCTTTATCTTTGAGATGAAACTGAACATATCTGGAGTTATGTGAATGACAGCATTTGCTAAGCATTTAAAAAATGGCATTATGTCTTGAATACCAATATTAAAAAAAGAATCCATCCTGAAATATCATACATACTAATGTCATTCCTTCAGAAGTTGAGGTACCTGCTTTCTTGAGAATGATCATTTGATACCGAAGAAGAGTGTTCTGACATTCTTGTGAAACATCCTTAGAGTCAGCAGGCTCCAGCCATGTATGCAAAGCTCTTAATAAAACATTTTGACTCGTACGCTATTCTAGTGGATGTCTTGGAGCAAATGTATGAGCTGCTATCTGCTGGACACTGACCATTAATAATAGGATAGACTACAGCTCAACATTCCCTTTGTACAATGTCATTATTGAAGGTACCATGCTGCCTCTTTGCTTGTGGACAGCAGAAATTCAGTCTGTATGTGCAATAGTTTTTGCTTATAAGATAAACTGAAGAAAAAAAAGTCCATATTTTTATTATATGCTTTTTGTGTATTTAAATCTTGGTAAAGCTATTTTACTTTAAAACATTTCACAGATACTGTTATATAAGAAATTTGAAGATAGCCTCACTTTTCACTCATTAAAAAAATGTCGTTAACTCTGCAGGTGCTGGTGGATGGTCACCTCTGGACAGTGACCATTACCAGTGGTTACAGGTGGACCTGGGTTCCAGAAAGCAGGTGAGCGCCATAGCAACGCAGGGCCGCTACAGTAGCTCCGACTGGACAACGCGGTATCGTCTCCTCTACAGTGACACAGGAAGGAACTGGAAACCCTATCACCAAGACGGAAACATTTGGGTGAGTGAACAGGAAATGTGTGTGTGTAGGTATACGTATATGTGTGTGCATATAGGCCATGGCTGCAGGCTATCGCATAGGGAACTAAAAAACAGTAAGACCATCAAAGACAAAGCTCTATATTTGGTTTGTTTTTGGGTGATAACTGGAGGTAACCATATCCCAAGTTATTTTCATGCATTGTTTTATTTTTTTATTTCCCCTGTGAATTATTTTCGCTGTAAACATGAATTTATGACTCAAGATGTGCAGAAGAGAAATATTTTAGTTAGAGTACCCAGAGCAGATAACCATGTGTGGGAGGAAAACAGTGTGGTGTACATAAAAATTCATCAATTAATTATCTCAATTTTCACTAAATGTAACACCTCAACCAAGGACCTTATTCAAGCACTGATGGGTTCTAGATGAAAAATACATTCTAAGAACAACCTGTGGAAATGAGCCATTAGCACTTCATTCCTTGACCTTGTATGAATGATGTGTGCCACATTCCAAATGAAACAGACCTTTGTGACCGCATTATCAAGCACTTGCGTTGAACATCTGACAAGCCGTGATCATTAGCTAAGTGAATGCCCCACACTATTCACTGTTACTGTATGGTGAAGGGCTACAGGTGATAACAGCTGTGGAGGAGATGAGAAGAGAAGAATAGCCTGTCATGAATACTGATGATACACCAAGTTAGTCAGCAGAAATGTAAAACCTGAAAGTAAAGGAGAGGAGCTGTTTGCATGTTTATCCTCACTGGTGGAGTCAGACAGGATATATTTTTCTTTTTCCCAGTCCACCTGATTCTCATCTGTTGAGGAGAATCTTTGTTGATAGGTTGGTTATGAGCATTGATAGAACTTTCCTCTGCTGGAACTTCGTATTATTATAATAATTATTATTATTACTAAAAGGCTGAAAGAACAAAATATACATAAGCAGGAAAAACAACATCAAGGACATACTGTAAAGGAAGAGGCAGTATACGTAAAAGGAAAAACTATTGCATATGCATACTCTGTTGTATGACAGTGACTGCATTAAAATAAACAGAAGCTGACCCTGTTGACCTGTGTTTTTGCAAATCCAGTATATATCTTTAGTGCAACAAAAGGTTAACCTCGAATTAATGTCTTATATTAGAAGTTCAAGGCTGTTTAGTTATTGGTTACTGTAATTCTTTGTTTTTCAGTTTTCTGTTGATTAGCACAAGACAAAAAATGTGTGCTCCTTTTGAAAGCTACAGACGAAACATTTGACTGTTTGCTTAGATTAAATTACTTTCAGAGTATTGGTTGTCACACACAACACAGTTTTAATATTTGATGCTATAATAGTTTATTCTAAAGTAAAATATTGAATAACATTGGCAGCTACTTTTCAATTTTCACAAGTACCTCTTTCTTTCTGATCCCCTTTCTTAAACTTGTAAAATAATCATTAGCATTTCTAATTTCAGTCTGTTTAAAACCCTGTCAAAACTATACATATGTGTGCTGTGTTATTAGCCATTTTTTTTCCTACCACTGATAATAAACTTAAGTGGAGCCCAATGCTTGCCCTCCCAGCAGTTCATAAAAAACACTCTACAGTCCTACTAATCATGACGTTAACAACCTACTGTACAACCTAAGCATTTAATAGCTGCAACGATTAATGAAGATCTGACATTAGTTTGCTAATTTTGTTTACCAGCCACAGAATATAAAGCTTTAGTTAGTGTGTGTGTGTGTTTTCATACACATAAATGTGTGCAGTGTGTGTGTTTTTTTGTTTTTTTGCATGGGAATTAAGCTCTGCATTCAGCCTCAAATAGCTTCATCATTATTCTCTTTTTTTGGTACTGTTAGGACTGGTTGCAGTGACAAATATGGATCTTTCACAGCTAAAAGTAAATGAAGTTGTTGTTTTTGTGTGCTGCATCATAATTGTTTACCAATTATAATTTATTCAGTGTTTTCCTTCTGTCATTAACACTGATCCATTGCATCTAATATTTCTGCAAACACTCCAAAACACATTCATCTCTTGGATGTTTTTGTAACTATAGCAGCCATTTTTGTTCCTGTTTTCACTAGATGTATGACATATATATTGCTTTTTAATTTATTGCCAGTGCAATTCAAAATATTGCTTATGTAAACAAATACAGAGCCAATAATTTTAAGTTGGACATATACCATCAATAACACCCAGTGCAGTAACAAGCACAACTGGAGCCATTTGTTTCTTTCTCACTCTTGTCATATTTAGAAGAGGCTTTTGGACAAACACATGGATGCACACATGCTTCTATTAAAGCTTAAGATCTCTGCCTCTGCACAAGTTTAGACGTTTTGTGTGTGTGTGTGTGTGTGTGTGTGTGTGTGTGTGTGTGTGTGTGTGTGTGTGTTCGTTTGTCTGAAAGTGGTAATAATATTGGAGCTATCAGTGCTATTGATCAAATGGACGGGTGGCGATGGTGGGGTGCTTAAGCCAACCTAATGTTTCTCACACACACACACACACACACACACACACACACACACACACACACACACTGTTACCATCAGACCCTGTTTCAGCCCATTCAATCACGTTCGGCTCAATCCCATTCACTGCTGGATGAGGTTCACACAGTTATCCCCAGAGAGAAAACCACCTGTCCTGCAGTCTTATGCATGAAGGTTCTATTCAGGAACACCAATCACTGCCTGCCGTTAGTCCACACTGATTATTTAACTCTTTCACTGTCAAACTGAGAGGAATACTTTCAGTCAGAGCTACAGTGTCGATATTAGTTTAACTATTGTGACTGTGACTCACTGGGGAGGATAATTGGTAAAGATCTTGCAACTGCAGTTCTGGTTTTGTGAAAAATAGTGTTTTAATGCCTTACTAATGTACTACTGAGGACCCACAACGACATTGATGAATTACTGTGATAATTAAAATACTAGCTTTAACATAGGACAATGCCTAAGATGCTGTCAATACTTGCAAACTTAGATTAATGGAGACATTGGCTGTGATGGAACGTGCAGTGGATTCGTGCTTACTGAGGTCTTATTTAAATATTACAGTAAATATAGTGTGATGTTTATGACGTCTATGATTAGCAGGTCCATATTGTTTGTATCACTGGGATGCACATGTGATACACCATCTCTTTTGTACAGAGGTTGATAATAGTAGATGACAGATGTCAGAAGAATCAGCGTTTTAAATCTATTTTAAATCTTTAGGTGATACAAAATGCATTTGTTAGTTGATACATAGGATATGATACATAAGATATGATTTGATGTGTAATGCTGAAGACAAAACAGTGTTTATTAAGAGCTGCACATGTTTGTTTGGCAAATTGCACTCTTGCAATGATGCCAATAAAGAAATGACTTACTTATACACCCTCTGAAAACCGTCACTTCACACAAAATATTGACAATTGCAAGAATTATAGTGCAATGTGTGTTTTAGAAATTTGCAGTACTCACTGAGAGGTAACAGATTGTTACAATTTTTAAATGTGTGTGTTGTGGAAACATTTCAAGTGATCATCTTAATGTCTTTGTGGGTTTACGTGTCAGAGTTTCATTTCAGAGTTACAGCATCATGAGGTAATGTGTGTCTCTGTGGAAACATCTAAATGTGGTGTGTAGAAAGCACAGTTTAAAAAAAAATCTGACTGCACATTAAAACTCAATTAACTAACAAAAAATTAAGTCACATCGTACTTGCACAAACTTGTTTACTATAAACCTCTTTTAGATAATGCCAGCAGCAGGCCCTGTCTCATACTGTTAGTTCATGTGGATGAGAATCTGCACGTACACCGGGTCAGTTGACAGTAATGTATGTATCCAATAAACTAGCACAGCCAGGGCCACAAATCTCAAGCTGATATAGGATCAAAAAAGGGGATGTGTTAATAATAGTTTCTCACTAGACCAAAGAGAAATAGCCCTATATGTGATTTGTGGTCTTAAGACAATTATTAATGTGGTTCATGTTACCCAAAACTGCCTCCAAATGTGTGTGTCTTTGTTAGGGAACTACTGCGTGACTTAAAAAGTGTTTTAAGATTATGAGCTACACAGAAAAGTACTGTATATGGTGATGGTATATGGAGTAAATTAATTACAGTATTGAATAGTAAATTCTGCTTATTTTCACCAAGGTATCTTGGCACTTAACAGCAGTTCCCTCAGAGAAAAGTAAAGCAGTAGGGGAAAACACAAGAGATAAACTACATCTTTTACTGTAAATCGACATCACAGTAAAAAGGGATCTCAGAGATTAACAGTGGCATAGGACCCAAATAATTTTTCAGGCCTCTGTGCTGGAAACACATTACTGACCTTGTTATCTTGCCATCTGGCCTGTAAGCCATTTTGGCCCACGCTTGAAAACACCAGGGCATAAGGCGTAAGGCAAGTGAATGATAGTTACCCATAACTCTGCCAGGCCTTCTAATCTAACACATATCATACAGTAGTATCACTATTTCAGATCTAAGATAAACACTTCTATTTCCAGCGACCTAGTAGCCTATGAAGAGGAATTTCACCTGACAAATTCATAAAACTAGTCCCCACCATGCAGAAATGTGCTCTTGAAATTAGTACCCGAGAAAAAGGGTCTAGATTTCTCTTTGGCCCCTAAAGATCCTACAACAACCAGAATGCAGTGTGCACTTTGCAAATGAAGAGAATCTCCTTATCCAACATTACATTCTGAAACTAGTTTTCATCTAAATATGCTGGTAAATTAGTATCAGTTTAGTAGCCAGCAATAAAACAAAAGGGGAGATTGTTTTAGTACTTGACTTTGGACACTCCCCATAAAAGAATCAGGAAGTACAGCTTAATAATTATAATAATAATAATAACATATATAGCACATTTTAAAAACAGAGTTTACAAAGTGCTTTGACAGACCAGGCACAAACAGGATGCTCAGGCAAAATAGCAGGAGAAGAACCAACAAAGCAGGACAAATAAGATTTAAGAACACGGTATTGGCAAAATATATTTAAAAGACAATACACTATAAAGCAATTAAGAATTAAAAATAAACAATACATAAAAATAAGATAAAGACATAATGATAAATTAAATAAGTAATAACAGCCAGAAGGGATCCACCTAAAGGACCTAAGGCTGACTCATAAGGTGTCAACATGTCTGCGACATTACATGGAGCCAGACCCAGGCATACTTTAAAGGTGATCGGTCAAATCTTGAAATTAATTCTAAAACGAAGGAAGCCAGTGAAGAGAAGCTAAAATCGGTGTAAAGTGCTGTCGTCAACTTTCCACCTCTTGTTTTCAGGTTTGAAAGATTGCAAGTTAATTTATTCATCTGTGACATGTGACATTCAGTTCTGAGAAAGAAAAGCCACGAGATAATTGAAAGCACATTGCTGACTTTTTGAACTTGAGTGATTTTCTCAAATTTAAATCATCCTCCACATTTTTGCATTTGATTAAATACAGAGATCAAGTGCATCATACATTAACATCTAGGCATTTGACACTTTTATCTATTAAGAGGACAGACTGGAAAGTAAGTGTGCTTAATGCATTGAACCAGAAAGTCAAGGACAAGGCAAAAAGAATAAAATAGTGTGTATAGGTATAAAAATGCTTATAAAAGAGGTGTACAGAAATGTGGTAAACTGCTATACAATTAGAAAGATTCTCAGGCTGCTGTCCTTAGGCACTGAAATAGATGAAAAAAAGCAAATATGAATAAAAATTCTTTATTATGATGAAGTATTTTTCATGCTTCATGGGACAGTGACAATGTACATACGGACAGGAAATATGGTGAGATAGAATGAGAAAGGGGTATGACAAATCAGGAATGTTGTGGTTAAATGGTATGAGCCTCAACCACTGCCTATTGGAAGTCAACCCAACCCAACCCAACCCAACCCAAGAGCTTCTTAGCATAAATTACACGCACTGCATTAATGTCATGCACTTTTTTAGACAGTACATAGCTCCATCATACCCAAGTATTCTGGGGAGATCTCTTTGATGTAAAAATCTAATGTAACTGGCTTCTACCTCAGTCATAAATTCATTTTTAGCGGGCAAATCTGCAGCTTTCTAAATGTCAACTTGTAATTGAGTGATTGAGAGGAGTGCTCCAGATCTCAGCCAGAGTGCTACTTTAGTTTCACTTTGTATGTACTATGCTTTATGTGTTCTCGTTTCAGTTCTTGAAAGTGTCACAGTCATATTTTTGTGTCACTTGATGATGAGTCTTGCAGTCTTCCTTCTGAAGCTTCAGGATGTGTGTAGGAGAGGGAATTAAATGTCAGGTTCACTGTGATAATATGAGGAGCAGGAAACAGGGACCTGTTATGTAAACAGAAATATTTAACTAATTTATTTGCTCTAATTATAACTGCACAATCTAGCCAGCAACCCCATCATGTACATGCTGCTAACACCTCAGATGCTTCAATGATAATAGTCTTTCATTAAATCATCTCAAAATCAATTCAACCATGCAATAATCCACCCAAACTTCTGTACTCCTGCTATGTTGTCAAGATGCCACATGTCCAGGATAAGTGGTGGTGTTCTATTGTTCTGTAGGTGGTGCTTCACATCAGTGACACTATCCTTGTTGCCATGATGATAGATGTTCTATAAAGTGAAATATTTACATATAAGTGATTGCTTTTCCAGTATCACAAGAGAAACAAACTAAACTTGAATGGCTACTTCCTTGGTGCGTACTAATTGTTCTGAAAATAAGCATCCATTACAAAACGTTATTTAAATAGGAATGCATTCAACTATGCATTGTTCAACTCAAATGTAATGCGTCAAATCCCAGATGAATATGATCCATAGTTACCACCCAAACAGCAACTGATGCCAGCTGATGCAATGGATTGGGGAGGGGATCAAATGAGGTTTATTTACATCAGAGGAAATGAGGTGTACTCATCTGATATTAATGCAAGATCTTTAACAGGTTTAGTATTCAGTTTGATGTGTGTATTAATATTAATATACAGGTATTATCATCTTTTGATCTTGACTCATATTGACCTACTGTAGCACATAAATTTCTATAAGAGGCACACACAAATACATTCACTCACAGCAGCTACTGTAAATGAATTATCATCGTTAACATCCAGCATTAAAGTCCAAAAAATGTTTGACTTTAACTAATCAGACAACAGAGCAACACATTGCTCGCAATTTTTTTATCTGCACTGATAAAAAGTCTCCTCCAACTTCTGGTTCTGTATCTTGATCCGCTGCAGTAACTTCACAGAGCTTGAACTTCATTCTTTTTAATGTCACTTCACTCCATTCCAGATAACAGTTGTATGGAAATTAAAAATTGCTGAGTGTGAATAACGAGGACGATGAGTTGAAATAGATAGAGAGGACGCTCCCTGGTGGGTCATGGACGTCTCTTGCTATACAACTTGAGAGACTGCTATGAAATTTTAATAGTACTGTCACGACCATGAACATTGTACTAGTGTGACAGCGGATAAGACATGGCACTGGAAAGTTTAGTCAGACTGCACCTTGTAACAAGACATTATGTCATACCTTGACATAATGTAATAAAACATCGATGTGACATCCCTTTTGGTTGGTTATTACAAAATGCTCTACATTATGTAGTGTAAGTGTAACTCCTGGATTTGGTTATTACCATCATGTATGTAATATTTGCATTCAGGCCGTTGATTCCAAAATGAAGCAGATTATTACAAAATGTGAGTGTTATATATACTGTATAATTATGATAAATTATAATTATATAATAAAGTGAAACTTTATTCCAGTTTGCTGAATTATTACATTAGTTGTTGCACATCTTTCTCTTGGTATGGACTTGGCTTTGTCAGAGTTTCATGACAATGTACCAAAATGTTTCTTGGTAACCGTTTCATATTATCAGTTCACAGGTGGTGCCCTAATAACCACTTAAAAACATTTTCTATTTAGTTCACAAGACCGTTGGTGATGAGTGGCGTCTGTGTGATTCATTTTGATGAAAAGATCTTGCCTCATTCCAAAATGGTTCTCATGGGTCTTCCAGCTAATGTCAAAGCTCCGAGTGAGTAGGCGGTGTGATGCATGAGGAGAAGTCAATCATGAATGACTGTGAAAATGCTGGCCACCTCAAACATCATGTGAATACACACACTCACAGATCACGAGTTAGTGAAGTGTTAGCAGTCACGTACACACACACACAAACACAGTGACTTTTCTCCGTGTGGTGTCTGAGGTTTTATAGCAGAGTCAGAGAGGCAGTCTTCACTCCATCAGTGTTGGTCCCTGGTGAGCAGAGAGGAGAGAAGGTGCCAAATGTTCACAGCCTGAGTAATAGGCTCTTAAAGCTCTATTCTTTCCCTCTGTGTGTGGGTTTTTGTCTAACTGTCTGTAAAATTTAATTCAGTGCAGGGGAATATTTTGCACACCGATGATAATTTAGAAGTTAGAGAGTGAAATTCTGATGACGGTGGGATGCTAAAATGTTTCCTGAGTTTTACAGAGCACTTTATTTCTTCCGATTACCCCACAGTAATTAATGAGCCGAAATGGAAGTGTATAGAAAAGTATTAGCATGAAATGTTCTGGAAGTGTTCCTCATTTTTCAGTTAATAATGTATGTGAAGCAAAGAGCGAGATTCCATTTCCCTTTGTCACCAGCTCTTTGGGAGCTCCTTTTAGCAGGTGAGAGCAGTTAATGAGAGACTGAACTGAGGAGCAGCGCTCCAGCACATGTCTATAATGGGTACAAAGGGATATAACAATGTGCCAGCTCTAATAAAATAACATAAAGAACATTAGAAGAAATGTGCCTGTGCAAATGTAAATGTAAAGGTGCAGAAATCAACAGAAGTGCACAGAGTATAAGACGGATATGGAGTGATTGTAAGAACATGGAGATATGCAGAGTTAATGCTCAGTGTTCTTCCTCAAATACAGTAGCATTGAAGAGTAAAGAAGAAGCATCTCAGAAATAGGTTAAAAAAAAAGAGGCAGGAAAACAGGAGAAATGCTGAGCTCTCCACTGGTGAAAATTCTATATAAAGAACATCATTTATTTAGCAGAAATAATGTTTTAGGATGATAGCAGAAAACAGTCAGACAGTCTAAACAATTCAAAACAGAACAACTGATAGTTTAATCACCAAAAATGAGCTGGGAAAAAACGTTACAAGATACAGCACATGGTCATGTTCCTCATTCATTCAGTCTGTCTGGAGCTGTAGACCCAGATCAAAAATCCATTTAGCTTCTGCCTGCAGCAGAACTTAGTTGTGGACTCCACCCTTAGTGGGAGACTTGATTGACTGTGTAGCCCAGAATTTTAATTCTATGTGCAAGTGTCGAGAAGTGGTTAGCCAGAGGGGACGAGGATTCTTTCCCATTGAGCCATCTCTTTCAGTTCAATAAGGTCTCTTCCCGGTTGCTGTATTTTACAGACATATAGTTTCAGGCAAGGGACTTGAATAACGTAAACCCACCCAAGGGAGGCACAAGGTGTCAGATTTATACATTTTCCACTTTTTGGATCCATAACCTGCTTTAGTTTGTTGGAAAGAGGGTAAATGAAGCCATGTCCACACAGAGGAGCTAACTCGTCTAATGGGTGCTTTTTAGTGGGAGTTGATCACACCTTAGTTAAAGTGGGTTTTAAAGTGGGTCTCCAAAAACATCATGTAGTTGCAACACATGCCAGTGACTGCTCGAAAAGTTTTGTTGGCATTCACACACACAATCAGTGACCTTACATTTGACGATGATAACTGCAGATGTTTCTAATCCGTTCTTTAAACAGCACACAAATGTTTTCTACATTGTGACTTTCAGAATTCACCACAATTGTCTTTAAAATAGACTTAAATTTAACATTACTAGAGTTTGTCCTGTTTTCTTTGGCACGTACCCACACAAACACAGCCACCCACAGGGTTTCACAGAAACACAAATTTCTCTATGGCTCCTCTGTTTTGTCCTGTACACTTGTCGATAAAAACAAAAGACCAGACCAGACCGGGCTGATTTCCCCTGCCTCTGTTAGGAAGGAACAACACGCAAAAACACACATACACACACACAATGGCACTGACTCTGGGCTGGTCTAAAAACGGGTCCAACAGCAACAAGCACACCCCAGAAAATAGCTTCCACTTGTTGTTTCTGAGTATCCGGAGATCTGTTCTCTGGAAAGGCCTGTCTCTGGCTGTCAAAACAGAGGCACACACACACACACACACACACACACACACACACACACAGAGATAGATATTCACTGACTCACAAACAAACAGACACAGACTGAAATGACAGATGCACATTCAGGAAATGAAAAACATGCAGCCAAGGAGAATAAGTGACTGATGTGTAAGAAAGAGGGAGAGCTGCTCAACAAGTAGATAATAGGTGTGTGTGTGTGTGTGTGTGTGTGTGTGTGTGTGGGCACAAGCATGCCAACTTGCATGTGTATCTGTCTCTGTTTACACGGGGAATGATTTGAGTGTTTGCATGTGAGACAGAGCAGACCACAGGGATGTTTGTTGACCAGCTGTAGTGAAGTGATTGGCTTGTTCTGTCTTGAACGACAGAAGCCCTGGAGGTCCAAATGCTCAACAAGGAGACTGGCTAGTTCCAGCTTCCCTCATTATTTTTTATTTTCCAAGTCAAGTTTCCCCTCTTTTTTTCCCCTCCACTGATCTCATGGATTGCTAAAATCATGTGACAGCTCTGCGCTGTTTTGATTCTCATCCAAGATTTTCCTTAATAACTTTTAAACTTTTAAAGCACGACATGTTCAGTCTTTAATCCTCTTAAACATTATGCATATCCTCAGAGGAGTACAAAAAATAAAGTGGAAATATTTTTTAGCTTGAATTTATCAAGTATTCCCAAATGCACCAAGTTTCTTCTTTTTGATGGAATATTTCAGTACATTTTAAAACTAATACAAACATACACTTATACATATACACAACCCTTTAGCTGAAGATCTGAGACTTCTTCCATGTACAGAAAACGTTACAAGTACTTCAAAATGAAACTGCACTTCCTTCATGACCAATCATATTATAGATGTGGCTCGTCACCCTGGTAGCCAAGACAATGGAGGAGAAGCTTGTTCTGGCTGTGATGGTCTATTCTGAGCTTTGATCATCATAACAGAAGCGTTTTCCTGTTATTTGTGGTCGATCTAGCTTGTCTGTCAGAGGGCGTGGCTCAGCTCTTATACAGACAGCACGCCCCAGTGCAGACAATGAACCAGGTGATGTGAAGTTTGACAAAGAAAATAAAGAAAAGGTCTAAAAGTGATATTTCCTCTTGCTTTAACCACAGTTGTTTTACACAACCACAATGTGCTTATCAAGCTAATGCCAAATTGTTAGAAACTGTCTGCCATAAAAACAAAACTTATTGTCTTGTTTTTTGTTTTTTTTTCTCATGCACTTCATCCTAACGCTCCCCAGCACACTGTCAGGGTCTTTATGGACCCAAGCCTTTAGAGTGGCCTTTGACTGTCGTCAGTTCAAGTCACAATCATGCTGTTTAGTCAGCATCTTGATATGCCACACCTGTGAGATGGATGGATTATCTTGACAAAGGACTGACACAGATTTGTCAACAAAATTTGACAGAAATAAACCTTTTGCATGAATAGAAGTCTTAGATCTTGGGAAAAAAATGGGAACAGAAATAAAAGTTATGTTTTTGTTGAGTGTATTAAAGAATATATACACACAGAGACACGTACGCTGAGTAAAAACTGAAAGTTGCCTCAGGTACTTTGTGGCCTTTGTTGCTGTAAATTACCTCAGTTCTTGATTAAACAAAACGTCAAAGTGTCTAAGCTCTTAAGTTGCCTAACACTTACACACACATCCACTGAAATCAACATTAACACTTACTCACTATATGAAGTGACACACACACACAAATTCCCAATTACTCATTGGTTTTCTGGTTAATGATTTGACTTTGGAGGAGAGGGAATTAAACGGTTGACTAAGCAGACTTTTGCGAGGTGTTCAGCATACGCAACTTTATTCCTCATCTTCATCCTCCTCCTCTCTTACTATCCTGCCTTTTGCTCTCCGCTCTGCATAGCAATGCCTTTGAATTGAGCTGTTCATTCAGCCAAGTACAGATAAGTGGCGAATAGCGGGATGAACACAATAGAAAAATAGAAGAACGTAGCTGGAAAATTGGGATGGGATGGATGGAGCTTCTAGGTGGGGAAGAAAAATGGTTTTGTCCTCCATCTCCCCCTTTCTCTCGCTCACTCTCCCACTGTCATACCTTGACAAGAGGAAAGTGTCAGCTGGGCAAAAAGCAGTAAACTCTTCTGCGTGCATTCAGCCAAATCCTCAGTAGATATACAGAATTCAGAATTCTTTTATTATTATTATAACTAGAAAATGAGCTTAAGGGTGATATCAGGTTTTAACTATGCAGAAAGGTTTAGATGGCAAGCTGGTGTGTGGGCGGCTGTGGTGTGTGTGCATATTTGCCTCTATGTGTGCATGCAAAGTGATACATTTGTGCTTCGTGTGCTTCATATCCCGAGCCAGAACCACAGGCATTTTGGAAACAGAGTAGTGAAGGACATATGTGATAGAAAGCAGAGGATGTGAAAGAGAATTTGACAGGAAAAGAGAGTAAACAGAAGAGTTTTAGAGAGAGAATCTGAGGAATGCATAAACAACTCCACAGGGTGGTGCTAGCCCCAGTGATTAAAGGAATATTTCAGTTTTAAGAACATTTTTAACCAGTTTTCCTTTTTTCAGATGTTCTTTTTATGTCTTGGCATGCAGTTTGAAGGTATTTTAACTGTGAATTTGTCTTAGCTCACCCCAAAGATGCCGCAACTCATAAATCAAATAGCAGCTACTCTTAACTTTTAAGAGAGGGATATATGCTTTCTGCAGCTCTGGGGACTTTTTTAGTTCAGAAACATTTTCAAAATTACACTGTTTACCAGAAGTAAATTAAATACTGATGTAGTTTTCCATTTTTAATTGTATCTTTTATTAATGTGTAAATTGTTGTCTATGCACTTGAGATCCTGGAACTTATCCTTACCATTGGACTTGTATTCAAACTGCTTTCAGAGGCATTGTTTATATCTGTCGTACGGTGTGCAAGGAAAAGAAATAAAACTCCTACCGATATGCTCCTGAATGTGAATTTAATGATTGGAAAATAAAGACTCAGTACATGACAAATGTTTCCCTTCACCGAATATGACATTGGCAGTATTTATTATAAATGTCATTTTTATGGCTGGTGACACATACAGTAGTAGTTTTCTTCGAAAACAGTGTAGCTGCCCTTGAGCAAGTCACTTTACCCAGATCTTCCAGACGTGTGCACCTGCAGAGAGAAGAAGCTGCAGTTAAAGTATACTGAAGGGCTCCCCGATGAGACATGTGGCGCTGTGTGAATGTGAAGCAGGGTGCTAATCAAAAAGCGTGTGTGTTTGTGCGCTCAGTTAACCTTTTCTGGATAAATAAAGATTAAAAAAAGAAAGTGAGGGTAATGCACGGAGACAGAAGCACTCTTCACCTCAGGTCTTCTCCCTTGTCACAGTGGAAGTTCAGTGGCTCTGAGCTCAGTGTGAACTCTTGACCATCTCCTTCTTTGTAGATAGAATATCTTCAGGGGTACATACTTGGGTTGCTTTGGTCACTGAGGAGTCGGCTCAAAGCAGATTGTCTGAGCAGAGTTCCCCCCCACGCACATCCACAGCCCTATCCACTATGTCTTATCTAGAATAACACATGGCTGTCTGGTGTCTTGCTCTTGTCTACTTACCTGCTAGGCTATTAATGATGTTTCTCCCCAACGGTCCGTGCCAACTGTTCTGTGCATGGTGTGTATGTTTGTGCCAGAGAGAAGCACAGAAGTAAAACTAGTTCAGGGACTGTGGTGAGGTGGATTAGTGGATAGTTAAAGGTTCTCCCTATCATTTGCCAGGAGAAGTGAAGGAGGACATACTGAGAAGGAGGAGGAAAGGAGGAGAGAAGAAAGAACAAGAAGAAAGGAGTTTAAGTTTCTGCTATGCTCTGTTTTGTGTCTCTTTCCAACTGTATGAACACAAATGCATACAGTACATATTACGTTATTACATTCAGCCCTTGCTCTCTTATAGGAATGAGTCATTGCTTTAGCCAATAGTGTATCTTATCACAGCAAAACAGAAATTAAGAAAAAGTTCCAATCGAAACACAAAAATAACTAAACATTGCCTCACCTAAACCTCACCTTTCCAGAGGCCACAGTAAATGTTGTGTTCTGCCAAATATAGTATTATTTTGTTTTGCTTACTCTCTTTTGCATCATTGGTGAACTGCTGCCATGCTGTTTCTCCAAACATTGGAGGACTTGTTAGTACAACTTTTCTTTCTTTCAGAACAAACTTTGTTCTGTAAAGCTGCACATTAGGAAAGTACATAGTTTTGATATTTTACACAAAAGACACACAGCCTGTGTCTCATACACTGTTTTGTATGTGCATAGTTATGTGAATAAATCAACAGACGTTCAACAATTTTGCAGGCTTTGTACATATTTGTTTTGTTTGTAGACAACATGGCGTTTCCTGAGGCCGAGATTTCAGAGAATGCACTAATTGAATGTGTAACAGTGCCAATAAGACAAGGCACTGTAAACCTCATCAGTGAACAAGCTTTTATGAATATTTGGAGAGCCAGAAATCAGCCTAAATATGAAATGATGTGAGCACTGAGTGTCACATTTCAAGTTGAATACAATATGCAGTTTCCTCTTTATACCCCCTTCAGTTACACTTGTCTTATGGCAGGCACAATTAGATATGTAGACTCATAATTATTTTGTATGTTTTGTAAGTGTGCACCTTTAGGCCAGGATGTGGTGAGTGGAACAAATACTCTTGCTCCTAGTCCCAAAGCTACTTGTTTGACTGCAGGCCTGTGTCTTTGATGTATTTAATTTCTTTGTGTGTGTGTGTCTGTGTGTGTGTGTGTGTGTGTGTGTGTGTGTGTGTTTGTATTCACAGGCCTTCTCTGGGAACTCCAACTCAGAGAGCGCCGTTCGGCATGAACTGCAGCAGGGAATCGTTGCACGATTCCTAAGGCTTGTCCCACTGGACTGGAGCGAAGAAGGGCGGATTGGTCTGCGCATAGAAGTCTATGGATGCTCCTACTGTGAGTGGAGACAAACACACAACACACAGATATACACACATATATAGCTTTTAGCACACCTGCTGTGTTTCTGTTCTACTGTCTCTTTTATGTGCATATTTCTCTTTTACACACATACAGTCTCACACCTGTAACCAGTGGTGTAGTGGTGCCTGGGGAAGGGTCTATACTTCTAATTTGTGCCCCTATGGTTTTTTGAAGCAGGTTGTCCAGCAGAGGATAAATGCCCTGTGTTACAAACAGTGACATGTAAAACTATTCTTGCATATTTAGGTCACCCAAAAATGAACTAGTAGTATTTCCACATTGTCACTTAACTTCTGCTGCTTGACTTGAACATTAGTTACAGGAAAGGTGCAGATTTTGCAATAAATACTGGCCCACTGGCCCACTGCCACTGCAAACTATACCCTGCACTACACCACTGACTCTAACAGTTGTTATCCCATTATAAAAAAAAGGTTGATGATATTAGAACAATCACATACGACAGGGAATCAAACTATATTCTATATATATATATGTATGCACTCCAGTACCTGTATTTGTAAGTCACAATATCAGTAAAAGTATGTCCAACAATATCCAACAAGTATTATGACATATATAATTATGGATCCATGTTGGGAGCCTAATGATGGTTTGTCAGCTCCAATCAAGTCACAGAAGGTTTTTTTTTCATCGTGAGCTAATTCTGAATAAGTATCAAACACAAAGCTTGCCCAGACGCACACCCACAAAACAACCTGCAAAGTGCAACCTGCAAAATGCAGAGCACAGTTACTTTCTGACTGACACATAAAGATGCACACACCCTTACACTCTGTCTTTCGCTTTCTAGCAAATGTATCATCCAGGGAACTGACTCCTGCGGCCTCTTTGCTCTCATCCTATTAGAGGCTGCCAAATTGATTTTGATAACAATTTTCAATTAAGGTTCTGCATAAATTGCTGTTCGAAGTCACACACGTACATCTTTCTTTCCGGAGATGCGATTATAGTGTGTGTGGGTGTCTTGAGTTTGAGTGAGTCTCTGTGTGTGGATACAAGGTCGTGTACTGCATTCCAGTCAGTTCTCACCCCTTTGATTGATTATTTCCCTTGTTTCATTTCCTTTCCGCGTTGAAAGAAAAGCAAGTCAGAAATGATAAGGATGACAAGATGTGGTACAAACGCAGAGAGATGTACACGTGTATGCACGGAACAATAAAACACAGAAATCAGAGTTTATATCCCACCAGCAAAAACACAACTGCACTCACAAGAAACTGTCACTGAGCTTAAATAGTCAACTTGCTACTGTTGCTATTTTTGACCAGAATGACTTCTGACCCTTTATTCTCTAATGGTGTCAAATTAATGTGACATTTTCTTAAAGGCACATTTTATTTTAAGCCACTTGAACTTTAAATAGTGTCTTGCAGGTTTAACATACTGATACAGTGGCACTTCGCTTTTCCATAAAACAATAAAGAAGATATTTGTTTTAAAAAAAACAGCAACAATAAAACAAGATAACCATGGATCCCCTCAGTCTGCTGCATTAAGATATATTTAACAAACAAAAAAGATATTTCAATGTTATGGAACGAAATGTGGGATGAAGAATAGCTTACACAACAGTGAAGCTGGTTGTCAAGCACCAGCAGTTATGTGAGGAGTAAACAGAATTTTGGCAGAACTATGTAACATAGCTGCAACACAGTCTATACCTGCATTTTCAGAAATGATTACCTGCTGACTTCAGCAACAGAAATTGGTCATTTGTTTTTAGCCATGTTTCTTAACACTGACATTAGTCTGTCAATGACTAGCTTGCTAAATATCCATATACTTAATTTACTAGACAAGTCTGACTAAAGACTAGATTTGGGAGATGTAGATTTCATCGGGTATATTTATTCAGCAGTTTCTCCACTGTCTTGTCAGTAGTCTTTAAACAATGTGGCAGGTATTATGAATGCTTCTGCAACGGGCCTGTTGAAATTCAATATATGCTAGCTGTCATCTGAATGCACAGGATGTCTGTGCATGAAAAATGTCATCTCTTTAGGTTACAATTTTCTTTGCTGGCCAAGCATCTTTCACATGATGCACAAAGGTTTTATTTCTTAAAATGATGTTGTATCCAGTTACAGCTGTCAAGGAACAAAACAAAGTAAAAGTTTGATTTTTTTAAAGGTGTCCGCCCATTGTGAGCACATAAATCTGAATTTTCTCTCCATCAAAAATCCCCCTTCAGTCAGTCCAATACCTCATAATAAGAGGAGCAGTGTAACAGAGACTATGCACTCAACAGTAGAATTCAAAAGAACATATCTATTTCTAGGCCAAATAAGCACAGAGGGTTTCTGTGTGGATATGAATGTGATCCACCATGCCTTAACATCTGGCATATAAGATACATAATAAAAAAACAAGGCTTACAACTCTGATATCAGAGATACCACAGAGACACTTTACACACACACACACACTGATCAGGTGTGTCATCTTTCAGAGTTTGTCTGTCAGCTGTGTTTTGAAGTCCACAGTGCTCTCTCATGATTACGCTGTCACTGGTCCTTCCTCCAGTCAGAACACATTTGTTTGTTCATCTACCCATCCTTCACTCCCAAACTAGAATCCACTTATTCCAAATATTTTCCTCCTTCCCATTCTAAAGATAAAAGTTGGGCAGCAACAAACAAAACAGGATGAAAGAAGCACAAAAACGAAGAAGTAGGAGGAGAAGGAGGCAGCTAAATAATGACCAAATATGTTGGTTGTAAATGATAATTCTGGGATTTGAAAATATATGATAATTAAATGCAATGCCATATTATGAGACATCTAGTGCTGTGCAATGAAAGGGGGTGTGTGTGTAAGTGTGTGTGTGTGTGTGTGTGTGTGTGTATGTGTCTGTGTCTGTGCCAGAGCTAGAGGCTATAAAGGAGTCGTGATCCACCATGCTGTGGAATTTACATGCTCATTTCCATTTTGATTAACATAGAATCAACAGAAAATCAATTATTTCATAGATGAATCAGGAAATAGTGAGAGGAAGGGGAGTCGGACAGAAACAGAGAGTGCAAATTACATTTTCTATACAAATCCCTCTCATGCAAGTAGAATTTCAAAAGATTGCAAACGTATCATATCTGATTTCAGCCTGTGACCTATATATGCCAACAATCCTCTAAACTCGTTGTCAGGAAGATGTGTTACCATCATCAGCTGTCAATGTGCTCGTGTAGATTTGTTTATGGATATAGCATCAATTTCTCTGGAGCAAGACTGAATTCAAACAAACAGCTAAAGGTGCATCATTCTAGCCCTCAGGCTCAAGGCTCGCAGTAAATATGGGGAGAAAGGGGGAGCACGTACAGTTTTACAGTACAGGACTGAGACTGAGAACAGTGCTTTTCATTCTGATTCTTGCTAAGCACTTTGTCTATGAAAAATAGAAGGAAAATTAACCTACAAAACAATATATAAGATAACATTAATACCAGAGCACAAAGTCAACACCTTACATGTTATGTCTTGCCAGCAGTCAAAAATGCACAACTTCCAATTACATGAAAAGCATGCAAATCCTATTGTATAGGTAGGTCATACTGTGAGTGACCTGTTTTTGTGCTCACAGCCCCTAATTTGCTGGTTGCCCACACATGTTGCCATGGAAACAGTTTTAACATTATAACTTGTTATTTGTGCACCTTTTGATATGCCATGACGTGATGCAGGTGGCATCTCTGTAGCATTGCTTTGCAAGGGCTGATTAGCAAAAATAATGAGCAGCATAATACAGTGATATGCATGTCAAGCCAAGCCACTGTTAGCCAGTTCAGAGCATGGCACTTGGCATGACAGGGGGTACAGGGACCTGTTAAGTTCCATAATTAACGGTATGGTAGTGTTGTATTTGTGGAATATATATTTTTCTGTGGTCTGTCACCTCCTTGGGCTTTGACAACTCCTCAATTCTCATTATAATTTCAAGTGTTATATACAGCCAGAAATAGTTTCACCATTGTTCAGATAATATGACGCAAATAACTTCCAGTATATATTTATATATAGATTATATTCTCTGTCACATACAGCTGTATATATTGAACCTACGCATTGAACCCCCTCTACATCGCCACCGCCCATATCTCTGGTGGAAAACCACCATCTGGGTCAGGGTCCAAAATGGTGAGGTCTCCTGGGTCTGGGTCTGATAACCTCTGGTATCTTGAGTGTGTGCCATCACAGCTGCCCTGGCTAGAGACCAAGTAGCTGTCTCCTGTTACACTGCATCACAGTGGGTCAGTCTCTCTCCCTCTTTCTCTCATTCTCTGCATCTCACTGTGGTCTGCAGGTGGTGCCCCCCCATCCCCCATAAAGTATCCCTCCTGACATCAAACGCTCAGCTGAGCTGGCAACCTTTTTCTGAACAGCACACCTAGATCTGCAATATCTCATGAAACAATTGGAAAACTGTCAACTACCACCACTGTTTCCTCTATAAACGTGACAGAAGAAGATGATGAGAGGGGCCAGGGGGAGAAAGCCAGAGAGAAAGAATGAGGGGTTAAAGCAAATGAAGTGATGTGGGGGGGGACTAAAGAGGAGAACAAGAAGATAATGGGGAAAGATGAAAGAGAAAAGAGAGAACAAGACTGAAGCATTGAGCAACAAGAGAGATGGAAAGATGTATTTCTACCCATTGAGAGGCAGCATGGGATTGTTTGGGAAGCATTGAAGTTAGAAGAAAGGAAACAGATGTAATTTTATCCAACACCCCTCTGCAGGTGTTTATCATGAAAGAACAGGCTTTGCATAGTTGTTGTATGTGTGTGTTGTTGTTGTTTTTTAAGTAAGAAAGCGAGGGAGTGTGTCTGCTTTTAACGTGGCCTGATTTTTCCTAATTTCTGTTATCAGATCAAACCTGTACACTCTTCTTTAACCAGTCACACCCCATACATACACTTTAACTCTCTCTCTCTCTCTCTCTCTCACCACTCGAACAGCTGGGGTGATGATAGTAAGATTGAGTGTCTCAAGCACTGCGCTTTAATTCTCTTCTCAAGATCCGAAAATCTGATGGCTGTCTCCTTTATGTACTCTTACTTAAGATATTGTTTATCTGTACGATAGACAGAGTTGCATTGTAAGTCCAGAATCTGTATGTAGCATTTTATACCTATAGATAACTTTGTTTTACAGGCCTACACACAATTCTTTTTAGGTTGAAGGATGGTTAGAGTTTTGAACCACATTCTTGCTATTTGTCAAACATCTGTCCATTTACCCTATTCAGTTTTCAAAAGTTTCCATATGTGGAAGAAAAACCTATTATTAATTGCCCGCAAAGTTCTATAGTACCCTTTGATATGTGATGTGATTTATTTTTAGTGTCACTGCTCACTAACATTTTTCCATCTGTTTTTCATGTTTATGGCCAATATTAAACAAATTGAACACTTCTTTGCCAGTTTTTCACAGCAGATTTTTTGACTTGTCAAATTAGGAAAAAAAATCACAAGTGTTGCTACATTAACAGGGGCTTCATTGCATTCAGTTATCCCAGTAAGTCACAACAGCTTGTGACAGTGAGCCAGCATGGACAATATTAGGACCCTAAAACTAAAGCAACTGAATGGAATTCAGCCATTATTAATTATATTTTTTTACTGTGACACCTTAAAATGTCCCCATAAAAAAGGCCTATTGGGTACAATACAGTTTAAAACAACAGCCTTTCTATCGCAGCAATATTAACCTATAAAGAGACCCTGTTCATCTCTTACCGTATGAGCATAGTAGGACACCTGTCCAAGCCTTCTAGCATTACTGCTGCTATTTAAGTGTATTGTAACTCAGTAGCTGGATAAACATAATTGACATGATGCTGCTTTCTTGACCCTGTCATAGAAGAGTGTAGGCTTCAGCATGCTTTTTGTCTTTGGCTTCTAATCACTAATCCCTTTTTATCTTGCCTTTTCTCTCTGTCTTTTACTGTTACTGTCTTCCTGTCTTTCTCTTGTGCTTCCTTGTTTGTTCTTTCTCTCTCTGTATCTCTATTGTTTCTATCTGTCTATGTGTTTTTTAGGGGCCGGCGTGATCAACTTCGATGGACAGGGTGTAATCTCATATCGTTTTAAGGTACTGGATTTGCTGTCTCGACAGTTATTTTGACTAAACCTCTCTCATAGAAAATCATTCTAGTACTTAAAGGTTTGATCCTAGAAATCAATACATTTTTAATTGAAAGTGAGGCACATGGTATTAAACATTGATGTGGGTTTCATGGTGTTTTTGTGACATTTGTGCAGATGAAGAAGATGAAGATAATTAAGGATGTGATTGCACTGAGGTTCAAGACATCAGAGAGCGAGGGTGTGATTCTTCATGGGGAGGGCCAACAGGGAGACTACATCACCCTGGAGCTTCGCAAGGCCAGGCTGCTGCTGCAGATAAACCTGGGTGGGCAACACGCACATGTCATTAGATAAAGTAATACAAAGCAATGATTCTCTTTATGCTGTCCCTCCTGCCACAATGGTTTTCATGTAGCTGTATTGGCACTGTATTAATTATGTGAAGACATGTCCTATCTTTTAATACTGACATTTTTAAAGAGAGATATATCTGAAAAAGACAGGTGACAAATTGAAGGCAAACTGAAGGAAAGTGTCTGAGGTGTTAGCACTAATGCGATCATCAAATGTGTGCTGTCCACCACCCACAGGTCTAAACACAGATGTCCCCTTAGTCAGTGCTCCTGTCTTAACACTAGTCAGTTAAGTAGTCTTTGTGACTGAAGCTCCTGCCGTCTCTGCGCGAAGCATGATTGGATGTTAATTGCCTAATTGTTCCATGCAGTGCACCTTTGTGGAAGCCTCTGCATTTTGCCCACTTGTTTATTCAGGTTTTCTGGTTGTGTTTGCAGCACCATGACAGGTTGAGAGAAAAAGGCCATCATTATAGGCTTGACAATAATCGATAATTAACTTTTGTAATCAAAATTTATGCCATGTCTGTCAAGATAACATTATCTTGGAGCAAAGATAAAGTGTCCAGGTGCAGATTGTTACCCTTTACACTGTAAATAACAGCCACAACAATCTATATGCATGTGGCGCATCACTCACTGTCAACCAGCTGTGTTGCTGAGAGAACTGGTGTAACCTTTAAAGATTACAGCAACACATAAGCAGCAACTGTAATGATGCATTCAAGTACCCAGTATTACAGCAAAATGAAGTCTATGGCTGCACAACAACACTTTGGGCTGTTGTCAGGTCTGTTATCTGGGAAAATAGTTATAATTACTTCTAATTGTATTCAAATGTATATGAGGACGTTTCTAAACGTGAAACTAATTAACAAAGAGCAGGATCAGTTTTTGCTATGTGCTTTAAATCAATCTGTAAACACACATGACATATATATATATATATATATATATATATATATATATATATAAAATATTTAAAAAAATATTTAGGTAACAAATGGAGAAGGTAGTCGATTTCCTTTTTGTGCAGTAGTGAAGTGATATTTATCTATTTTGGCAAATCGCTGCCACAGAGAATAGATTAATACATTTATAAATAATAAATGTTGTGCTCTTTGGTCTGTTAAAAACACTTCAGTATTTCAAGTGTTGCTCTTTAGCTTTCAGAGTAAAAGCATATTCAACTAGTGTTCACACATTCACCAAACATATTTTAATTCAATTTTGGCTTGTCACAACATACTACTTTATCTACGGTGTCCAATGTCTGTGTTTTGTGACTTGTATTTTTATTGCATGTAAATTACAGGCAGCAATCAGTATGGCTCTATTCTGGGTCATACCTCTGTGACCACTGGCAGCCTCTTGGATGACAATCACTGGCACTCAGTGGTGATTGAGCGCTACCGTCGTAATGTTAACTTCACCTTGGACAGACATACCCAGCACTTCAGGACCAATGGAGAGTTTGACCACCTTGATTTGGACTACGAGGTAAGAATTTAAAGTACAGTATACTAAACAGATAAGAATGTGAAGTCTTGCCCTTGAAATATATGAAGGAATGAATCCAACCCAGAAACATGACATACATACATGTCCAAACGATCCAAATCAGATAGTATCAAGAACAAATCTATCTCATTTTAGTTTTTAACTTGCTTTTCCACTATAGTTAATTGTAAGATGGTTAAGAGGTTTGCTAGTTTAGCAAGCAGTCACAATGTACCCTCTCATTTAACTTTTGAGAAGCAAATGTTTAAGTTGAGTTATTTTGTTTTTTGTTTGGCCCAGTATCACATTAAGGTTTCCAAACAAACCAGCTTGTTCCAAGTTGGATGTGTGGTGCATTTGAATCTGTGTTTACGTTGACTGGGATTGGCAGTGCAATTTTGGGGCTAATTTTGACCTAAAACATTTTGCATTTACACCTGTTCCACCATTTTTACATCTACTACTGGATCATACATGTGAAAGATACAACTTTTAATACAATTAAGGAACAATTTGTAACAGGCCCCCCTACAAATTGTACATTTTATTTGCACACTATTAATTATGTAGCCTGTTAAAACAAGTATGCTACAAATACCAGTTACTTCAGGTAACTCAGGAGTCCTCAGGTGACTATTCATGTTTTATTTATCTTAACACTTACATGTTTTATTATTGCTGTAAAAATAGTTATCATGGTACAGTATCATACGCACCGACATAGGAAGCAGCATAACGCTAGGTGAGAGTGAGTTCTTCTTAGCAAGGTGGAATAACTTATATGGATAAATGAATAAATAAAATTTTTAAAAACCATCTTGGATCAGTCAAGAACAGGGCTGTTTTTCTGAGCTCATGAAAAATTGATTTTTTTAGAGATAAAACAAAACAAAACGTCAAACAAACTGATCTTATGGATGTGATGCATTGCTGTAGTGGTATAAATGCAACTGCAACAGTAAAACGCAACATGCACATTACAGCAGAAATCTTAATAGTAGTAATATTAAGTATTTTCACAGTGTGGTATTTGGATTGAAATGTTTTTTCACCATTGATAGTATGCGCTGCAACTATAACCGGCAGCATGTGCCACCAGCTGCCCCACTAGCATCTAATAGCTGGCTGGTCATTCTATCATTGGCAGAATATTTAGGTTGATGAATATTTCAGTCACTGCCTCACGTGGAATGGAAGATATGTACCTCATCACTCTGCACAAGAAAAACTCGAAGTTACTAACTTCCCCTCTAAGTTAACTTATACTCAGAGTCTGCAGGTGAATGCTCAGTTAGGAGTTGACCTTTTGAACAGCAGCAGCAAAAGTATACTGCAGAAAAAAAGGGTGTTTTATATGTGTTGCTAAAAGAGTAGCATACCATGTTCAGTGTACTTGAGTTGTCTACCTGAACTGACTTCCAGGCTTCATTTCATCAATGTTGGAGGTGTTGTGTATTTGTATTTTGGAGCGTAATGATTGGAGGTGAATGTCAATCCTCTAGAAAACAGTGAGAATTCTGGTGTAGGGCCCTTGGGCAGTACTGATGTTCAGCACAGAATATTGTGTCTGGTAATGTGAACATTTCTCAGATAAAATCTCAACCCTCCCAAACAGCTGGGAGTCTCAAACAGGGCAGTCTGATCATTTCAGGCCTGCAAGACTTACTGTCTCGCCTTTACTTATTACTATTCTTTCTTTATGCTGATGTTTGTTTTCTTTAGCTTCTGGTTAACTTAGTTTTTTCTACCTGCCCTTATGCACTTTACAGGGATGCAACTGCATTTAAAACAACCACTCGTCACCCGTGGCCTCCTCTGTCTGTACAGTGCATTGTTAACACACAGGAAATTAGATATTGGTTTTACTCTGTGCTATAATGGTTATCCATGAAACTCACGTAATTAATGTCAGTCAGTAATGTAATGCAAAGAGTTCAGCTAATAATACTTAAAACAGAAAATTGATTTTAGAGTGCGTAATGGGCATAAGATGCACTTACGTGTAATGCGAGTGTGTGCATACAGCAGTGCATGGTCAATACATGTATGTGTGCATGTGTTTGTGTGAATATGTGTTGATATATTTGTGTCTGAGTGTGTGACCTTTAGCCAGCTGTGCAGATATGGCTGATCTGTTCCAGTGTTAAGTACGATACTGAGAAGGCAGGACAAACCACAGTCCAATTAAATTGAAGCTGTTGAATTACATTTTCATTTACAAAAGTGTGTGTGTGTGTGCGTGTGCGTGTGCGTGTGCGTGTGCGTGTGTGGGTGTGGGTGTGTGTGTGTGGAACCCTGAATGGATCCCAGCAGTGTTTACTCCCTGACTGAGCCTCTCTACAGATAGCAAAATTGTGACCAGCTTTTACTCAAACTCTATCTCGTCCACACACTCCATCTTGTTTTTGTGCATATGCGCGTACGTCTGTACATTTTCTGCTCCCATTTAAGCCTGTAGACTAAATATCGGGTGCATTTGTGTCTATCCTTGGCAGTAATTACTAAGACTACTGGAGCGTCACCACAGACACACACACACACACACACACACACAAATACAGATAGACAGACACATATCGACTGGTAATTGCACAACACCCTCCATCATCTTGGCTTTCCTCAGAGCTCAGAGCTATGTCTGAAAGAGGAAAAAACCCCACATGTACAACTGTAGAAAAATCTGAAATGGAGTTTTCATCAGTTCTGTGTCCTTCGGTGCTTCCCACCAGATGCCTGTTTATTAGCCTCCATCTCATCGCCTCAGTTCTCTGCTCAGCGCATCTGTTCCCCACAAACAACTGCCTGTGTTCTTTTTTGAATGTCATCTCCCACTGCTCCTACAGACACAGTTTATAAATATATACCCTGTTTATGTCAACAGTATACTGATGTGAGGATTGTCAGTTTTACCCCTGTATTGCAGAATACCTTGAGATTTAGTTTGGGGTTGACACCACTTGTCCACTACTAATAACACTGTTGACACATCAAGATTCAATCTTTTTCAAACTTTATTTCCTTGTTATCAGAATTGTATTATTCATTGTACAGCTTCAGCTTGTACAACTTCTTTACCATTTATGGTGGTGTTTGGTGTCTGAACAATAGTGTCAGATTAGAGAATTTGAATTGCATTTTACATTTAAGTAGCTTTTTGCAATGTTCTAGCAATAGAGGGAGAAGCTATCCATCTCTTTAAACCTTTTTCCCCTCTGTTTTTCTCTAGTTAAGCTTCGGGGGGATGCCATACAGTGGGAAGCCAGTGGGAGGAGGAAGAAAGAACTTTAAAGGCTGCATGGAGAGCATCAACTACAATGGAGACAACATTACAGACCTGGCCCGCCGAAAGAAGCTTGACACCTCCAGCTTTGTAAGAGAAATGCTCATAGAGACTCTCATATAGATACACATATACAGTATATTAACACAACTCTTATAATGCTTATGGACACAGCTTGAATACTGAGCATGCTCATTATTGTCACACTAACTCTGTATCTGACCTGAGTGAGGGGGTAAATTATTCACTGTACCAAAGTAGTTTAACAGATTCAGAATTAATCAGATACAGCTGACCCATCAGTGGCCTCTCCATGTGTTTGCCTCCTGTCTTTGTGTTCCCTCTTGATGTCATGGCTGGCATTTCACTGCAGCCTACAAAGACAGAATTTCACAGCAAAGACTGTGGAACAGTTTTCAACCTCTCTCAACAGAATGAAGGAATATCTTAAATGCCTTCCTTCTCCTCATCAAATGCACAGCACACTGGATGGAGCACATTAAGTGTTTTGCCATCCTTAAAATGTATTGTCTCCGATAGACTCCGAATCTCAGAGCTCTCGTCTCTCCCCATCTCCTGTTCTTCCTCAACAGTGGACAAACAATGTATCTTCTTCGATCTCTGGTGAACTGATTGAATGAATGGAGGCACTAATCAAGTTCGTTAAAGTCGCACCTCTAATTCTCTCTGATGACTCATGCAGCCATTCATTTCTAATCAAAACAGTGCTCTCAGATTTCAGAAACACACACACACACAGACAGAGGCAATCAGGAATCATCTTTAGTTAGTAAGGCAGCTCAGTATTGAGTGTTTACTAATGATTTGATTAACAGCACAAGGTTGGAGGAGCTCATTGGTAATTAGTGCCTGAATTCGACAATGGTGTTTTCTTCCAGCACACAAACATACAAACATACTAAAAGAGACTTTTTTTTAATGTGTACAATCAGTCTTTGAATCCACCTTCAGTCAGGGACATCTGCAGGTAAATGTGCAAAAACTAGATTTAAACCAGGTTAGTTTGTTAGTTTTGCTTTTGACTTTTCTCTTTGAAAACCTCTTCTCTCTCTCTCCCTCTCTCTCTAAACCTGTGTCTTTGCAGCGTAACCTGTCCTTTTCCTGTGTGGAGACCCACACCTTCCCAGTCTTTTTTAATGCCACCAGCTTCCTGCAGTTGCCAGGCCGAGCCAATCACAACACAATATCTGTGAGCTTTCAGTTTCGTACGTGGAACCCCGATGGGCTCCTCCTCTTCGGTAATCTTGATGATGGCACGCTGGAGATCTCCCTCGATGACAGCAAAGTTGTAGTTCATATCAACGTGACGACTGCGGCCAGCAACAACCGGGTGGACCTGCTGTCAGGTGAGTTTATCCACAAATAAACCCACATAAAGAGTTTAAGGCTGTCCACATTGTCCACATTTGGAAGCTGGCAGGCATTCAGAATGAAATAGCAAGTTTTCTCACTAATAGTCTTGTCTGTTTACCAGGTCATCCAGAGGCATGGGTATTAAACTGACATTGCTTAACAAGCAGTTAAAAACTCCTTGTTGTATGTTTAATACGACCAATTTGCCACTAAATGTGCTGAAGCTGTAGCTCTGAGATCTTATTTTTCTGATTCCTTTGACATGAATGGCAGTCAATAAGCAAAACAAATCAACAGCTCTGGCTAAAAGTCTTGTGATAACTATTAGATTAAAGCATGTATGCAACCAAAGTGTGAGTCTTGCCCTTTTGGTGTATTAATTTTAGAACACATTTATCATTAAGGTAAAAATAACCTTAAAATGAAACAAGTCTGTCTTATGGCCCTTTACATTCATTTTCCCTCAAATCCTACCACCTCCCTCTCTTTTTCTTTCCTTAGACACACTCATTTATTCTGTCCACTGCTGCTTTAATAGGCCATTATGCCCAGGGGTAAGGATTATTACAGAGTTACCCTCTAGGCTAATTGGGCTTGAGCCTGCGATTATATCAGTATTACTAGAATATACATACACAGAAACACCGACTCGCACACTCAAACACAAGCTCCCCCCTTTGATTCTGTTATTAGTATCTCTAAGAAAGAAAGCCACACTGGCTTCTAGCTCCAATAACACAGTGGGAGCTCAGTAGACTTGTAATGAAATGCTTAGTTCCTCTTAATGGAAAATATACTGGGGAGAGACATGTCAATGCACACACTCTTGGAAGCAGAAAGTGAGATAGAGATAGAGAGGTTCTTACAGAGACTGCACAATCTATTTTTCTTTTTCCAGTGGGAATCGTTTGTTTATGAAACTGTTTAGCGACACTCAGCTTATTCAGATATATCATCCGGCATCTGCTGGAAGGTAAAATCATACAGACTTACTCAGCTGATTGTTTAATCAGCGATTTTTTATTTGACATATCTTTATGACAGGAGAAGACACTAAACACACTTTTTTTTTAGTACACCGGGGCATCAACCACACCAGGAGGCACACTTTGTGTCAATAATGTATTGGTCTTTGATTTTTGTCTGAGCTGTTATCAATAATGTGAAATTACTTCAGAACAAAACAAGGTGTCTTTGAACAATTCCCCCCTACTTTAAAATAAAACCATTCCTTTTTTTCTGAATATAAACCATATGATGGATACATAAATGACAAACTATGAATGTATTTTACAAACTTCTTCACCCTCAGTAAATATTGTAATATTTAAAGCTTCATTAACCAGTATTTACTGTTTTTTTCTGGTACGTTTTTCCCACTAATGAGCATAATGATTCGCAACTTTAATTCATTTTCGATTCACTGTTTTGTACAACGTAGCAGAGAGATGGAATTTTAAACTTCTAATAAGCCCATGAACCCATGTTTGATCAGAAGTCGGTGGATCAAACCAAGACCAAAATGCTAATTAATGTCGGACATTTCACTGGTGGTATGTAATAAGACTCCAATACGATGTACCATGTTGCGCTACTTCTGCTCTGGGTGTGTCAGTAATGTTCTTTACTAACACAGTATCCAACAGAATATATCCAGGCTCATATATATGATTTTGTACTGCAGTGTACTCTGTGGCTGTATATGTTTATGTATATCTTTAAATGTGTGCAGAGAAATTTAGGTTTGTGCTGGACTTGTGACAGTGTATATTGTAAGAGGGGGGTATTTAGTTCTGGACCATTCTCTCCACGATGAGTCCTGCATCATTAAAGTAAAATCTTTTCCCGATGCATACACTCATATTCAAAATGATGCCGTGTTTGTCTGTAGAGTTGTGGTCTTGTTTGTGTGTGCGTGTGTGCATGTGTGCATGTGTGAGAGCAACAACAGGTAGTTTCTGACCTGCAGAAACATCTTCTTCTCCTCTTTTGTCCTTTCTTCCAATTCCTCCTTTGAGCAGAGAGACAGAGGATGAAACTTAAAGGAAGATGAGGCCTTTGAGAGAGCACTCTCGATTAGACTGTGGGTGTCTCCTTAACTGTGTGTGTGTGTGCATGCGTGCGTGATAATAGAGAGTACTTAGTTGTGATTCCTGCAGGGACTCTGATCTAATTTTCCCATCACTTTCCTTTTACTTACTCATTAACTTTCCATCTTACTTCTCTTTTGTTCTCATCACTCGTTTGTGACAATTACAGTATACAACAGCTTTACTAAAGTAGAGTTTGAAAATGCTATCTTGATGGCTGGACTACAGCATGTTTTGATTTGCCCAAATATAAATCAAGCCCCTATTTTCCACATTACCTACCATGAAATGATCCAGTAAAGCAAAGCCAATGAGAAAAGGCTGCTTTTGTACCCGATACAGATAATTTGTGTGTGTTGGTATTTTTCCTTGCGTATGTGTGTTGAAGATATTATTGTTCTGATCACCCCTCTTGATTAATTATCGAATTATTGGGCACCAGCATTGTTTCCATGGAAACAATACTCGCTGTCTCCAGTGCTTTTGCAGTGACAGAGAAATCTAATTTCACAAGAGGTCCTCATGCAGCAAAGTGAGGAAATATGTTTGTGTTTCTGCTCGACTGTCAAAGAAGACAAAAGATGTAAGTACTAACAATTAATCTTGAACTGAACAGAATATTTTACTATATCTTGTTACTGTAGCTTCAAGAATGAAAATATGATTCAACTATCTGGATCTGCTTATATGCTTTTTGACAGTGACAAGTAGATGATTATAAATGTAACTGAAAACCAACATGAGGCAAATTTAGAAGTGCTTGTTCCTAAAAGAAAGTTCTATATTTGCCACTCATGCACATTTTACTGCTGATATCATTCAGTCCAGTAGCACCAACATTCCAATTCAAATTTCCTTTAAATACTTTTACTTTTATCACTTGCGTATTATTATTGCAAATATTCTCATGTATTATATCTTACCTCTCTCTTTTATAGAACAGGTATATGTTATGCAAGAATAACTCTTTCATCTGGCTTGCTCTTCTGCCCTCAATATTTTTGCACTTATTACTGAAATTATTTTCTTCATTATTTCTGTAAATTGGTATATTTGATACCACCGGGGAAATGTGTCAAACCACAACTCGTTCTCAGTGTCAGCCAAGGCTCATTGGAAAATAGGACAAAGCCACAGGCAGCATAAACTGTTTGATTCAGCCACCTCTAAAGCAGAAATATTTTGCTATGTTAAAACTATTTTTGGGCGTATAGGTGAGGGTGTGTGTTCTTGCATGCATGCTTTCACACCCATCAACTCGGCCAGAAGTAATAATATCAGTTCCTTTGAGATGCAGAATCACTATCAGTCACACACACATGCTCACACACACAAGGTTACTTGTACAGTCTGAACAGAAAGCATAAGGCATTACAATAATGGAAAGGCCTAAGGCACAGATTTGAGGGGGAAAAACATACTACAGCCACCCCGATTATAATGTTATATTGTTTCATTCCCCCAGTGTGTGTGTGTGTGTATCCCTGTGCCTGTGTGCATTTGTGTGTGTGTGTGTGTAGGCAAGACTTAATATGTTGTATTATCAGGCCTTGTGTGCCTGGCATATTGCCATCCATGCAAAGCTCTTCAAACTACCTTAGAAGACCGAATATTTAAGAGTGAAGAAGATGGGGGAGGATAAATTCATGAATGCCAGAGGGCCCCATAAATTCATAGCAGACAAAATTCATTTATACTGTACATACAGAATCAATATGTAATAGAAACAGGTGGGGAGGAGATGGAAAAAAAAATCATGGGAAATGGAGAGTACAAAAGAAGATCAGTAAGGATGAGAGAGGGTGGGAGTAGAAAGGAAAGTAAAATGACTAGGAAGCAGAATAGTAGTGCACTGTGTGATACAGGGAGATGAAACAAAGAAAAAAAAACACAAAAAAAAAACCCTGCCATAAATAGTTTCTTCCCCATGTGTAATGTGATAATATGATGATTGTTGTATATTACTTCCTGATATCTATATAATCAGCTCCTGCCTGTGAGAATTTGATTAGTATTCACTTGGCCACCTCCTACCTACTATAATAACTCCCACCTCAATCTTCCATTTTATCAGGGGGACCCCTTATTAACTGAGCCCATGTTTCTGTTTCATGATGTGTTTAGCTTTTTATGAAGAACTCACTGCCTTTGGTTAAAAAAACATATTTAATAAAGCATATCTTATTCTCCTACTCTCGGTTCTACAGTTCTCAGTTAGTACACATTAAATATTTAACCAGTAATTCTAATGTGCTTGACTATTTTTCAAAAAGTTTATCAATGTACCTGCATCATGCACACACAAACATACACACGATACACTCTTGTGAACAATTGTTGTTATCATTCTTGATCATCAGATCTGATTAAGTTCTTGTTGTGCAGTTAGGAATTCTTTTTTCTCTTCCAGTACTAAAGTCATCACAACAAGAATGACCTCAATTTGATCCTTCCTTTTTCTCCATCTTTCTCATATTTTCCCCTGTTCAGTGTTGGCATTTACATTTCATCCTGAATTATTTTGTAAATCATTTCCTAAAGATAAAAAAAAACTCTCCCATCACAAATCAGATCAGTCTGATGCTATTATCCATCACTGATCTATCATAGCGTGTATACTACAGCTGAAATCAATGGAAATACAATAACTGTACACTTACACAGAAACATATAAACAGTCTTACATCTGTGGTGTGGGCTTTCTGGGTCTAGACTGTCTAATTTCATAATACCACTGATCCTCCCTGGGCCTTAACCCCCATATTCTGAATACATTTCAAGCAATGTGCTAGTATCAATGACTTCAAATGACAAACTGTGAGTAACAAAATTATCCAGGCCTTGGAAACAGCTTTTATTTGCTGATAAAGGTTGACAGAAATAGTGACAATGTTAGCAATAATTGTGACAAAAATGCTATTTCCTCCCAAATCTTGCTCAAGGCTGATCAGCAGTTAAATCTCATTGATGCAAACTACTTACCTCAAATATATTTTCGTCTAGTGTTTAATTTCACTGTGATAATGTGAAACATGAGGACAGCCATCTGTTTATCACAGGTATACCGAGTCAGAGCACAGCTTAACACAAAGGTCTGACTGCACTGTATGAATTGAGTCATTCACTAACTCAAAATGCAAAACATACCATCCAACTTTGACATAGATGTCTTTTAAAATAAAGAAAAGACTGTGTAAAGACAGCTCTATCATTAGATGTAATGTTTTATTCGCTTGTGTTCCCACTACACTACACTCTACACTTTCTAGCATTCGAGTTGAGTCTTTGTGACAGTCAGCTCCACCCTCTGTTCTATTGCAAAGTGCCTCCACTCCTTCATCTCAGCCCGGATGTCAGGGGTGGTGGTGCTGATCTGCCCCACGTCTGTTTGTGTGTTATCTCAAACCATTTTTGCTTTATTAGACTTCTTTGACACTTTTTACCTGAGCATGTGTCTCAGTCTGACACATCGGCAACAGTTATAGTCACTGAGAGTAATGGAAAACTGTGGGAGCCCCAACAGCTGGTGTTGTTGTATTACTCAAACCAGGTTTTCCTCAATTAAACATTAGGTTTGTTACTGTAAGTCTCTCATTCACTGTGATAAGCTGCCATACTTTGGAATCCACTGTGTTGGTACATTTTGGACGTCAATGTCCAATGGTAATGTCTATATCTTGTGTTACCATGGTAACAAGAACACACATAACAGGCCAAATCCTTGGGGCCCTATCTTAAACTCAACTCAAGCCAGCACACAGAAGCAGCACAAGTGCCATTGCTAGTTTCCAACCAATGCAGCTGTCATTTCCATGCACAGCACTCATGTTGTGTAAGTAGCAAATGTACTTGCACCCATATGTGCACCCATGGGCATGTTGGTCTCGTGGTGAGGTAGGCGCATTTATTGATTTGCTGCCGCATTGCTATCTTGAGGCATCACAAAGCAATTAACAACGTTTTACTGCTATGTAAAGGGAACATTAATCAGATAGTAAGTTGCGCCTACATAAGTGAGTTCACAATGTGTGTACACTCTGCTAGTTGCACACAGGGACTCAGCAGCCCTCATCATCCTCAGTTAAACACCCGTGTTTTTCCTAATATCCGGTTGTGAATGAGGCACATAGCTCTGTATGAATTGGCAGTCTCAGGCTTTTCCCTTTTCCTTTCAGCACAGTGATTGGTTCATAATGAACATTTCAGAGAGACAAAATACCATATTTTCAGTAGCTTTTGTTGCCTTTTAAAGGGCATGGAAGATGACTCTCTGATGGGTTTAATTCATGTTATTCTCACTATACACCTATAATTACTTAAGAGACTAAATATGAACCCTTTGCACCTTGCAAAAGTGGAGATGGACAATGCATTTGCACTATGTAATTTAGCCCATGCATTATAGATTGTTTGGGACTCTTTGTCTTAGTATGCATGTATAATGTCGGTGTGCTTTTGCGTGTGTGCACATTTTAAGTGGTCGTTGCTCAGTTTTTTGTTTTTTTTTATTTAAACCCTTCAACGTATCTCCCAACACACGCACACACTGATGTGCTGGCATGATATCTTGTCATTACAAACAATTTCATTAATTTAAGTTGATGAAGCGAGAAGAGCGTGTTCACCAGCAGATGAGCAAGAGCTATGAGGGCAACAGCACTCTGTTGTCGCTGTCCATTCACCAGACATTTTTGTTTTATAACATTTACAATATACTTAAAGGCCACAGAGGTTCGAATAGTTAGTTAGTTTAGTTATATTGACATTTCTAATAATGGTAATAATTGATTTATTTAATCTAGAAGACCACTGCACAGGGATTGTGGCTTTAAAAGTAATAACCTCTACAACTTAAAATGCAAATTAATGAATTAAATCTAATTCTAAACAGTGGAAAAACATGGTTCTACTTCCTCGTTGGTCCCTAAGTCTTATTATATTATGTTTAACCATGCTCAGTGAAAAATAAATAAATAAAAATCTTTAAAGGTTTGGTGAAAGCTCTGCAGGATTCCTCTTATGGCTGAAATGGACAAAAGCAGCAGCATTACTGGATAAAGTATGCAAATACTGCGTTTGTGATATTCTTACGTGTGGCAGTTTTATGTTAGTCAAGTTAATCAGTTATGACTATAAAGGTTCATGTGCTGATGGAAGCTCTGAGGTGCCAGAAAATCACATTTAGAAGAAAAACAATCAGTAAACTTGGATATTGTGACACTATTATTATTTCATCACTTTTTGTATTATTAATCTTACAAATGCTTTTTATTCCATCACATATTAAATACACCAATGAGTAGTTCAAGACAGTTGTCCTGTGTAGTGTATTGACTGGTACACAGTTATTCCCATGTGTGGTAATGTGGTAACTTTCTCTTGTTTTAAATTCAAAATGACAGTATTATCATTTGTCACTATTTGTGAAAAATGAGTATCGCTCAAAAATGTGAGCTGCTGTGTCCTAATTATTGAGTATAATATGAGACATGGGCCACACAAATGGTAATTAATATTTTGAGAATATTGCAATTAAGAAAGATTTTATTCAAACAGCGTAATTAGGTTACTTGGATTAAGGTCATAGACTGTACACAGCAAATTATAATGAGCCAAATAATCCATAAAATGAAACATTAGCTGTATCAGCGAATGGTTGTTTAGAAATACTCAGACGTTGCACTACAAATAAACTTGTTTATTAGAGTCATAATTTTAGCACACTGCTCATCATAATGCTCATTATTGAGTTTTACAGCTGTTTGTTTCCATACAGCCTTTATAGCTGATATTTCAGTACTGAATAAATGGAACAACAATATTCTTCCATTCCACTCTCCACTCTTGTTGTTGAAGGCAGTGAATCTGAAATAGTGGACTCCTTTGACAGGTGCTGTTAAGATACCTGCAGCAGTAGAAAACCAGAAAGGTCAGCTTTGTCCACCTGCATGTACCAGTTTTTGGGTTGTAAGCTTTACTATTATTTGTGAAGACTCTACTGTAGAGGAGTGAAGAGTAGAGAGGGTGAGCTTCAGAGCATCTATAAACACAGGATGGAAGTATTTAACAATTGTAAGACAGTTGTCTGAGTTATCAAAAGACAAGGGACAAGAATGTGATGCCAACTATTGGTAAAAAAGCAATAATAGAGGATAAAAACAAATCCTTAGTTTCAAGTAAAAAATGTAAAATGGTTCTATCTTGAGAATTAATTGTTTTTAAAGTAGGCCGACAGTACAGTATGTATTTTTGTTCTCTTATCAAAATACCTGCAATTCTCCTTTCCTTCTCATCTAATTTGTTCTTGGTGAGCTGTAGCTCAGTCTTAGAAATATTCAGCTCTCTCCTGAGAGCTGTCACCACCTCCTACTTCTGCTCCTGCACCTCCTCCTCCCTGCTTGTCACTGTAACCAGGGGTGCCAGTTCTGCTGCTTGCACGAGAAGCAAGAAAGCCAATCATTTCTCCACTGCACTTTCAAAATTTTGTAGTATTACCTAGTCTGTGATTTTGGTAATTACAGGTCATAAATCTGTCTCTTGGCCTCCTCCACTTTTTTCTTCTGGAGTTACTGTTCAGTCTTAGTCGCTTCCAGCTCCGCTGTAATTGCTGTCACCTTGTTTTCAGTAGCTGTCAGTCTGGAGCTCATCCCTGAAGTTGAGAGCTTGAGAATGAAGTTCTTTCAAGTAAAGTTGTCTAAAGTAGCATTTCACGACATTATCACATAAATACATTTCTGGTGTGTTATTGCCTCTTACTGCTGATACTGTATGACATCTTATTCAACTTATATCCAGTTCTGGAAGCCTTTTCATTTTCTTTATATGAATACAGATACAGTACGTGGAGATATAATTAAAAGTAATACGTGCTTTTTTCTGTGTACATATCCTCCATAACAAACACTACACAGAAAAAGACTTAAAATAGATCTCCTCTCTTATTATTTATCTTGTTGGCACACAAAGGCATCCCTGACCATATTTAGAAAAATAGGCTGATGCAATGTTCACAGCTGTTTATGCAAGAATGATTTGCCACCCACTGAATTAATGCCTCTACTGACATAGATAATAAATCGTACTCTATATGATCACAGGTTTAAAAAAAAACACACAAAAAAACTTGTGTGAACAAAGATATTCTATGTGACCTTAAAAGTTGTTTCTCCTTGCAGGAAGAGACAAGTTAGAAATCCAAAATGTTTTCATTAAATGTCTAAATTTCTAAAAAATGAAATAATTACTGTAGGTCTTCGTTTAATTATTTATTATGTCAAATTATTCTTAACCTTTCAGTTTCATTAACAGGTTATTTTGACTCGAATTCAATCAAAATAACCTTTTTTACTTTTTAATGAGTGTTCAAAGTGAAGATGTGAGATGAGTAAACCCACAGTACTCTTTCTGCATCTTTATTTCATTCAAAACAAAAAACAGAGTAAAGTGACAAGTCAGCCTTCCACCCTGTAATCAGGCCTCTGCACATGAATGACAACTCCAAAGCAAGCCATTAAACAGCCTTATCTAGTCAAATCTGAACAATTCTCTCTCCCTCTCTCTCCATCTTCTTCTCGCCTTCATTATCTGTGCTCTTTTTATCGGTGGCAGACAGCCGGCATGTGCATGATTTGAGCCCGTGTGTTTGGCATGTGTGACAGAGAGAGAGAAAGAGTATGTGCCGCATATTTGTGTGTGTGTGTGTGTAAGATTTGGTTTTTGTGTGTCTGTTCTGCAGTGAGAGCGAAGATTCAAAACTGCTATCACTGATAAGCTCATCATTCAAAGCTATTGCAGGTGATGTAAAACAGATGAGGGGACACGAGGTTACACAGTATCTATTTTCTATTACATTCAAGAGGTTATAGAGAGGAACGGGATGGAGCAGAGAGCTTGATAGTGATTACATCAAACCAATATACAGTCAGAAATGCGATTGTCAGTAAAGAAGTGCATCAAGGTCATTTTCTAGCAGAACTGAATTCTTTTTGTCATTCTGACAAAGCAGGCGCCCTCCTCTAATTTTCTGTCACTGATACCTTTCAGTTCATGGCTTCTCAAGTGCAACAAAAATGCTCTAAACTGTATCGTATTTTATTCTCTATCAGTGGAACAATATGCATAATTACATTCATGTTCATACTGTTGTGCGTATGTCTTGTGTTTGTGCGTATTTAACCAGCATTGCCCTGAATAAGGCCATACCAGTCACCCCCTATTAGCAGGTGGCCTCCTTGGCAATTATGACATACACACATGCGCACATGGTCATCCTGGTGATGGAGATTAATTAGTGTAGACCCCCTACTGACATGAAAGCCAGGCTCTCCAAGTGCATTCTGGGAAGAAATAAGCTATGCAAAAGTGTGACTTGTAGACAGACACACACAAGTACACACAGAAACTGTCACACACAAAGCAATGCACTGAACAGAAGCTTGCACACTCTACGCACGTGGGTCAAATGTAATGACACATGCTGCTTGCTAAGGTACATGTGCGTTGACTTGAATGCAGATCCAGGAGTGTGTGCACTCTGCTGAGATTGGTTTGCACGTGGTCGCACCTTGAACTTTACAACAGTGGCCTCACTATCAATGCATTATAGTCAGTGAAGCAATGAGCAGAGCTGAATTAAAAATGACAGACAATGCAGCAGACATCAGGAGAGGAGTACAAAGACAGAAAGAAAAAAGGGAAAAGAGAAATGCAGAAATACAGGACAGGAAATAAAGACAGAGAGATGGAAGAAAGAATCAGGGACAGAGAGAGAGGCAGAGAGGGAAGGATGAATAGAGATTGGTGTCAGTAAGAGGTGATGTATAGAGGAGAGGGTGATGAGAGTGAGCTGGCTTCTCTCTCAGCTCCAGTAGTAATGTCCCTTTCCAAAACATCACTCATATTTAATGGAGCACAGCTACAAGGGAAGAGAGAGAAAAGGGGAGCACAAAACTTGCATGCACGAACACACCCACATACACACTCCATTGACGCATGCAGACAACGCAGCACATTACAGACTTGTACACACTCGCACAAAGTGTTCAAAGCTTGCATACGCGGATAGGGAACACACACACATGCACTCTGGTACTCCGATGCAAACAGGGTTCTCTGAGAGTTAATGGAGTTGAGACACAGGGGCCTTGAGACTGAAGCTGTGGCTTGGATAGAGGAAGACGGAGTGAGAGAAGTTGGAGAGCACCGGCATAAATAGAGAATGAGAAAAATATGCATTTGTGAGAAACAGTAGAGGCAGGAAGATGGCCTCTGCTGAGCATGTCTTAACTCTGTCTGAAGCCACATTGACCAGGCAGCTTAGATGGAGCTATACAGGGGATGAAAAACACTGGGGTGCAATGATTGTGGAAGCTGTACGACAAAGTAAACGGTAAACAGAAAGAGATAGCCACACATCACAGACAGAAATTGCATTTACTAGTTTAAAGACCCACATACCTCTCACTTATAAGCCACCCTGTTGTTTTTCCTTAAATCC
Source organism: Larimichthys crocea (assembly GCF_000972845.2). NCBI lineage: Eukaryota > Metazoa > Chordata > Actinopteri > Sciaenidae > Larimichthys > Larimichthys crocea. The sequence continues at coordinate 13,115,125 of NC_040033.1, read as the reverse complement.
TAGTCAGGATTTTTCTTGTGTTCCTCTATAACAAAAGTTTGACCTAGTAAAAAAATGTTGTTGTTGCTTTGTTATTAATGAAGTCAGCAGCCCTTCAAAACATGATGTGGGTTAGACCTATTTGCATTTTTCTTGTGTGTTTTCATTTTTATTAGATTTAGATCTGGATTATTGTTTTGCATTTGCATTTCTTTTATTCCAAGAAGTCAGTCAGCTAAAACCGTTTACTCACCAAAATGATTTTACACTTTTAGAACATGATGTTTATCATTTTTGCACTTTAAGTTTTCTAAAGACATTTGAATCTCTGCTCCCGCTCCAGGTTCAGCCCTTAACGACGGCCAATGGCACGCAATACGCTTGGTCGCCAAAGAGAACTTTGCCATGTTGACGATAGATGGCGAGGAGGCGTCTGCTGTGCGCTCCACCTCACCTCTCACCATCACAACGGGAGGAACCTATCACTTGGGAGGTAAGGGTCACCACAACGCCCATCAACACAGGTCTGACAATAACACAACCCCCAAAGTTCCCTTCCATTCCTCGTTATATTCCTCTCCGGAGCCTAACAGGGACATATCATATATATAGTATAAAATGTACAGGTGTAAGAATGTTATGAAGAATGGGATGGTATCAGAAAATAGCATTTAGTTCAGAGTTCAGGTTGTGTTTCAGTCCATTTGGACCACTTGTCTTAAATGAGTAATTTATTTTGTGCTTAATTGCTTAGTCTCTAATTCCTTAAACAATTAAAATTGAAAAGGACACAGAAAACCTTTTTTAAAAATGTGTTAATTCATCTGGTTTTACTTTGGAGTTGTTTGTTTTGGTATGTTTGTATAGAACATTTCTGTAAAGGAATTTGAAACAGGACTCTCTGAAACTTTCAATATGACCTATGCCAACAGAGGTCTTATCCTGTGTGTGTTTGTGTGTGTGCGCATGTGTAAGGAGACTAAATATGTCTGCACATCGTTTATCTCACCAGAAATCTATATACCAGTAGTCAGAGTTCAGGAAGTTGCTCACGTGGCAAGAGCAGAGACACAACTAGACCATCACATAACACACAACCGTACAGAGAGTGGAACATACTAACAGACACTCACACACAGATACACAAGCAGCAGCCACAATCTGTCTGAATTAGGAAGACGCCAGGTTAATGATGCCAGACACCACTGTCCGTCTGTTAGACGATGGTCCGTATCTAAGTGTGCACGTGTGACACTGTGTGTGTGTGTGTGTGTGTGTGTGGGCACCTGTATGAAATTACAGTAACTGAGAGAGATAGTCTGGGTTCTGATAGCTCCATCAGGCCTCTGTTCCTCTCTCTCTGAGTACAATCTCCTCCATCAAGCCAAACCATTTCCCCAGGCTAGTCAATAAGGATCAGGACACCATACACACACACACACACATCCAGATTCTTTTATTCTGTTGTCCATCTTAATTTACTCCTCGCTGCTGCTGAGTGAATCCCCCATAAGCCTGTGATGACTCTGTACTTTTTATTTATGAAATCCAAGTTTGTGAGGCCTTGTTACGCTAACTGCATTTCCATCAAGAAGTCTAGGTTTTCTTGGATTCTTTAATGTAAGGTGTTGCAGAATCATTCAATAGTGACACTTTATCTTTTATCACTTATGTGTCTTTCACCCGAACTTTTTCCTCTTTGTCGGTCTTTTCTGGTTTCTCTCTCGTCTCCTCCCCAATCCTCTTCCCTCTCATCCTCTAGTCTCCGTTTTGATCCAATTGGTGATTTATTGATTTTTGTAAGCCGAGTTGTGAATCAATAGTGGCTGAGAGGAGAGAATCTCTGTAATGTCTTTACCCTTTGAAAAGGAGACAGACAGAGAGAGTGAGAGAAAGGAATTGTGAAATGGAAAAGAACACAGATAAAAGATGGGGGGAAAAGAAGAGAAAGTAGAGAGTGAGAAGCGAGAAGTTTTTGGTAGGGAAATTTTAAAAATGGCAGGTTCATAAGTGAAGACAAGGCTGGAAAGAGAAGAAGGAGGTGAAAGCTATTTCCTAAGAGAAGAGAGGGAGTGTGACAATGAGACATTAAATCCCAGAGGCAGTACCTGCACATCAGAGGGAGCACATGGCTCCAAACATACATAATTCACATTTATATTCATATACATACAGATACATACACAGAAAATACTGTATGGTATGTGCTATATAGGTTGTTTTCTGTCTCATTCTAAAAAAAGTATCTACCACTTGGCATTCACTTTTTCTCATGCACACACAAACACACACACACAAACACAAACACACAAACACACACGCACACACACATACGTGCATCGCTACAATTCAGAGAAATGCAACTATGTTCTTACAAGTTATTTTTTCCCCCTACTGACAGAGTTACTGTGTGGGCTGAAATGGCAGCAACTGTGACTGGGGTTTTACTCGTTAGTTTCACATGACATAATGAATGCTGAGGAGCAGGGAGCTGGGTGGATTATTACTATGACAAGGAGTACAAAGTGATATTTGGGCCACCGCTTCATAGGCTAGGGAAGAAGTTTTAGGAAGACAGTTTTGGAGCTATTTAAAGCAGTTCATTCTTAGTTCAGACTTGAGATTTCTTTTTCGTGGGAAGAGGTATGTGCTCTGTTGCAGGTTGTTTTTAGCTCCTAGAAATATTTTAGTTTTTTGACAACTGGATTTAAGTTTTATTTTGGATTTATTCAGCAAGCCAAGCCGTCCTCCAATTTTAGGACCTGATTTTATTTTCTGTTACTCCATGCATTATCACAGATTTACAATGAAGGCCTGAAGCCAGATGAACCTGTGCATATGTGGGTTAGGATGTCTTTGTGGGTGTTTTTGATCACATGCTCTGCAACCTTAAAGCACATGTACACTGCACACAGAAACACACTTAACTCACAACTCTATCTTTATTCAAAACACACGCTCCTCATCACATTTGGGGGCTAATTTCCATCCCAGCACAGAGGTAACAGAATAATATAGCGAGTGTACAAAAAGATAGTTTAGCCTTTGGCTTGCCCTCAATTACTCTCTCTGATCGCTCAGCTTGATGAGTCAGAGAGGCCAAGCGCATTAAGCTGTCCTAAAGCTCTCTAACAGCATTCATCAGCACTTTCTATGTGACTGTTCTGTCAGTATGCCACAATTAGCAGAAAGCCCACAGTATCATGAAAAATCTATGTTCTTTTATAGACAAGACAAGGCTTCAGATAATTGCTCACAGTCATTTGTGTAGGTTCAGTCATCCAGGTAGCCATCTGCTTCACATTTCATGGCTTTAAGGCATCAATCTGCTGTGTTATCATCGGTAACAGTTGTTGATCAGTGACCACAGACTGAGCCAGACTTTGTAAGCAACGTAAGCTGTCATTTCTATCTTGTTTTAGGCTCTTCGTATAATTGTGGTGCATGAAATGAATATTATAGTGTCCTAACTTTTTTTTTTTTTTGGGGTGGGGGGTGAACTGCTAGCAAGCAATGTATTACTATAGAGCGAGTACCAGTGTAGAAGCCCTGCTTGGATGTTAGAAGAGAGATGGTTTTATTAACGGCCTGTTTCTCTATTCTTCATTTTATGTTTTTCAAGCATGCCCAATTGTCACATTAAATCAAATTAGAACCATTTAGTATTATATTGAAGCATGACTGCCACACATAGACCTGCATTATTCACATACACTTACATAAACCAAGTCTGAAGCTCAGTGTTTATCTTATATATAAGTATAATAGAGTGTACTTCAAGGGAAAGAGGATCAGTGCACCTGGGTAATTGGTAATGTTGGTATTAAATACACTCTGTGCACCTTTACACACAGAGACACACACACAAAGGCTGTTGACACAGAGACATTATGTGAGATAATTATTGTTATGTTTAATCAAATAGAAAGCAAGCAAGTGTGCATGTTTATGTGGATAACACAGCGGTAATCTTACCTTTTCAAGGTGGACAGAATATCACCAGTGGGACATGATTACTTTTAGTGTCCTCCGGGCCAAATACTGCATCTCCATTAAAAGTGAAAACATGGAAAACAGTTAGCCAGAGGCTGGTAAAGTTCTCCCACTGCCAGACAAGACAAGACAGAAACTGTTTGGTTGTCCCAGCATTAATGATCATGTCTGAGTTGAGACATTTTTGCAAGACAAATGGGACACAGTACTTAAAATAAAGGTGTCCTCAATACAGCAATACAGTTGATAGGTACTTTAATGCATAAATATTCTTTTTTATTAATTATCTATTTGTAACAGAGCTCCTTAATTTACAGAAATAGTTATGTATGTTAATGTATTTCAGCTTTAATAGGACATTATGCAGCTCAAGTAAGTTTAAGGACTATGCAAATCATGCAGCTAAGACAGTTTCACTTTAAATAATGTGACAATTTTATAGTAATTCAAGCTTTACTAAAAAACAAAATGCAAAAAAAGGCTGCCAGGCAGATGTTAGGTGAAAAAGTGCAGTAACATTTTGCTGTGACACGTTAATGCTCTCATTTTGTGTTCTTTGAGTTCAGAGGCTCTACAGTGACCCAGTCACGGATGTACAGTAGCTGTAGATATAATTGCCCTGTCTTTTTTCTGTGGCATTAAAATTCATATGACACTGCCTAAACCCAAGGTTACAGAGTTACAGGATGTTATACTTTAGATGTCAGAGGAAGGAAAAGGCTTGGTTTTGAGCCTCTGTTATCCAATACTCAACTTATGCCCTCTTTCTTAGTTCTGCTCTTCTCTGTTTTCTTTTTTCCAATTTTCTCTCATTTCTTTCGTTCTCTGCAATTTCTCAGTTTATCTACTCGTCTTATTTCTTGGCCCTCATCCTTTCCTCTTTCCCTCTCATCCCTATTATCCTCTTTAACCGGGTCGACCCCTTCCTTTGCCTCCCCTCGCCCCCTCTCTTCCCCCACCCCGCTATCCTCTGAGCGTCTGCTTTTAGAATCAGCCTCCTGAACCCAAAGCCTATTTTACGGGGAGTAGTTTCTCACTCCTGACGCTGCGCTTAGAGAAATTAGTAAGTGACTGACACGAGACATCCACAAATTGAATTTCTCAAGAGGGAAGAAAGACGGACACTTACACAAACAACACACACACACACGTATGCACAAGGTCATAAAGTCATACATTTCTCTGCAGGAACAGGGGATAAATGGATATACTAATGAGAGAGTAGTCAATTATGGGACGTTCCACCCTGAGGCATGCTGGTGTTTCAAAACTGTTGGGGGGGGAAAAATAATAATTCTGTTTTTCTTTTATTAGTTTTGCAATCTACACTTCCTTACCAATTTTATAACTGCTGAGTTGTTCCAAACAATATCACAGAATTTCTTACCTCACTGCTTCTTTTCTCTCACATTTATTTTATGTGCATGAATAAATGACAGTCTTATAGTATCTGACAGTCTTAAACCTTGCTTTTCCATTCCAATCTGCACTCTACTATAATCCAGAACCTTTCTGACCTTTTAAAATAAAGTATTATAATGCCACTTACACTTCACTTGGTTTATTTGGTTACTCCAGTTCAATTTTCACTTAGCTGTAAAGAAATAAAAAAAAAATGTAGCATGAATGAATACATACAGTATACATAATAGAAATAATAAATTGCCTCCAGCCATGCTTCTACATACTTTAACCTGTTCCTTGTCATCTTAAAATCCATGTAAAGGCAATTCCATGTTTTCTTTCAAAACACAATTCACTGAGATATATGACTTATGTACATTTGGACAGACAGAGAAAAACACGCAGTGACAGAGATTCATTCAACTCGCCCAGAGTGGTTCAGCGGACACGCCCCCACACAGAGCTGAGAGTACTGCCCATTTTTACCTGACTTTGACACCTAATTTCATAAACTTGTCGTTATTTTTAATCATTCAAATTTGGCTGGATGGTTAATAACACTTTCTTCTTTAGTCTGACAAACTTAAAGCACGTATTTATTTTGACTTTACACAGACTTTAAATATTGTGATGAATTAGACATGAGATTCCGACAGCAACATTTATCAAAGAGCAGCCTATGCCGTCTGTACATCTTGTCCTTGACGTGTGCAGCGATATTTGACAGCCATGCCTTATATGTTTGTTTGAAGGTGCTTTAAGTATGTGTTGCAGCCTTTTACTTTATGCTGAAGCATCATTGACTGATTTCCAGCCTACCTCATCTGAAAACAGAAACATCGCCTAAATGTCTCAGAATGTGGAAACAAGTGTTCTGTAGCCCGAGAACCAGCAGTGCCAGTCTGATGATGTTCAGCCTGTAGAGTGCTGGTGCTCATTTCCTTGTGCGTATTGTATGAGAAGCTCTTTGGGCACGACAGGGGGGCTGTGATAGAGTGCCAGCAAGCCTGCAGGGGATTATTGCTGCAGTTCCAGATCCTGAGGGGCTATGGGAGATAGAGTTTTTGTTTATATTACAAATTAAAACAATACTGCATCAGTGCATTCAGGAAAAATGTGGTCAGGCAGTCTTATCTTGGATTTAAGCTATGGGTGTGTGTGATAGCTTGAGGATGTACAGATGTATGACCACATCTTTGTTTGCCAAGTGTTTGTCTGTGTCGGACTCATTAATCTTGGTCTGACTCTTCCTTTGCGCTACAGCGTTTTGAATCATGCACCATACATTTTTGAAAAACCTGAAAGAAAACATTTTATGGGGAAAATGTTCATAGGAATGGGGAGCACAAGACAAAATAGTAATCTTGTATTAACAATAGTTATTGGTTGGCATGGCTTTAAAGCACCATTAAATGGAAAACATGGTGGTTTGACCAAAAATGAAACATGACTACAGTCAGGTTATGTTTCCTCTCACTCCCACTTAGCCAGCTAATATTTATTTAATATGCAAATTAGTGCAATGCCCAGATGAACATTTATAATGTTGATCAAAGTGACATCAAGGAGCTTCCCAGTACAGCTGCTCATTTCTCCATGGGGATACAGGATGTTAAGTGGTTATTTACTTAAGGTCTGCAGGGATTACACAGTTGTTAGTTTTTTCTGATCCATAATTATTTCTCCAGATATCACACATGATCATGATTTAGCTTCCTTCCTTTGTTTGGTGATGATTTTTTTATCCCTTTATTATTTATGGATTGAAACATACCAGCTGAATTTTTCAGTTGCATGTCTGAAAAATTCTCTCCATACAAATGAGCAGTATATGCTCTACAAATAGGTAATATCTAACAAAGAAGATATTCTGGTATACTTAAATTCACTCTGTCAGTGGTTTAGAAAGAATAACAGAGAAACCAACCCCCTGTTAGCTTTCACAACCTACATCCATCCACCCATCCATCGTTCCATGCCTTGCTCCGTTCGTTCTGCCAAACTGTCAGGAAGGCTGCGTTTCCTTTGCATTCATATGCTATCCACAGGACACAAAGTGCTGCCAGCCAGCTGTAGCCTGCTCTGCTTCCCATCTTCCCTCTCTCCTTTCTCTGTCTCCCACTCCTCTGGAAAGACATCAGACAGGTGTGGCAGGAGAAGAGGCAGATGGCAAGAATAACAGGGGAAACTTTTGGGGGAGGAAATGAAAATCAGAAGATGTGAAGAAAGGGATGAATCCAACACAAACGCACTCATGGAGGCGCATACATTTTACTCATCTGCTGCTTTATTTTCTGGTGTGTCAGCCAGCTGCATAAACTACAATTATGTTGGTGCGCGCACACACACACACACACACACACACACACACACAGTGCATGTGCCCTCTATAATAAGCCCTTTTGATGCTGTGGCCTTGAGGCTAATAGGCATGCTAGAGAGTGTGACAGCTTATAACATCCCGATGATGGAGATGTCATTGAGCAGCAGTGTTTTATGAGTGACCTGTGTGCTGGTGGCAAAGATTGATTTCCAGGATGTCATCTACTATATCTGACTGTGCATGTACACTGTAATGACACCGGTACATACTATATGCAGTACACATATAGTACACAGGTGCATGATGACAGATTTGTACATGTACAAAACACACATGAACTACCATATATAGACTTGCATTTGTGCAAAAAGATTTGGCATGAAAACACCTACACACACCATATGCACACAGTTTTGTCCTAGCCTTGTCCCCATTTCAGTCAAGGCCCAGTGCTACCTCTGGACGGACCATTGACTCTTGTATCTCATAAAGGCACAGTATATAGTAAAACCTATATGTCCTCTAGTCTATCGCGGCCTTAGCACTGGTATTAAGGCTAATGGGCCTTGTGGATAAGCTCTAAAACAAAAGGACTGATGAAGGTTCATGGCTTTCAAAGGTGACAATAACCAGGCACTGGTCAGGTCCGTTGTTCCTCGTCAAGGAGGATGCCGTTGTTATGTCTGATGTCTACTTCTCAAGCAGGGTTTTAAGCCATGGACCAAAAGAATCCATCTTTCTTTGTTTATTGTCGCCTACTTTTACTCTCTCACTTTATTGTTCAAACACAAGCTGCTGTGAATACTGTTATTGGTAACCATTTATGTTAAGGTTACATGAATTATCATAAATTCATGCATGACTTCATTCACAAAAAAAAGATTAAATCCATTCATGTTATTCATGAACTATCAGAAGAAACAGTATGTTAATACAACACTTAAAGTTATTAATAAGTTATTAGCATGTGACTAAGCCCTCATACCCCATATATTATTCAGATGAAAACCAATGTCATTTTTATGGGTAATTAGTGGTGTTGTTAATTGACTCAGTTCCAAATGTTTTAACTCTACATCTTATGCTAGAAATATGCACAGTGACTTTCCTCTGCTGGTTGAAACACGGCTTTTGCAATTTCTCTAATCTGTGGCAGGTGACATATATGGTAGCAGCTTTCATCACCAACTGCCCCCAACTCATACTCCATAGCCATACTGACACTGCAAGATGGACAATCTCTCTTAGTTGCTATTTTAAGATAACGTTACAACACGTTTCCCACACAGTCTTGTGCTGAGAATGATGTTCAATTAGCTTGCCACCCTCTGGCAATGAGCCAAAAAGTCATAGTTTGCTCGTTCTACAAAATCATCCATCCTCTGTCTCAACTTTTTGGCCAGTGTTTGTATTCAGCCTCAGATTGCGTCTTTTTGTTTGTTTCCTTGTTTTTTTATTGAGATAAGGACTCCTCATTGTTAGGTGAACTGTGGGTTTTGTATTGAGCACTGACTGTATTGGACTTCAGATTCTTGTGTGTTTTGTGCTTCTTAATGCCTTATTCCCTTTTGAAATACTTGGTAGGTAGTTATTGTGGATTTATTGGCTATAAGCATTTCCCTGCTGAATTCCAAATGTTGTAATAATGATTAACTATGCTTCATCATTTTATGCTGCTTCAAAGTTTTATTTTCTGTGTTTGTTTGTTTCTTTTGCTGGTTTCAGGCTATTTTCTCCAGACGCTCTTCCCACCTTCCCAGCGTTCCTTCCAGGGCTGCATGCAAGCGATTTTGGTGGACGACCAACCAGCTGATTTGCATGCAGTGGAAAAAGGCACCATGGGGGCTTTTGAGAATGTCAGCTTAGACATGTGTGCAATCATTGACAGGTAAGAGTGATCATTTCTCCACAATATGCATGCACATCCACACAATCATTCATAAATGGAATGAAGACATTCAGTCATATGCAGAGCACTAAAACAATTTGTCATGAGTGTCATAAATCAAATGGTTTTTAAAATGAAAGAGTCATATAAACAGAGTCTTATCCAGAGATGTATGACTCAGGACTCTGGTTGCTGTGTGTGTAACTGCACAAGAATGTTTTTGTGTGTGGCTGTTTTTTTGTGCACTTGTCATACTGATAAATTGATATAATTGATGGGGTGGATTCACAGTGTAAGGGCTGTGTGTGAATAGCACTTTTTTTTTTCATTTTAAACTGAAAGAAATTAGTAGGCTTCATCCTTGGAAAACACTGTATGATCTTAATCAAACATCAAAAATGAGCCACACATTTCTCTCTTTCATTGCCAAGAAAAACAGAGCTGGAGATTCTGCACAGCACGTCCCAGTGTTGGCTCACTAGAAGCATTCATTACAACTTGTTGACATTTCAATTTATTTCCTTGTCATAGACTAGACAAACACATTGGACGGGATTTGCCATATATGAAATCATCCATGCCTTGAGCTCAGTTTGAGTGTTTTTTTAAGCCTGTGTAGAAGAACATTTAAACTTTGTGGACTGAATTAACCTTCAGTCTTGTGTTATGTAAGACCTAAGTAGCTTTTTGTCATGCAAAGGGAATATAGACGATTTCAGTGACCATTAGAAATTGCATGAATCGCACTGTTGAAGTGAACAAAACTGGGTAGCTACAATTCAGAGATGACCTCTAATTGGAACAGCATTTTCCCGAACCAAGCGGTTTGTTTTCAGGTCAGGTTTATCGATAACACTTACCATCATCAATATCCTTGCTCAGAGAAGTAGACACCTACTGCCACAGCTTGATTTAAATCAATTTTGTCCTTACTTCAATAGAGGTCTGACTTGCTAGGATAGGCTACTTTGACCATGGCGTAGGCCATGTCCACACTAATACATATAGACCCATTTAAACAAGCTGCTTATGTGTCACATTCAGTTTTCCTACTCAAAAGCATTTTCAGATCATTTTTCTAACAATTTAAAGTTTCATTTCGTCATCTATGTCTCTGGTTGCGTATTATGTGTTTTTTTAGCTACTTTTAACAGATACTGGATCGAAGCTGTTAAATGTAAGACCTGGGCAACAGCATTGAACTCTTCAAATAAATCACTATTTTAAATGTATGAAGTCATCTGACGTAGCTGACTATACAGAAAGTGTTTGAGACTATTGGAAGTCGGCCTTTTAATGTGGAAGTACTTTTTTCAGATGAAGATTGAATATTTAATATTAAGATTTTAGCCATTTGGAGGCAGTAGAAACTATCTATGAATGCAATGCTGACATATTATCACTTAAAATGATATGCCGGACTTGTTAGCATACAGTTGTCTACCTTACACATCCAGCAGACATGGAGCAACAATAACACATTGCATGTCCAATATTTAGCTCTGTATTTGGTTCCAACATCTCCTAACTGCTGCTACATTTTGTGTCTGGCTGAAAAACAACTATGAGATAAGTGAGATTGAACAACAATGACCTGAAAGAGGGTAAAATGCTCCTTGGAGCAGAGAGAAACAAGTGAAGTGATACTATGAGCTAATAGTTCCACATAATGTATTTTCATTTGATTACTGTTCAATCCAGTGATTATAATCACTTTAGCATTCATATGTTAGAATTTCCAAAAAGAAATGCTTTGTTATCCATACTACAGTTTGAGACTATGGATCCAGAAATGCATCCAGTTTTTCAAAAACCTCTGTTTTCACAGGTGGAAAAACATCAAAATTATTAATTTAATTTTCAATTCAGGCATGGCCTTACACAATTGTGTTTTAAACTTGCATTTTCATTAAGCATGTTATGTTTTCATATCTGTGTTTAATTTGTAGAATTGCTGGCAAACTTAAAATTTGTTTTGCCTTTGTGCTATTTTGAGGATAAAATTAGCACTATAGCAGATTGTGGTGTATTACCACTGTTGCTAGCAACAAGCTGACTGTGATCAGATTTTTGCAACAAACTGTTGTGAAGGTCCTAAGATGTCCACAGCAGTTTCCTATCCTTGCTGTTCGCAGTATTGCCCATCTCTATTCCTTCAAATGTTCTGTATCAGCCCTGCAGTACTTGAGATGGGCCCTGTCCTGCCATGGAAGATGAATGGGTGCAGTGTTACCATCTAACTAATCAGAATGTCTTTGAAGGCAGTTCAATAGCCCTGTCTGACCTCCTTTTGATCAATGCCGTTCCACTGTGAGATTCTGTTTAGGCTGAGATGGTGGAAGAACCAACACACACACACACACACGCACACACACATACTCTTATGCTGACACACACAAGGCCATGTGCATGCAAATTCCCATATTCCACAATGTCACTGTCATTTCTATAAGGCTACCACAACATCACATGCAGTGGCACATAAAGGCTCACACACACTCTAGAGGTGCCTCATTCTCTTCATAGATTTAGCTTTTTCATGCAAAACCCAGAGCACATGAAGTCTGTGTATTTCAGTGCTTCAGTTCATGGTGCTTGCTGAGCGTAATGTGTTTTGATCGTATTTTCTCGTCAATCGCAGCCTATTGTGAAAGCACAATACCATTGTATCTGTCCTTGTTAGTCTGCTGAAGCTACAACACATTGTTACATACTTATATACATATCACAGGCATATTAGACTTTTTTTTCATTTGCAGTACATGTAAAAGCATCACTGCATGATAAAGTCAATGTTTAATAGTCCACTGTGTATGATTAAGGGAGCTCTATTTACAGAATATGACAGAAATGTAATATAATATGTACAACTATGTCTTCGTTCAGGTGTAATCACTTAATAATAAGAATGGTTATATCTTTGTGACCTTAGATTGAGCTTTTTATATCTACAGATACCACAGCAGCTCTTCCACAGAGTCCGACATGTTGAACTGCCCTGTTCAAATACTGTTCCACAGTTTCTCCTTCATGCTATTAAGACAGAGGGTTGGACAAGGGCTTGAAATGAGCAAGATGCCACTAAATCCTACATACTGGTCCTTAAATATGATTTGAACACCAGTGGGTGGGCATTGTTTTGTTTTTGTTTTTGTTTTTTTTTGGGGGGGGCATATAAGTGATGTCAGGCAGGTACATGTGTAGTAAGCATCTACAGTATTTCTGCAACAGTTAACAGGGCCAAGATATCCTTAGTAGACAATTATTTAGCAAATGTCATTTCTCTACCTGCATTTGTCGTTACACCTGTCCCTTATTGCTTGCTTTCATGGTTACAGAACATACATAGTACAGAACATTCATACAGACAAACATACAGTTCATTTCTTGATGCCACAACATGTATTTTCTTCAGAAAGTAGGAAAAGCACACCTCATACACGCATATAAATAAACAAACAGGTACTGTTACACAGAGACATAAAAACATGCTCATGCTCCACTGTTCAGTGAACTCATCATATATCATATGAACAAGCCCATAGTTGCATGTCAGCTTCAGAGGTATTATAACAGTGATTGTCTTGTCTGTATCCCAAGATGGAAGGTCTCTGTGCTGCTGCCTGACTCCCTACATGACTAAAAGAAGCACTCTGCATTTTAAAAAGACCCCTGCCGCTCTCTTGAGTGATTGTTTGTTTTTCCTCCAGCTGGCTTTCGTCTTAACATCACTTTTATTCATTCAAATAGGCAGACTCAGATATTTTAATCACATAACTTGTGCATGAATACATATGTGTGAGTATGGGTGTGAAAGCTCTGAGTCTATAGTGCCTTGGGATTCAAACCCAACAGGCCTGCTGACAGATCAAACCCCAGAACTTTGATGTATTCAGGATTTGAGTTGGTATTCAAACTCCAACAAGAAAAATGGTTATGTCTTTACTGCTACTTGCTTACTGCTCTACCCCACTGAGGCAGATAACAATAATTAGTTCACTCCTACATAAATGAAACGTAATTCCTCCCTTTGAAATGTGGATACTGAATTGTAACAAAATCTTTTTTTTGCTTTAAGATATAGACATTTCTGCATCTTCTGTGATAAACAATTCTAACACCACCTGCTCACATATTTATTTGTCTGTTATCACACAGTGTTACTTATTGCAGCTTGTGATTGTTGCCTTTCAAACCACATTAACAAGTAATTCCTGCCTGGCAGCACACGTTCAATCAAATGCTCGATTATGAGCAATGATGCATTGATACAAACACATGTATTGTGTGGTCAGTTATTGGCATTCACAATAAGCAATCACATCTCGTTTTTGTGCTGACATGTGTCAACATTTTTAACATTTTTTTCTTTTTTCGTGTTCACAACTTTTAACTTTTTGTTTGGTATAATCAAGGTTAAGATCCTGCTGCTGTTAAATGTGTTCTTGTCTACCTGAATTTCATTTTGTCAGACCCTTTGCATGCTAAAGTGTGTGATCAGTTAAATCTTAACGCATACATCAATCTCAACTCAGACACTTTTTTTCGGATATGGAAATCTTTTGAGTCTCAGTGGGATTTCAGTGCCTCTCTGCATTATTCCAGAGGTACAGTATATTGCAGTAGCCTCAGCCAGCTTAAGGGACAAATCCTAATGTGTAAGGTTGAATTAACACATATAACAGACTCTGGACCACTTATCCTCTTTAAGATGAATATCACTTTTTTTGTGTATAATTGTAATTCTTTGCACTCATACTGTAACTTACTGTCCCATTCTTTCACACTAAATATATTCTATATTAGGCTGTTCTGACCGAATCCAATCCTCTCACAGACAAAGGTATATTTTACATATAGTGAATGACACATTTGACACACTGATGGTAAATGGATTTATATATTTCTATAAAAATGTTCTGGTCTACCGACCACTCAAAGCACTTTTACACTTTTTCACATTCACCCATTCATACACACATTCTTATTCTGAAGCTCCATCAGGAGTCATGGTCAAAGGTAATTCTTGTGTCATTAAACGTATTAAAATGCCTCACGTGTTACAGATGTTTAGCGGGCAGATTGTTAGATGGAAATACTGAATATTCATATTATCATAACTTTATAAACCTGAAACATGCTGGTAGGATACAATGGAGTGCGGCAGTGTGTGTGTGTGTGCTTCTGACTTTCATATACTGTCTCTCTCATTCTCTATCTAGGTGTATGCCTAATCACTGTGAACATGGCGGCCGGTGTAAACAGACGTGGGACAGTTTCAGCTGTACCTGTGATGGAACAGGATACACTGGAGCCACCTGCCACACTTGTAAGTATGTGAGTGTGTGTGTGTATGCAGTTATGTGTTCATGCCCATCTGTGTTTTTTTCCCCTCTCTTGAATACCACAGTGTTCTGCTCCTTGTGCATTAGTTTGATTTGGCCTTCGTCTGTTCGCCTTTGAATGATTAAGCTGTTTTTCCTTCCAAAGCCACAATCCTCAGCAGAGGGACAGATGAACTTTTGAAATGTTCAGAGGCCAGGCTTTTCTGCCTGCCCTGTGTGTTTTGTTCTCGTCTAAGTAGAGGCAACGCAACCAAAAGCACCAACACACAAAGAGAACAGACACAGAAAAAGAGAAGAAGCCAAAGAAGTGTTTTTTCAAAGCTCTCAAAAATATTTGAGAAAGCCATTCCTTCTACCATATGCTACAAATGTTATTTGTGTTTAAGAGAGGATGAGTATAGTATAGTAAAGTACAGACTGAGTAGAGATGAAATTGTTCCAGCTATAGCAGCATGGAGGGACAGAGTTTAAACAATATTAGAAAGGAAATAAAGCATAGGCAATAAAAACAGAAATATGATTAAAAAGCACAAGATGTATAGTGAGCAAAGTTTTTGTGTGATCATCACATATCTCTCTGTCTATGTGTTTGTCAATATTTATGGGCTGAAAAGAGATCGCTAGAGGCACAGCACCTGCCCGAGAGATTAGTGTGTCTGGTTTTGGACTGGAAAGTCATGGGCTGAATCTGGGGACCAGCCAGCAAAATGTGTTTATGGAGATTGGATGAATATATTCCCTTCCCTTAAGAGTCACTTCTGATGTACCCTTGAGCAAGGCATCAAGCTTCAAGTTTTTTTTCAATATATCTGCTTTAACCAAGCAGAGAGAGTCTAACTAAAAGATATTTAGTTGAATATGGGAATTGTTTTTGAGTTTTTGGACTTTGACCTATACAAGGGACTAAACGTGAGGCTATCTCAACCTCTGCTAAGGTAAATATTTAGGTCCATGTCTACTTTATGACTGTATTCCAGTTCAGATGGAGGTTACAGTGGGACATGTGCGTTACATAGTGTTGATTTTACTGATGTTTTATTTCTTTATATGCATTTGAATCTTTCTGTTGTGTTCAACCACTGTAAAGAAATCCAGTCCTAGGAGAAATACTGGTGTTATCCAGCTTCTATTATGTTACAGCCTTTGACCAGAAGTGGTGCCTCAATAGTCCTGTGCAGATCTTTGTGAGATAGTTCAGCAGGGTCAGTTCCTCCGAACACCTGTGTCACTGGAGTGTGTCATCTCAGCAAGCAACTGCATCACTAAGGTCGTGGAGGAGAGAGAGAGAGAAAGAGAGAGAGAGAGAGAGAGAGAGAGAGACAGAGTAGGGGGGGTCAGAAAGAAAATACATGAAAGACTAAAAAAAAGAGAGAGAAAAAAGGCAGCAATATTTAAACTCCGTGTTAAGCCTCTGAACAGTCAGTCAGGAAAGTTTCAGACCAAGAGGAACTCTCGCATTTCTTTTTGATGTGTAATTGTTCCTCTCCTCCCCTCTCTGTCTGTCTTTGTGTAGATCGGCACAAACATAACATCAATATGTTGTCAGATAGATTGCTAGAGTGTGTGGGACAACACTTCTTGACAGGCACTGAATGGAGACTGGCAACCAGATGAAATTGCCTTCTGGAAGCAGGAGGAAAACAAATTTGGACATTGACGTGCATGCAAGATCCACTTCACAGTTTCATTAATCTTTGGTCTATTACAGAACAAAAATATATTAAGTGTGGAAATGGAATGCAAGCTATTTTAGGGGAGGTGTATCATCTTTATTGTCATGCTCTGGGCAGCATATGGTAAATGTGTAATATTAAGTGTAATTCTTAAGCCTACCCAGTATATCCAAAAATCACAAGTACCTCTTCTCTAGTGTTACCCACAGGACAGAAAATGAGATCGCTGAACACTTTCATGTTTATTAGAGGATCAACTCCTCTGCTTTTAGATAAAGACTTGGCCTTAATACTGCCACCACCCTCAGGCCAACATTTGCAGTTTAAAAGTGTTTTATTTTTTAGAATCATTGTCACAAAATATTCCAATTTCAACATATGCTATCTCAACATGATATAAAATATGCAAACCTGCGTTTAAAGCAATGAGATTGGTTTCACAATTAAGCATCACAGTTATTAAACTCCTCAAAGGTATCAAAGAAATATCCAGTTGTTGATTTCCCCCATTATTTTTCTTTCCCCCTGCCCCACCTCCAGCTATCTATGAGCCATCATGTGAGGCCTATAAGCATTTGGGCAGGTCCTCTGACACCTACTGGATTGATCCTGATGGCAGCGGACCCCTTGGCCCCTTCAAAGTCAACTGCAACATGACAGGTGTGTGTGTGTGTGTGTGTGTAGGAGTCTCTGAAATCACTGTTCTGTGTTTTTATCGTTGGTTCATCTATGCGTATGTGTGTGCAGGTGTGCGTGCGTGAGTGTGTGTGTGTGTGTGTGCGCACTTCCCTATTCCATGGAGACCCAGTGACCTGTGAGTGGAGGAAGCTCCAGCCCTCCTCATTCTTAACCTCAGACAGCAGCAGTCTTAACCTGCTATACGCGGGGTTTCTATGGCAACGTGGTCACAGCTACTGACATTTAACTCTCAAGGAGCAGCAGCTACAGACACAAACAGATACACAAGCACACACAACAAACTCACAGTATATAAAACTGACCCAAATATCTGAGTGACACACACACACACACACACACACACACACACAGTGGAATAAGTAGATAGTCTGGAACAGCAGAGCACACAGGCAGAGCAAAGGCGAGACTTTTAATGAAATGTCACTGCACTCCGCTGGCTAGGCCCTTAGTCACGCTGAATAGCACACTCACACACACCTCAGAAAAATGAAAAGTTTCTTTCTCCAGCACATACACACACACACACACACACACACCTAAGAGACCCGTAATACACACACACATTCCTTGACTGACAGTATGAATGAACAGGGCGATGTCTGAGTGACTGACTCATGCTATAACAGCATAGAAGTGTCCATTAAATCTTGGAGTCTCAGAGCTGTAACTTAGATTACACAGAAAGAACTTCACTGCCATGACAGCTGAACTGCAGATTTCTCTGTGGATGTGGATGTGGATGAGTCTGGTGTTCATCTAAATGTGTGGAATTTGCCTACCTACATACATGAACAAATAATGCCCAATTGCAATTTAAGAATAATTCTTTTGTTAACATGTTTGTGTGTATAGAGGACAAAGTGTGGACAACAGTTATGAACAACCTGCCACCTAAAACTACAGTGACTGGCTCCAGTAGAGAGAGACGCACCGTCTTGCAGGTTAACTACAGTGCCTCTATGGACCAGGTAAAAACACACGGACACACTTACACACTAGCATGAATTATACATAGAAAGACAGATTTTTTTACTGCTCTCAACAAGACAATACATTTTGTATTAATCTTCTGCTACACACAACCAACATTCTGTACAGTCAGGCTGCCTTTTCAGTTAAAAAGCTCCTTTCATTTTCTCACTCAAAAAGTCACCAGAAAGAATTTCCCTGTAATAAACTACAAGTCACTCATAGTGATCCACAAAAGACAACCGAAGCATTCATGTGTGAATATTTGACAACTTGAAACCAGGAGTAAAGCTCAGTGTTCCAAATGATTTGCCTCTTCATGTTTAATTTTTGTTTAACTATTTTTACAATGACCTGTTGAGCAGTAGTCTGACCAGCCATGGTTGCGGTATCCCCAACCTCAGCAAGGTAATCAAGTGTAGAAATCAGATGGATTTTTGACTTTATTATGTAGTGAAGTGACTACCGATCTTTCTAGTCTCTGGAGTGAGGTGAGTCATATCTCCTTGGATGTGCAGCTTTAAGTACATAGAATAAATGAAAAATGGCACCATGGTAACATTTATGCTTACAAACCAATATGACTGCTATGTTTTATACAAACCTACATCATCAGCAGCTTCATACACGGTACAGCTAGTGACTGCAGTCAGAAACGGTGTGATTCAACCTTACACCACAGCCCTACTGATTCAGTCTTTATTCTTTCAAATGTACAATGATAATTTAACATAACAAGTTTCACCCCGTGTCTCTTCCATTTGTCTGCTGTGGTTTTGCTGCATGCAAAGACTATTATTTTCCATGCGATGACAGGGTTTGAGTGGCATATTCCTCCTGTAATTATGTTCTCTCCTAATTTGTATGGATCACTTCTCTCAATCACGAAAAGCTAAATTAAAACATTACACACAGAATACTTTAATGCATTTTGCTGCTCAATAATTTGTTTTTACATGAAATGAACCTGTCTGGCTGAATAAGATAAAGTGAAAATACATATCCGTTCTATGTTTCCAGGTGACAGCCATCACTAACAGTGCAGAATACTGTGAGCAGCAAATCGCCTACAGCTGTCGCATGTCCAGACTGCTCAACACTCCAGGTAAAGGCTGGGGATGGTATCTTTATTCACCACTGACTCAAACACAAGACCACAGCGCTAACAGAGGCAGGATGTTCTTTTTGTCACATTCAGATTTTGATGGGAAATTCATATTAAGAGCACACTCTCACCATCTCCTTCTTTCTGGGGATACTATAGACAAAGACAAATCAAACAGGGTTTCTAAGGTTGAGAACAACCTTGAAAAGGGAATTTTATCCCCAAAACAGATGGAATGGACAACCTGCTATATGATTCAACAGGACGAAGTATTGTTTTCCAGAGTGGGTGGTGGTGAAGGTTATACCTACCTCATGGACAAGCCAGTGTTGAGAAAGGAGTTTATGTGCTGAGTCGTCTCTGGTGTCTCAGAGGGTTATTGTTGAGCAGGCCTTAGCGAAAGTAGCATTTACCAAAGAGACGCTTCTTTCGGCTGCAGTAATGTTACTATCTGAATTAAGGGAACAGAAAAAAAAAAAACAAAAGGGGTGAATGGAAGAGAGAGACAGAAAATTTCTCGTAGATTAGGTTGATGATATGAAAGAGAAAAGAGCTATGATGGAGGCTGACATTTGCACCCTTGATAAATTGATGGATGGATGAATACGCTGAGAAAACAGAAGCTACAAGTAAACTGACTTTCATCACCAAATCCAACAGGCGAACACCAAAAGGAAAGGAACCATCCTCATTGATTGAAAAGCAGATTGATGAGAAGTTTGTAGACATAGAGAGTGTGGGGTTTGTTTTTTGTGGGGTTCAAACAGGGAAGGGTCTCTTCTGGTAATGTTACAGTAGGTTAATGGTAAATATATAAATATATATAATAATGGTTTAAAATCCTCCAAGTTTGAACTCCATAGGACAGTTGTTTCCTACCTGACATTTCTTGCCCAGCACTTTACTAAGACTGTTGGTTTTCCCCTTTAATTGTTCACCTATCTGTGTGTTTTTACTGTTGCCTTCATCCTGTCTTTGTCTAGTACAGGACTGAAGATAATAGATTTGAAACAGACCATTGGAAATGAATTGTGGCCTGGCTGCACTCATTCTGATTAACTTGGATTACATTCATTTGCATTAGATTTGTTGGATTCAGTCTCTTTGGCTGTAATGTGTTCGTTCAAGGTCTTGTAGGGTTTTGTGTCAGTTTGGTTTGGATTAAGCTGGCTGGCAAAATGGTTGAGCTGTGTAAGGTTTGCTTTGGATTAGATACGTTTGATTTGCCACACAGTTTTGAATATGCAGTAGAGAAAAGTAGAGAGGAATGCTTGCAGCTGTGTTCTACTCTCTCTCTCTTTTTTTGCTCAGTCTGTGTCAAAGCTTGGTATTTAGTCTAATATCTTGTTTGAGGAAGACGCCTGAGTGTGTGTGTGTGTGTGTGTGTGTGTGTGTGTGTGTGTGAGAGAGAGAATTGAGTGTGTGCATACTATTCACAGCGCTGTGTGTTTTTCACTGTGAGAATAACAAGCTTGCTGTCATTGTCACAACCGTTTTCTGTCATTTTCCTCTTTTTCCTCTGGCCAACACACACACACACACACACATTCACACAAAATACACACATTCATAGATGCTTGCACACAAAGACCCACCTTAGGGAGAACTTCATAAAGACAAGACACTCCTGGCAATTAGAGTGAGTGAGAGGAGATAGAGGGTAAGGGAGGGACAGCAGATTGGGGTTTTGTGGAATTATGCCTGTGTGTGTGTGCGTGTGTGTGTGTGTGTGTGTGTGTGTGCATGTGCGTGTGTGTAGGTGTGTGTGTGTGTTTTCATGGTCCTTGATTGACTGAGTAGGAATAAAGCAATAGCCGCTCGGTATTAGTTGGGTGTTAGTGCAGCAGAGCAAAACTTTGCCATTAACCTCCACTGCACTAGAGATGGCTCCTGCACCGACAAACATTGCGTGTGCATACATGCACACACAAATACACACACTTTACTTATACTCTTTTTTTTCTTTTCTTTTTTTTACACTCAGTCTGGAAATGCTGTTGAACATACACACACCCCTCCCACAACCACACACACACACATACAGAGTCACTCAGTCCTCCGTTAACTAGTTTACTCTTAATTCACTACCTTGCAAGTTAGGGAAATCCAATTATCAGTCTAGAATGATAGAGAAAGTAGGACCGGGAAAAATCATTTACCCAAAAATATGCTCCATAAATTAGCTGTCAGTTTTTATCAAATTACACTGTCAACAGCATTTTTACTGTGAACCACATGCACACGTACACTTGCTACTCTTCCACTTCCACTTCTTTTTTTCCTCATCTAGATCTCGTCTATTACAGCAGTGCTGGCATTTTGAGCTAAACCAACCGTTAAATGGGAATTATACTCTGCCACCGGTGACACTCCTAATTTGGAACTTGGGCAGTAATTGTCCTAATTGTGTGACCCCTTCCTCACCTTTCACATATTCTGCCCTTTTATCATTTTCTTTTTTATTATCCCCCTTTCACGCAGACACACCCTGCACCTGCGAACACACACAGCTTGTCTCTGTCCAGCATTTGCTCATTCCCAAATGGGTAGATAAAATAATGGGAGAGGTTGATGCAGATGCATGCAGCAGCACTCACACACATAACTCAAAGCGACACACAAATTCAGGCGATATTTTTTCTCCTCCTTCTATCTCATCTATTCCTCTCTCCGCTGCTCCCATCAGCTTCTGTATCCACTTTTATCAATTTCTATCTCTCTCCTTTTACTTTGTTCACTCTCATCCTGTTTACCATTTCAAGTCCTTATTTTTGCCATTCCCCTTTCTTCACCTCCAGTTTTACCTAACATTTTTTTCTTCCTTCCTTTTTAACGCTCCTTCTATCCCAGTTCCATCCCTCTGCCTCATCTTTTCACTCACTCTGTTAAACACTATTTCCATTAGTGTTGAGATCACAGCTTTTAGAGGAGAATTAGCACCTTTCACTAATGATTTAGCATCATTCCTTTCAGCGTAAATAACCTGTAAACAACCATTGGGAGAATTCTTGTATACCCAAGCTCTTGTGCTGATGCAGGCACAGATAAAAACACACAGCTATTATTCTCTGATGCATGTACTCACAGCCACAGAAGAGGTGGTGCATGCAAAAAAAAAGCGTAGTGTGTCTTAAAAGGTCATGAACATTCAATGTAAAAAGATAGAGCAGTTTCTTTCTTCTTTTAGTAGGAAATGTAGATTACTGTATGTTCTGTAAGGCATAGTCCCATCTGTCTGGCACTACACCTTAACCAACAAATGTAAAAGTTGGTGATAAACTAATCTAAAATGACCCACTACAACTCCCATTGTTGTTAAATACGTTGTGTTCAAGCATAAATTCATAACTAGAAGTCAGTATACACAAACAGCTTGTCTAAAAAGGTCAGAAAACTATATTACAACCGTGTTGTCACAAAATGTCAATTCTGCAAAACTCCAGAATATGTCTAATCACAATTTTGTGTAAATCTAATACCAACATTTTCAGTCTTCTTGTTTTCTACTATAATATCTGCCATGACAATTAGGTTTGATGAAGCTTTCTGAAAGCTCGCTGTTCTGGAAGAAAAATATGATTAAACATATGTAGAATGTATCCTTGCTCAACAAAACTATTAAAACTCTCTTTCCATTTTCTCACTCACAGACATTGCACAATGTTTTCACATTTGACAGCTTTCGTTAACTTGTGAAAACACATGTTCTTTGTCTCCTTATTTCCCAGACTTGCCTGCAGGGATTGATAAAATAATTTATAGCGTCCAGGCTAATGGAGAGAGAAATGTTTCCATCAAATATATCAGTTCATTAATCCAGTGAAATGTTCTTCGGTAAGCTGTAAAAGTCTAATATGTACGCAATTTAAAGGCAATGCAGATACACACATTCTCTGCTTATATGAAGAAGCTTTGGCAATTTAAAGTGTAATTAAATCTAACATAATATTAACATGCAGTAACTTCAATACTTATTAGTTTTCTCATAAAAGTTGAACTTACTGACTGGGTGTAGCCAGGGGCGGACTGGGGCAAAAAAGTGGCCCTAGTCCATACACAGTACTGATGTTTTTACAGCCAGACTAGCCTAAATGCGTGGTGCTAAAAGTTTGCAAGCTGGACAAATCATTTTACACCCCAGCTCCCTCCTTCTCTCTCTCTCTCTCTCTCTCTCTCTCTCTCTCTCTCTCTCTGTCATTCACTCACTCAAACACAAACACACCACACTTGAGAACTAATGTACTGTAGGGGAGTCTATGGGCACTCCCCCAGAAAAATGTTGTGATTTTTAACACATAAATGAGGCATTCTGGTGTACTCTGAGGAGAAAATAGAGGGAAAAGACAACATCGCTTCAGATAATAAAAAAAAAAAAAAAGCAGATTTAGTACTGACTGAGGTTCCTATCATTGTAAAGGCAAGGATGGCCAGAGTGTATGAAACTGGTCTAGTAGGGAGCTGAGACTGGAGAGCAAAAACAAAATGTTGCTGTGCTGTCTCTCTCCCTCTGCTCTCTGGACTGGGCTGCCTGTTCTTTTGTTCTTTTGGGCTCCTAATAAGAGGCATGGACAGCCCAATCTGACCGGACGTGCTAGTTCAAGCTGGGTTCGTGCCGAGAATATGACTTGGTGAGGCCGGGCTAGGCTGCTTCTTATTTTCTTTTTTCTTTCTTTCTTTCTTGTTTTCTTTTTTTTTTTGGGCCGGGTTCGGACCAAGAATTAATGCTCGTCACTAGCATTAATTAGTCACTCCTCTCCCTCATAGACGGTAGAAAAATGTAACGTCAGCGGGTCACTTGCAGCACCACGTCGTACCGGGCCAGCCCACTGACCACCGGGGAAACTCCCAGTACCCCCGTAGGTCAGTCGGCCCCTGGTGGTGGGCCGCCGGCCATCCTGG
Source organism: Larimichthys crocea (assembly GCF_000972845.2). NCBI lineage: Eukaryota > Metazoa > Chordata > Actinopteri > Sciaenidae > Larimichthys > Larimichthys crocea. The sequence continues at coordinate 13,090,848 of NC_040033.1, read as the reverse complement.
AGTACCAGCCGTTCTGTGATTCTCCAGATCACACAGATGGCCAGTCGTGTGTAGCATTACTCATTCACACTATTTTTGTCTAAGATGAAATAGGGTCATCCAATCATGTATTTAAATAGTAAAAAAAGTGAAAAGTAGCTGCAAACTTTAGTTACAGCAAATCTTAATGTTTTGAGATGAATGCCTGACCACCCTAAAATGACATTGTTGATGGTGCTGCATATGCAGCCTTTGTCTCTCTGCTAAGAAAAGCTTTCTCTTGCTGTCAGCAAAGCGACATCCAGTTAATATGGGGTGATGTCATAAAGTCACAATTGCGGACGTAATTTTTGTCCAGTCATGTCTAAAATGATTGCTTAACTGGTAAAAATGCTCTCATTATAAATATTAAGTGCTATTATTTCAGGATTTTATCACATTCTGGAATTTTGTTATGCTAGCATATTCATTGGCTGTTAAAATGTTACAGGCCACTAAACAGGGTAAAAGTAGGCGATAAGGCAGCTATAGAAAGTAGATAGATGGTAAGGGGTAACAAAGTTCATAAAGTGAAGAGAATAAAATGGAGAAAGAGAAAGTGGAACAGAGGGAGCAATTGGAATTCATGTTCTCCTGTGACATCAAGCTGTCACAGGCCCAGCAGTTGAACTGTGCTGTGGCCAACAACAGAATACTGATCTTGATACCGGGGTCTGACTAGTGCTTGATTCGTACATTGGGACACTCATTGAAAAAGAATAGACTTGGGACAAGTGATTAACTCACTAGCCGCAGAGGTAAAAACAAGCAGTATATAATAAACTAGTTATTTGATTTTATGAAGGTTTTTTATGTAGTCTATACAAGCAGAAACATCACCTGACCCATGTCATAACAGCATGTTTTTTTCTAATTGTCAACTGACCTCTGGCTTAAAAGTGTTCCAACCAATACATTATGTTATCGGAAACACTGGTTAGAAATTGCTCTTTGGTATAACAAAGGCCACAGGTGCCAGAGGATAGAGAAAGTGATGGACACAGGAGGGGAGGAAAGAAACAAGGGTGGCCAGAGATGAGAGATGAGTGTGGCTCAGGATAATGAGGCTGTGTGTATGCGTAGCGTTGTTACAGTCTATTTCTTGGGCACTTCTGGACTCAATTATTGCCTCACAAGTCACAGCAAGCCAACCAGTGTTATATTCCACACACACACACACACACTCACAGGTCTTGCATCACGCCCTAATGACTTTATTCTGCAGCACTGGTTAACCACTTGTTTATTTTTTCTTTCTCTCGTTTGTGGTTTTTGATGTTCATCATTAACCTTTACAAAAGCAGCAGCGGCAGACAATTGCTTTTCTCTCTCTCTCTCTCTGTGCCTTCTCTTTCACTTTCACTCTTAAGCTCTTGCGTGTCTGCAAAAATAGCAGGTACCGAGTAATTTTGCACTGCTGTGAACATGGCTAGCTGACATCTAGCTGAACTGTGAAGTCTGTTTCTAATTATGTTTTACTGGAAAGTATGCAATCCTTCACTAATCTACAATGAGTGCTGCTGACTGCTCTGCTGTGTGGGCTTTATGTCAGCTCACATCCTTTACCTTTGTTTTTTTTGTTTTTACATATTTTTAGTTATTTTATTGCTGATGGAAAAATGCAATATGCTGATCAAGGACCTTGTTGTTTGCTTTTGATAGTTCAGGATTATGTCATTATTAATTTTATATTTCATATATTATCCCTTTATATTAGCCTATTGTGCCCACACACTGCCCGATTGTGCTATGTCTTTCATTACCCGGCTAATGTTCTGGTTACAGTGTCATTAATTTGTGAAAGCACTCGAGGCAAGAAGCAAGTCAGGGGCCGAGAGAGAACAAGAGCTAATATATCGAAAGACAAGAGAAAGGAGAACTATCACCAGGCTCTTCAGGCGTCTCTCTCGCTCTTCCCATCACCCCAGTGAACGCCTTTCTTTTTTTCTGTCTTTTTCTTACCCCCCGTAGACAAGATGCTAATTAACGTTAAATTATCCTCTCTATCTTTCCCTGCTTTAAATGCACTGATGAGAATCCGCCTCCCTTCAAGGTTGAGGGCAGTTTTTTGGCCCCCAACCATTATGGGCAGGGGAGCTGAGGGTGTTCAGTTGATAAGTGGCATTCAAGGCTGACGTGTAAAGTTAGGCTTTATATAGCACAGCAAATTAATGAATGGAATTAGCCTGGAACGTTTTAAGATAGATAGGTTAGAAAGAGTCACTGGAAGATATCTGCAGTAGTCTTGGTGGTAGAAGGTTTGCTAATGTTAAACAGCAGGCCTGTGCTGGTGGGCTGTTTTTTTTCTGTGTGTGTGTGTGGTTTTTTTCTGACAAAGTGATGTTTGGTGAGAGAGAGACTGTACAAGAAATAGAGCAACAAAGTGTGATCCGTCACAGAGAAGCCCATATCATTTACATTCCATAATGTGTGCTCTCTGGTTGCCGTTGCCTCTGTAATGCATCATTGCCCAGGATAATGCTGTCATATGTTGTGTTGACAGAGTCATGTGTCTTATCCCGCACCGTGTCTGTCTACCTGAGTGTAGCACTTACAGCTCATAGCCACACAGGTGCCAGTGTCGAAGGAAAAGAGTATAACACTTTACAGTACATTAAGTTGGAGTAATAAGGTGTTTGCAAGGGCAGCATCTTGCTCTTTTTTCTCTTTTATTTTCCCAGTTATGCTTTTTTGTCTGTCATATTTCATTTTCTCTCATTCTCATTGTGCTTGTCATTTTCTCTCCCACAGTCTCTTGGTCACACAAACTCCTGAATGTCCTATGGTACAGTTGGAGCCATAGTCTGTAACTGTGTATATGTCTTATGTCTCTAACACCACCTGCTAGTGAAGCTTTTGGTGTGTGTGTGTGGTTTTCAAAGCTCTCGCTCAGTACTTCTGTGTGAGTGCGTGTGTGTGATCTTATTGGCATTGCTATAGAGTGAGCTGTCCATGCCTGCTGGGCAGTGCTCCCCTCGCCTGTTAAATACACTCTGCTCCCACAGTGCACAAATTCCGCTTTAACACAAGCAGAGACAAAATGTAGCCATCATGGAACTTACCTGAGCAGAAGAACAAAGGTTCATTGTTAAAATGTAGAGCAGAATCAAAGAGGTTTTTAAAAAAAGTTAATGAATAATAAGCATAAATCTGTAGGCTTCTTCAGTGTGTTGGCTCAATGACTGTCACAGTCCATGCGGTAGTGTACTCAGAGCTCTCAGTACAGTACATCAAAGATTGGCAATAACAATGGAGCACTTTAAAGGAAAGGCTGGCAGAAGTAGATTTGCAGATACAGAAAAACATCATCATATGTCAAAACAAGAACACTTACTCAGTTATATTTTGTAAATGTTGTAAGCATCCAAGGTGAGAAAATTCATATGCAACCCCATCAGTGTTGGGTGTAATGCATTACAACACATTACCGTAATCACATTACAGTACCAATCAAACAATTATGACATCACATATATCATACATACTGTAATCCACATAATGGGCGGATTTCATGCAGGTTTCTGCAACAATTGCCTGAGTGACCTTTCTGCTTTTGATGTTGATCCAGCCTCCTTCAACTTTGAAAATGAAGTCATTGAAGAGTCTAACCCTTTTTGAAATCAAGGTCAGGCATGGAGATTCTGAACAGTTTCCTTACAATATCCATGAAATTCAGCAGCATCATCTTGTTTATAATCAATATGACTCCTCCTCATCACATATAACACTACTTTAGCGATAAACATGTCAGCTAAGCTGGACTAGTTTACTATTAAACCATAGTTTGGTTACAAGTGACTCCAGTGAGTTTAAGTTTGTTTAGCTCATTACATGCAGTGCATAATACGTGATCTTGTGCAATGTTTAGGAGTAAGACAAAGGTCATGTAGACTGACGACTTACTTTCTAGGAAGTAAGTAAGCACTGATCTCTGAGTATGTTCGTTTTCATAACAGTTGCTTGCTTCGATTGTAGCATTGTAGGATTAATAGCATGGTTTGTGTGTGTGTCCTGTGAATTGTTCAAAATGAGCGTGTGTGCAAACTTTTCTAGTGTTCAGTATTCTTAATAATGTAATTCCTTGAATTAACTTTTACTTTTAATTCCATAATGCATGAAAAAGATGAGAAAAGGCTTGGAACATAAGTAATACTGTAGCCTAATTGAATTTGATATCACCTTACCCTTCAGAGAGAGCTTTTGTGTCAGTGGTGCCAAGGCTGTAATAAAGCATTACCATAACAGTTGCTCTTAAATTAAAGTGATTAACATAAGGATCATTTCTAAATGTCTCAGTTTATCCTCAGTATCAAATGTATTTCATTTATAAAGGAGTATAGGCGCTATACAAATAAAAATGTTGTTAGCCTAAACAAGAAGATGCTGAAGTATTAACATGCTACACATCACACCTCTGATTACAGGCTTTTGTTTCAGAGGAGGTTCAAACAGCTCATGTAGACTATTTTTCTGCCTCTTTCCAGGCAAAATTATACATCAGTCAATATAAAGAGCCTACAAGGGGGGCCATTATCCAAACACAAAAGGCAGTACTGAGCGCATACTATTGTTAACATTTTGCTAATGGTTCTGTTACTGCCATTGTGTGCTTTACAGTTCAAGATGAGACATTTAACTTGTTAAGGTATCATCTGTGAGTGAAGTAAAGGCAGGTGAGTTACAAGAGGGATGACAGTGTGTTTTTCACTTCACATTTTAGTCGTAAAAGTAAAAACTGCAGCTATGAAATGAGAAGTTTCAATAAAATGAGGATCTTTCTAGAAAGTAGATGGTAATGATTATGTCTCTCTTTTCACATTCACAGAAACAGACACCAAAAATAGAGACATCTGAATGTGAAGACATAAGCACAAAAAGTAACATTCATAACACCATGCGACATCCAGTGCAGTTATACAAACATCCACACAAAGCCTGCCTTATCTTTATTTTTTATTATTTTTCTATTTATATTTTTCGGGGGGGTCTTTTTTCTGCAGCTTCTCTGTTTTCTTTTCTCCCTCTTATCTATTTTCTTCTCCATCTTCCATATAGTTCTTTTTCTTTTTTATCTCATTTACTCTCTGAAATGCTCAGTGCTGAAGGGTGGGCCTTAGGCGCAACATTTACAAAGGCACTACACACACACACAAATACAACACATATACACATTAAAACACTGAGAGCTTCCAACAAATATACTGTAACTGATGTGCATTATTATTCTGACTTCATGTCTTTAAAGAAGAATTACCAGTGCAGCATAAATTAAACTGTTGTGTGTGTTGATTTTGGTGTGTGGCATTTGCTGATGGGCCAAGTATATTGACCACTTTAATATATTCATTCTATTCAGTGCTGATACATTTAGGAAGGTGTGTGTATCCGTGTGTATAAAGTGTGTTTGCAGTGTGTGTGTATTGGTATCCGTGTGTATAAAGTGTGTTTGCAGTGTGTGTGTATTGGTTATTATCATTGTGGGTTTGTCCCCTGCTCCTGATATTACTGAGTGGAGATTGTTGCCAGTCAGCAACATTAAAGTGAATGCTCCTTAGAGAAAAACATGGTTAGTATTCAAGTGGGTGAGATTTCTGACATAAGCATACTGAGCAATGATAAAATGAACCTGATAGCTTATTGATCTCCTTTGGGAAATTCTCATTTTCTTGGCTCTAGGGATTCAGTGTGTTGCTCAGAGGAATACACTGGCGGACTGAATATCATGATGTTGGTGCAGTTACCTATTAAGCGAGTAAAATATACACAAGGTCATATGCATCTCCCCAGAACTGAGTTACTGCACCCACGGACCTGACCTTTAAGATAAGACAAAGTTGTTAACGATGAAATCTCATTAACTCAATGTGATAATGATGTAGCCAGGTTGGTCTTTCTTCATATGAGTAAGTACATACACGTGCGCCTTTGCAGTGAAATTAAACACCCACTCGCTTCTTTTTTTAAAATAAGTGATACTTTACAAGTTAGGGAAACATTAGGGAGAATAATAAATAAGGATAAGTAATAATAATGACTTTATAAAATTGTTTGTTCATAAAAAGTCTTTTTCACTGCCCTTTTTGTGTCTAAAGCACGTTTTTGTCCTGACCCTCTCCACAGCAGTGCTGTGCTCTAATTCCATGCAGGGACTTCTGTTTTCTTTTCCAACACCGACTTTGCAAGTATTCCATACAACCACCTCAAAAAAATTGAATTATGCGTTTAAATGCCATAATTGCCACATGTGCTGTATGTGCACGGTTGTTATATTGTACAGCTGGAGCTGAATATCATATTAACGCAGTTCTTTGAAATAATGTTAACATGTTGAGGGGATGTGCTGGACTAATAACATTTCTCACAGTTCTCATCATTTGCTATATGGTGTGAGATGAATATGAACATTTTCTCATCCTCATTTTCTTCTTTTTTTCTTCTTCTATACTGCTATTGTCTGTGTAGATACAGCTATTCCTGACACACTGAGCTTGATGTGTTAATTTAATTCCATCTCATGTTCTGTATGTGATATGTGCATTTACATAAACCCTGTCATATTTTGCAAGTGCGGTGAAGTCAGATAAGAATCAATACAAGACATTTTACCGTTTACTGAAACGTATTATCCCTAACATACTGCACCTTTGATAATCAGCATAGTGCTTAGAAAATATGCTACTTCACAGTCAGCTTCGTGTGGAGTGTTTTCAGTGAGAACATCTGTGCGTTTTCATTGTTTTGTTGTTTTTGAACTTACCAGCTGAGAACAAAGCAAGCACCTGGATTTCAGTTTGACGGATCATAATTGGGCTAAATCCATTGTGTACTTTTTTCAGAGACATGTTCATGGTTTTTTATTTTTTAAGTTGTCTGGGATTTGATTTGTTGCTACTGTGACTACAGAAGATAGATGATCCAAAAACAGCTTTTTTTTTTCACGAAGACTGACAGCAGAAAATTGAGCACTGAACACAACTCCAAAAAAAAAGACTCCTAATAAACTTTTTAATTCAGACTTTTGTGGTGCAAAGGGAAGAGAAGGACAGAAAGAAGGACGAAGGACAATGTTATATCTTGCAGTAGCATAGCGATGAGAAGAGGGAAGAAATAGAGAGAAGGGGGCGTGTAAGACAGAGATTGATGTAGAGTGACGGAGAGGGAAGAAAACAAGTAAAAGACGAGAAGGGAGAGAGGAAGGAGGGTAGAGGGAGACGCAGATTAGTTTGTTTTCTGCTGCTTGCTCTGACATTGAAAGATATGTCGGTACTAATGTCCCAGAAAGCCTTGAATAACACAGCAAACCAATACATATCCCCTTTAATGGGATTTTCTAAGCTGTACTTGCTCCCTCTCACATGCACGCACCCACCAGCACATCCCAGCAAACACATACACATAAACAATATGCCATATGGCCTCCGCCTGGCGGAAAGATAAAAGGCAAATGGAAAAATAGAAACGGCTCACTTGAGGAGTAATTATAATATTGTCTTCTCATTTGCCATGAGCTGAAGGGTTGATCTCAATTATGAAGCTTTCTAAGGCAGTCCTCAGCAATTCATTCATTTGCCCTCCTCAAGGTTGCCAGGGACAACACTTGCACGGTGAGCTGTGGCGTATGACTATAAACTAATCATCAAACGTAGAAATGTCAATGATGGATCATACAAGCATGAGGACCCCGCTCCATGATGAAGACACGCACAACTGCATTTGCATATACATACTGATGTACTCATTGCTTTCTTTCCTGTCTCTCCCTCTCATAAACCCATATATATTATGAAACATGAAGTGTTTCCAGTGTCATTAGTGTGTGTGCATGCAGCAGAGCGCCTGCATCAGTAAGTGCATGGTTTATTGGCATCTGTGAGAGGGTATGCAGTGATCACTGGAGGCTGTTTTAACACAGCTCCCGGATTACAGCAGGATATTGGGGCACAGAGAGATTAGACCAATTGGAAAAACAACGGGAGAAAAACAGAGGAAATATCACCCAGTGGTGCTAATGAAGCAACACAGGGAGGAAAGTTGATTATCCAACTTGACCTTGAGGGGATTTAAAACTAACCCAGGCAAAGTTAGAGAGACAAAGTTTGAGAAGACACAGAGTTTTACAGCTGTCATATAGAGGAGTGGGTGTAAAATGAACCTACTGCATCTCCATCAGCATGTACCTGTCTGCTATCATGTGAGCCGTGTGAGCCACTGTTTGATAGCATTTCTGTGTGGGCGTCCATGTGCCTCGTTCTGTTTGTCATAAACTTCATGTCCGTGTATGGCAGTGTTAATATCAGGGTGTTTGTATCAATGTCAGTGTGTGTGTGTGTTCATGGTTCATGACTGTGTCACACTGTTGTGCAGATGACACATCTCTGTGGAATCCCTTACTCAGCTCCAATTGTTTGTGTCTGTTTTTGTGTGCATATTGCTCATATTTGTACACAGCTTTGTCATCAACGTGACATATTCCTAGTATCTGTGTATATTTCACAGATAGGCCCTTAAATTAATCTCTTACTTTGAGAGTAGACAATAGGAATACTTTTACAGTCAGTAGCTAGATACCATGATTATATTTGGGCCTCTGTGCAGAGATGTTTATTCAGTACCACTAATGATTTTGCAAATATAAACCCATCAAAAAAGTACAACAAAACATTAACCAAAAACGGATTGATCCTACTAACAACTATCAGCTTTTTTATTCAGTGTCATAGAGCTCCAGTGGTGCCCTTGAATAGTATGTAACTTCATTATGATGAATCTGCGTAACTGCACTTGCTCATAATGATAAATTGGATCCAAAAGAGTCCCTATGTCTCTATACAGTTGTAAGATGTTGTCAACAGATTAGATTAGATTGCCAAAACCTGTTTTTGCAACAGGAAATGTTTCACCTGGTCCATACAGAAACATCCAAACAGGATGAAATGTAACCTCATTTTCACCATTAAAAAACACAAACGGATTACAACTTAACTGGCAGATTATTACCTGAGGCATTCATGCCTCAAATATACATCTAGGTGTTTTATAGAGAAGATATATCTCAATAAGGAACATGCAGAAATATTCATCTCTGTTCATATAATTTTTCAGTTTGCCTCTGTTCTTTATCTGTTGCTATTTGACATATGATTTTGTTTTTGTACTCGATCACAGCCTAACTGAAGTCAGAATATGCAGATGGATAGAAATTGCACTTGCTTGCACATTTTAACTTCAAGTAGTTTTTTTCATGCTGTAATTAAATTCAACCACACCTAGAAAGGCAGTTTGTCAAAGCCCCCTGAGAAAACAAACAAAGCATTTCCTCTCTCTTTCGTGTTTGCCTCATTCCCAAAGGGCAATTGATTTGGATTACGATCTAAGGACAGCAGTAATGTTATTCAACAATAACAGAACCTGGGCATTAGCTTTGTACTTCATGCCTTTATAGAAAACAAACACATTGATGGGAATCACCTGTAAATGCAAGGACGGGAACAAAAACTGGACTTTTAATGTTTTTTTGTTGTGCTTTTTATTCAGTTTACTGAATATTTGTGCGATTGTGTGCCAACAGCTAATGTGGAAGAAAGAGAGAGAGAGACAAAGAGAGGAGGAGATAGTGAGTTGGATGAATGCTGTGATACTCATTAAACCATTAGACGGAGTAACAGCTGGACACCCACAACCATCTGCAGCATGTTTCCTCTCTAAACAAGACTGTTTAACCTGATCTCTCTCACATACACAACAGCACACAAACAAAAATTGCACAGACTCTTAATACTCTCTCATTCATACACCAATCTGCCTGTACCTTTTTCTTTTCCACACACAGACTGATCTCACTCTCTATCACACACACACACACACACACACGCACACACACTGAACCTTCTCGCCCCCACAAGTCCTTAATTTTCCAGCTGTGTAGGCAAGCAGCAGTGGGCAGTTTGTCCCCCTGACAAGGGTCACCGACCCAGGGGGAGAGAGCTCTGTGTCTCTCCCACGGCTCCCTGGATGACTGGAGTGCAGGCAGCGAGATAAACACTTGAAGAAGGGAAAGGGGAGGGAGAGGGCTGACAGGGAGTAAGGGAGATTTGGAGGGAGGGAGGGCGGAGGAAATAGAGCGCAGATGGGTGGGATTGAGGGAGGGTGGCACACCGAGCGGGGAAATGAGAGAGCGTGATGAGGAGAGGAAGGTGAGTGGGAGGAGGAAGGGAAGGATGGAGCTGGGTGACACAGGCAAGCTTGAAGGGTGGAGGTGAGGATGAGAGCGGGGTATCGCAGTGTTAGGGGGGTGGTCCAGTGAACCACAGCGTGATGGATCACGATGTTAGCGGATAAGATGAGTGTTGAGAGGGGGCAGGCTTGGCTTGTCGAGATCAGCTTTTGTCAGAAAGCAACACACACACACACACATAGACACAGTCATTCCAACACCAAGGTAAGACAAGGAACAGAAGAGTTGAAGGGCTATTTTTTTAAGCTTATCTAAGAAAAAAGGGTGAGTGGGAAAAAGGCAGAACGAAAGAAAGGGAGAGAAAGACCAACCTTGCATAGTCCTTTTTCAATTATGTAGCACCGTGAAAGGCAATTTATATGTCTCACACACTATGGGGATCCCAGGATTTCAACCTGCCTCTCATGCAGCTGCACTCCATTGCTCAAGAAAGTGCCCCACATGCAGTTTCACTCCGTTCTGTCTTTCTGTCTCTCTCTAACACACACACACTAACATACATGAACACACACAAACACGTACACACATAGATCACTGACCCGACAAAGGTGGGAGCCTTTTTCAATTTAGGTTTTCATTCTGTTCGGTCCAGAGTGATGCATTGCAGCAGGTTATTGCTCCTTACACATTTTCCCCTCAACCTTGACTTGGCCACCGTGACATCTCTGTTGTAGTAAGCTTTGGTGAAAGGCAATTAAGACACTGAATGGGGTTAGTGCAATGTTATCACTTGAGCAATGGATAGAAAAATATTTTTTTGATACCAGGTGTTGCATAGTTCATCTTCACACAGATAATGGATTTCACAGTTTGGTTATTGCTATATAGAAATTGACTATTCGAAGTGTAAGGGGAATTTGATTATACCCTTATTTGAATCGTACATTTCATACTTGAGATGTGCAAGGTAGCAGCTTTGTGAATGGTACATCTGCTTATGTCGTTTGTACCTCAAAGACTGACTGATCAAATGTCCTCAATCTCTCTGTCTTCTGTTTAAAGCTGTATTTGAGCACTCCACAAAGACTTACATCGGAAGGCCAGCTGATCTCTGGCTTTCGTGTACATTCTGCTTCAACATCAGAAGAAATAACTTCTCAGTGGCCTGAATTTGTCATTCAAAAACCCTCATGGAAAGAAAATAAACCATACTCCAGTTGTTACATTTATATGAATCTATCAGAACAAGTTGGTACCAAAAAGTTAGTTGGCTCTGTAAAGTGTTCTTTTGCTTTGGACATTTTAGTTGTGGAACAAGAGAGATTGTGGCTAAAAAGATGAAGTGGAAAATGCTAGTAAGTGTTTGAACTAATTGATTCTACGAGCCTGGCATGCAAGTATTCTCTGTGTTTCTGCTTTGTTCTAGTGAAGAGATTTACCGCCATCACATGATACCCCAAAATATCCATCCTTTAATTATAAGACGCTTTCAGTGGAGTATTAATTAACTTGGCCAAATCTCTCTGACCATGACATCAGGTTCTCATCTGTTTCTCGTTGATTACCTGGACACAGCTCAACTAAATCCCTCCCTTTTGTTATTCTTTTTTCCAAGCTCACTTGTTACAAACCCCTGTGGTTTTAAATTATGCAAATAGTGTCTGCGTCTGAGCCATGTTTAGGGCCGCTTTTCTCAGCCCAGACTAATCCATCCAATTACAGGAGCAAAGAGTTTGATGTCATTTGTGAGCACTCCTTTCATCACATAGGTGCGTGTCAACCTAGGACAGCAAGTTTAGTTTACAAACTGATGTCCAAATTATCTCCTTAGAGGATAAACCCAAGTCAGACCAAAGAGGTGCTAAACTCTTAACTATATATGTCTTCAACAAGCAAATAAAAGAAGAGAACACAAAATTAGCAAGTCAGGGGGGCTTAATCCAACCAAATTTGTTCATGCTCACAAATTAAAAGGCCTCCTGCGGTGACCTCATCTCTTTATGTAAAACCCATCCAGATGCTGCACAGTCCCATAGCCTCAGTTGGTCCCACAGTAGCAGCTGATGTTGTTGTTGAAATTGCCGCAGTCCCTGAATATAAATCACCAATTGTACTTCACTGAAAAACATCAAGTATCAGTATTCAAGTGGCTATGTCTTGCGGTTGCGGAATTGTGTTTCTACTGTTGCTATTTATTATTAGAGTTGAGATTATGTTGTCTCCTGAGCTGTAGTCAATACACACCTTCATCAACATCTATAGTGTGTTTAGTCATCTGGCACTCATAAACAGTGAGCTATCTAAATATGTCTAACCATTTTTTTGCAAAACTTAAATGGAAAAAAAGATGACAAGAGCTTATTCCAATTTTGTTCATTTAGTTCTGTTTATGTTTCCCTTTAGACACACTAAAATTCCAGTTTGCTTCATTGTCTTTGTTATTGCCTGACTGTTGGCCCACGTTCTTTGCACAAAAATTGTCACTATTGCCGAAGAAAATAGCGTTCAGGTTATTTTCTTTATGTGCTTTCAGTTTTATTGTAATTCAAGTAGGGACCTTCAACTTCACACTAAGAGAATGTATTGTTTGGTACACCTTTTTTTTTTTTGACTGGTGGAGTGGAAAATAGTACACCATCACAAAACAACAAGAAATATTACAGCTGGAGACTCTGAGATGCCATGTCTCTCTCCATCCGTTCTGCCTCAATGTGAAGCCATGGGGTTTTTATTGTCCTAGTTGTCAGCAACATTGCCCACTTGCAATAAGCGCCACAACAGTACTTGATCTTGTCACAAAGCTTTCACCCATTACAAAAGGTGCCTTCGCTCTGGGGTGTCGTTTAGCTCAGTTGGTAGAGCAGCCGCCCCGTGTACGAAAGCTCAGTCCTTGCCACGGCAGCCCAGGGTTCAAATCTGACCTGTGGCTCTTTCCCGCAAGTCATTCCCCATCTCCCTCATTCCTGTCACTCCTCAGCTGACTATCGAAAATAAAGCTTGAAAAGGCCAAAAAAAGGTGCCTTTGCTCTAGAAGCAGTGGAATGACTGAAAACCAAGAAGGGGGAGATGGTGAGAATAAAGGGAAGAAAGGAAGAATATACATTACAGTAAATACAGGACAGATAACTAGAGAAGAGTAACTTGAAAGGTTGTACAGAAGTATGTGTTAGTGTCATCCCCTAGCTGTCTCCTGCTGTGCACTGCTGCAGGAGGTTATAAGGAGCCAACTGATGTTACCGCAGAGCTCCTCCTGTGTGCTTTTTCCAAGGCAGTTATGGAATTATTATAATCCATTTTCAGGGTGCACTGGAAGACTCGTGCCGTGTGGTGGGCTCTAAACTGAGATTAGATTCGCAGCATGATATCGAGGCACCTCTGTGCGTGTCAGTGTTGATGGGTTGTTAGCAGGGTCTCATTTTAGGGGCCAACCCCTTTCAAGGATGTGATGCACAATGGTGTGGCCTTCAGAGGACTCAGACTTGTAAGATCATCCTTTGTGAGTTACTCATAGAGACCAAAACGGTGCATTTGTGCAAGTCTTTGTCTATCTGCTGAGATACATTGGCTATTTTCCCCAAAGTTGGGCACAGAAAGGCCACATATGCAGGTGCCTTTAGAATGGTGCAGTCTTGTCAACACACTATAATGCATTTGTTCTTAAAAAAAAAGCCCCTGAATTGAGACACAGCAAATAGGTGAGTGTGCATACCTAATGTACAAGGCTCTGAAAGTTTATCGGTTTCAGTGTGCATTCATGATATCTGCGTTAGTGTATAAGGATACTTGCCTGTGGCTCCCAGCTTGCCTTGGGCCATCCAGTGGTGTTTAAATCTGTGTATCATCTGTCATTTAGCCTTCTATCCCTGTGGCTCTAAGAAGCCTTTTGCTTCCTCAGTGCTTGCCGCCCCACAATACTTTTCAGTACAATAACTCCGACAAGCTAACAGGATCACATAACGTAGTATGACTATTGCGAACACCAACAGTGGAATTTGCTTTGTTGTTCTGCCTTCCTGTATCTGCACTTCAAAATGTTTTGATTTCCACCCGCCTGTCTATGTTTGTGTGACTCAAGCTCTCGTCTTTGTCCCTCTCTCCTCTCTTTCATCTGCTCTCTATTTTTCTGTTTCTTTCTGAGGCTGAATGAAAAGTTGACTTTTTTAAATTGTATTAAACTTCCTTGCTTCTTAACTCTCTTAAATTCTTATATGTGGTGCATGTCAGATGGCCCCCATCCAGCAGAATATCCCAGGTAGTATTTCAGAAAATGCTGACTTTTCAATATTAAGAAATACACCGTGAGAGGTGCCCTCGGTACACTAAAGTTAAAGGGAAATCTTTCTAACTTAGCGCTACTAAAACTGCCACATCTTTGGACCGTTTTTGACAAAGCTACACAAGATGTATCTTCGTACTGTTTTTTTCTGTTGAAAAAAATAACAGTAATTGGCCTTTTTTTTCTTTTTTCAAAGATAACGTCTATTTTACTAAAAAAATATATATTATACTGATACATACCATCACTATAGCTGAATGATGATGTTAATGGATCTTCTCACAGTAGGATCTGTCATGTGTTATTCATACTTGTGTATAAAAACATCACATCCACCTTACACATGTATGCATAAAGACATAATAAAGATATTAGATGACGTAAGACAGTTGTGCTCGAGTATTCATATAAGATTTCAGGTTCGTCCTTAGGAAACTTTAAGCTCTTTCTGAATGCTAGCTTTGTGCATCGCTTTCAACATTTAAATAATTGTAGCCATCTGCATGTTTGTCAGTGCAAAATCTGAGTAGTTTTACAAACGTTAAGACAGTCTGTATTTATTCTCAGCAGGAATGCATAGCCTTAATGCCATTAGATCAATTGTTAGTCATTCTGCAGGAATGATATAAATTTGGTTGACCAGCATCTTACTTTCTCAGACAGTTTGATTGAAGAATCCCTGTTTTTCTTCCAGGGAGCGATAGCTTAACTGTGCAGATTGCCGTTAGAAGGTGGTGATGAATTGCAAAAGGCAGAGAATTGAAATACTGCTCTCTCTTTCTCCCTCTCTTGGTGGTTAGTTGTGGTCGCTGGTGGGATTTAGTTTTTGTAGAGTTTCAGGGAAGAGGAGGCTGGCAGGGCAGACAATCATGCCCACATTGTCACCCCCAAGGCCCCATGCTTCATCTCAATAAGCCCCTGTCTTCCTCCAGCTCCAGAGCCATTGGAAATAGCATTTGGGATTTGTGCAGGTGTGTGTGTGTCTGTGTGTCTGTGTGTGTCTGTGCGTGCACGCCTGCCTGCGCTTGCACGTGTATGTGTCTGTTCACTTATAAAAACAACAAACATTTCAGGGATTTCAGCCAAAGTGAGAGGTCATGTTTCATACTGTCAGATGGACTCCGGGAGAAGAGAGAAAGCTGAAAAAGAAAAATGCAGCGCTGTAAAGAGAGAGACAAATAAAGTGTAAGACTTAAGACATATAATGAGACAGGGAAGTAAAGAAAAAAAAGAGCAGAAACTGGAAATGGATGTGTGCAGTGCAGTTGGGTTGGCGTTTCCCATTGTGCTAGATTAGCCTTTCTCTCCAGTACTCTGCTCCTTACTGCAGGGAAGGGAAACAAAAAAAAAGGGAAGATGCAGAGTTCAAGGAGAGAGAAGGCGAGGCATACACAGTAGGAACTGCCATATAAGCTTTGAACTTTTTCTTAACCTGTTTCCTGAATTTTTTTCATGTACTTGCAGCTCAATACAGCGGAATTCATGAGGCTTTATTGGTGTGGGGGTTACATAAGAGTAGTAGTGTAAGTTGCCACAGAGTGCAATTACAATGAGAATTCAATAGAAAAAGAAAAAAAGCGGGGAGCATCCATTGTGTGTTGCTGTGCCTTGTTAGTAAGGAATCTGCTGTCTTCAGCTCCCAGACCCCTCCACTGTAATTTAATATCAGTATTTCTCTTTTCTTATATTACCCCTTAGTCCAATTATTGTATACTCTCCTTCTACCTCTGTCTCTCTCTCGACCCCTGATATGATTTCTGTTTACTGCCCACAATCATGAAGGTCAGCAAAAATACTTTCCCAAAATACTAAATCTGTCTACTGTATGTGAATGAATATTTCTAACATTCTACTGCACAGTGTGCATCCATTTTGCCATATGTCTTTATGCATACTGCACACCCACCATGGCCTCTGTCATGGCAAAAAAAACAAAAACATGACATGTTACCGCAAGTTTAATGCCATGACAGAGGCTGTGTTTCTCCCACATGACCACAGAATCTCCCCTTACCACCTTACTGTTGGAGGTGGCAGTGCTGATATGTGTGCTATGGATAGTTTGCTGCAGTGTTCATGTTTGACAAGTGCATCACAGCTTGTGACAGCCAATTATACCTTTCCTTGGAGATCTCAAGACAGGATTCAGTAAGCTGGCAAAATAAAACGGCAATAAACCAGGAAGATATGTTGGTATGCAAGTTAAAAAGCTTCTAAAACATGTGAAAAAATAATATTTATCCACAAAGACAAAGCTACAACATGAACTAAGTTACATGTGTTTTAGATAGATAAAAAATAAGCACAACAAACAATTGTTATGAATCACTATTGGAATATTTCAAGCAATTGCTAAAAATCAATGCTCCTTACCATACTACAGCTGGAAGAACTGTTTGGTTTGCATTAGCAAAAACTACAACAACCAGTACATAAAACTGCAAATATACTGTATAAATTTGCTTCATACTTTTATCAGCGGGCATTCTGGGGGTCGGATGGGGAGATGAGATAGTTGATGATCACTAAATATCCCCCTTTTTCTAATTTGAATGATGTACACGGTTCTCAGCACAGAAACATGAAAATGATCTGTTCATATCGCTTCAACTTGAATGATCTGAAATGTTTTATTTTATTTTCAAGATGAACAGAGTCTGTGTGGCTGTTTCAAGGATAAGCCACGCAGCTAATTATTTGAAATGAACCCCCCATTCATTCTCCATCTGCTGACACTCTGTCAATAACCATTTACACTGTTTAATTCTGTCACTGTCAACTTTGTGCCCCAGTGTCCATCTCATGACTGCATTCATCTGCTTGTGTCGACGTACATGTGTTCATACATGTACGCTTGGATTAAAAAGATTTCAGGAGGTGATATTGCGCTGACAGGGTACCCAAGGAGAGCCCTCTTCCCTAATGAATGTAGCCTATCACTCATCAGCTATAATCTTCCTGGGAATCATATCCCTGGAATGACCTCCAGGAATTATGGCTGAGGCTTTGCCAGGAATGTCAGAGCTTCGGGACAACTACCCTTTAGCAGCCAGTGATCATGCTCCAACAAGCAATCATTCCTGACCCCTCGTCTCGTATTTCCCTGAAGCGCTCAGAGAATTACATTTTCATTTTGCTGCGGGCAACTTGATGCATTGCTGTAATCCACCAAGTGGCTGAAGTACATTCCATGCAAGGATAGAGCTGAGGCAGTACCAGAACTGCTAATGTCATAAAAGCATGATTGGAGACTGAATGTGGTCTATCAATACACTGAGGTTCAGCATGTGGACAGAAGGACAGTGCTGTATATCATGCATGTCTTTTCATAATACCTTCCTGCAGGAGACTGTGTTTACAAATTTTAAACACATGTTGTACTAATGCACTTTTTTGATCATGCAAGAAAGTGCACTGCTTAATTTGTATTACAAAATATGTATAAAATGTGCCTCTTTATACAGTTTTACACCATGTTGACAAGGCTGTTAACTAGACCTGAAACTTACTAACTAGTAGACTTTTTTTTACAAGATGAAGTAACATTCAGAAGAAATGCTACTTTTTAATTACTATGTTATTTAGGATGAAATTTAAGTGGTCTGTTTAAACACTGGAATAGTGTCTCCAAGAAAACAAGAAGTCTGTTGTATTAGCCACTAATGTTGTCTACAGTGAACAGTGAGGGAGAGACTGGATATCGAAAAAGACTGTGAGGCAGAAAGTCAAAGTAGATAATTGGAGGCATGCATGGATGTGCAAGGTTACAGCTGAGCTACTATGCACTAATAAGTGCACATACTGCAGTCATGACAGCCCTAACTAAGTCAAACTTCAACAAGGAATCATAAATTGACAGCTTTTGACATGTTTTGATTTAGTTTTTTGCCCCATTGTTGTTTATTTTTCAGGATAGTAGTTTCATAAATCTCAGTGTGTCTGCATATGGGGGTACATGTACCCATTCGTACACACGTCTACCTACGTGTATATCCATGCTAATATTATGCTCACTGTGTTATTCATGTAAATATAGCCCAAGTACTAAGTGACATGAACGTTTGTTCTGTCAGTCATTACAGCATTTGAATGACAGCTGTTTATGGAGTCGTGACTCTGCTTCCTGGAGTTGATATATGTGACCCCCGAGTAAAGACAATCCCCCTCCAGCTCTAAACTAAACACACGTACAGAAATAGATGCGATGCCTTGAAATTCCTGTTTTTGTGAAGTGTGGGCAGGTGATTCTTCTGTCCTTTTATCCTCTCCTACTTAAAGAGACGATTCAGTGCAGAAATAATAGGGAGAAGGTTGAGGCATTATAAGATAATGATTATGTTGTGCAACTGATGTTGGCAACACGCTGTCTCCTGTGTGTTTACATTAATCAGCCCATTTATATGGTCATGCCCAAGACTGCATCTGATACATGTGTGCATTATGGCACATGTATGTATAAGTGTGAGCTTGCATGTGTGCAAGTATCATCCCTCGGGGAAGGTCAGGGACATTAGTAAGATCGGTAAAGCGGTCTTGTTCATTTTATTAACTGTCTTCCTGATTACATCTTGCCCTGGGGTATGCTGCCTCCATTAGCCAGGTCAAAGCATGATTACACCAGAATAGATTAGCGTTCTATTTTCTTCACTTAGAAACCACTGCAGATGAGTTAGACCTTGGATACTCTAAGGTGAAATATATATATATAATAGAGAGTAACTGCGCTGTGGATTTTGGAAAAGAAAGCATATGTGAAAGTCAAAGGATTAACCTTAGACCTAGTCGCATTTTGATGAGAGTTTTTGTTGGGTTTTTTTTTCAATCTGTGTCTGTGAAATTGGCAGTCTTGTCCTGCAGCAAAGAATATAAAGGTTATTTTGCTTGTGATTTAAAGGTTAAACCACATGTATGTTGGTTTCAAAAGTAGCTATCAAAGGATAATTTAAATGCCTGAAAGATAGCACAGCATCTTTTAAAAATAACACATATGGAAGTGTCTCTAGATAATACCAGCCTTCTGTCTGTTAATTTCGAAATTGGTTACATGGTAAGTAAAGACAGAAAAGGTTTCTCTCAAAGAATGATATATTAGAAAAGTACTGAGGTCTGCCCATGGCATATTCTCATCCTGAAGCTGCCCAACATGCCTCTTGTTAAAAATGAACTAATCCCCCACTGGCGATTGTCTCTATTGGCTAAAATGTTGAAGTTTGGATTGATAGGTACTGTCAGGCCTCTACATGCTGTGCGCCAATGGGGATTTCCCGGCTTGAATTTTAGATGGACGGATACATGTGACATTTCTAAACTCAATTTTCAATTATGTACGCACTGTCCTCTCCAGCTGCCTACAGTGAGCCCTGATAACTGTCTGACAGCTCCAACAAATGATGAAGGCCTGTCTTGAAATGATTGAAGTGTATTCATCATTTGCTCTCCTCTGCAGCAAGACAGGACCTGCAAACTTTGCCTCAATCATACTGGCCCTCATTAACTGGCACAGCTTCACGCACCCACACACACACATTTACACACTCTCAAAGCACTTAATACACTACGTACTTGCTACAGTACCTTCCAGTGATTAATAATAGGTACGCACACTTTTATGCTCTGAAGATGTTTAAATCTCCAGACAAAAATAACCATAATAGATCGTTCATGTGTTTCAGAACCATCGAAACTTTATGCAGTGGTTTAAAAAACAAACACACTTTGCTGTTGACAAAGTGAACATTCCTAAAAGAAAAACCCATTAAACTTAACGTGCTTACTCATAAATGAATACTAATGCCTCTAGCACTCACATAAGGGTATACGCAAAGATCACCTGCAGCCATGTCGGGGCAGCTGTGGCTCAGGAGGTAGAAGGGATCATCCACTAATCTGTAGTTCGATCCTTGGCTCCTCCAGTCTGCATGTCAGAGTGACCTTGAGCAAGAGACTGAACCCCAAAATGAGTATGAAAACCCAATAACTGATGAGTAGTTGGCGCCTTGCATGACAGCCAATGCTTGCAGTGTATGTATGTATGTGTTAATGAGATAGAAAGGCACTGTAAGTATTTAGTCAATAAAATTAAAATTTAGATTTATTTTGCTACTACTGTTATGGAATGTTCTATCCTTAGGTAACACGAGGTCACGTGTAGGCCTTGAGGTCCTCGGCAGTATTAATTGTTTGTCTTTGACTAGGTGCCACCATATCTCAACACTGTGGTGTCCAGGGTCGAAGAGACCTATTGCTGCCTTCCTAGTCATAATAGATAGCTTGTTGTTGACGTTCCAATCTGTGTAAACAGACATTTGTGTCTCCAGACTAGAATATGTTGACAATAACACCTCCATGAGTAAAACTAATTCTGGGCGTATAGTATTTGTGGTGTTATCTTGGGGTTTAAAGTCTATCCACCAGCATGAGTTGGGCAGAATGTGATACCAACTCAGGCACTTCTGATCTCCTTGGCCAAGCGTCAATAAATAATACAGCATAAGACATCAGAGGCTCCTGAACACTTTCTTCCTTCCTGACCATTGACCATTGACTTCAGCAATCTACACTACACTACAATAGCAATACAATACAATAGCTTTACCACAGAGCTTTAAAAGTTTAGAATTGTAAACACACATTTCTGCCTCTCTCGCACATGTACAATACACACAAAAATACAGTTACACAGTTGCATATTTACAGTTACACAGTTGCATATTTACAGTTACATCATTCGCAGAAGTTTGTCTCAGGCCAGTCAGCAGAACACAAAATATAAGAGAAAAGATTGCTCAGTAATAAAAAATAAAAATAAAAAACACGTGCTCATTACACACATTCAGACTAAAACTAAGTTTTCAAACTTTCAAACTCCCAGTTCCTAACTCACTCCTTCTCATATCCCATTATCATCCTGCATGTATCCTCATGTAAACTCTTGAAGACCCTTCCACTGGCACATCCAATGAGTGTTCCACTGATCTCTCAGACACTCTGTGCATTGGAGCTGTCAAACTAAAACCAAAGCTTGTGTGCTGCCCCCAGCCAACACAGCAACCAAACAGGGAAATTGGACAGAGAGCGAAAAGTTTCCTAATTACGGAACATAGCACATCATTAAGACTCTGTAATGAGCTTCCAGTAGCCAGGTGCAGCCTCACCTGTCAACTATGTCCTCATTACTAATGTGGTCATCATGTTCCCCAGGACATCATGGACAGGTTATTAGGGGATGATGGGCAGATGGGGATACCAGTAAAGTATAACTACACACATCTGAAAATAAATTGGCAATTCATTGCAAAATGCTTCAGGTTTATATCTAAATTCAACATAACTTATTAAGTAGCATCGATACAAGCATAAATACAATGCTTTCTACAGTGTGTTTGATTTATTTAACTGCCTTCATGTTTTGTGTGAAACACTGTTGAAGGGTTTTGAATGTTATGTTTTTAGACTATAATTGCCTGTGTTTGTAAATCACACCTCATATATTTGACAACTATGTGTAGCACTCAATTAATTCTTAATTGCAAGTTAAACATAAGTTTATAGGTCTGTTAATGGCTTCATGCTAATTTTTTCACTAAACATGTGATTCTTTTCCCTGTTCATTTACTGCGGAATGTGTGGTAACGACACCTAAAATTAAAAACACACATTACACATTGTCAGTCGCGTGACGTGCTTTCAGTGGTTTTGATTTACAGCTGGTGTTATTTCAAAGAACTCTCTAGTTCACATGTCTGAAGTGTTATACATGTGAAGGGTTATAATGGGGATTCTTGTGAATTTTGAAGGCATGGAACATCATTAAAACAAGATGCACTTCTGCTGCCTAATGTCCCGACCTAATCACCATGATGTATTAAACATATTCATATTATTATATTCTGTTACTGATTCTATTCGCCATGCCAATTAATGCATTAATAAATATTTATACACAACTTATTTGTCTGCACATAACGCCTGGATGGCATTATTATGAGCTCTGCATCTTTAAACATTAACCATTACAGCAGTTTCAGCAGTATCCTCAGTTATTCCTCATTAACATGCAGATTTATGCATTTATGGAAGGTCTTCTAAAATCTATTGGGAAACATCTGAAGCAAATTTGAGAGTATGAGTTACTATGTTCATAAGAATGTGTGTGCTCTGAGAGACATGAAATAATAAAGATAAATGTATATAAAGTCACAGATCACGAATCACTGTCACAATAAATCAAGCTGAGTGCCCTTATATATGGACACAGAGTATTCTAGATAGAATATATGACCAGAACCCAGACAAGGTCTCCCCTAGATCGAGGTTTAATAAGCAGTTTATATCCATCAGCGTGTTTCAGTCACATCTGTCCTTTTATACATGCTTTATTTAAAAAGTAAACTGTGATAAATTGTTGACTGATTTTACAAACATCATAAAAACGTCAATAAACACTCACAGGATGCAGGACTCCATATTGGATTGAAATCAGCCCAACGAGCCTTATCCTATGCCTTTAGAAAAACTTGATGCACTCGAGACACATTTTTATTAAATACATATTTTCATCTTAAAAGCTGCCTCAAGGGACTGAACTTTTTAATGCCCACTTAACAGATGCTTACATGCATGCATTACTTGTATTGTTTCTTTTGAACATTCATTTTGTTTTTTATTTTGCATGTTTCATTTCTTTGTGTCTCTGGAGAGCAGAGAGAAAGTATTTAAAAGGAAGACAATTTGAAAAATGTTTTCTTTAGGGATTGTTTTGTTTGTTTTGTTACACATGCTCTGTAATGTTGGCATCCTTTAATTTTGTGCATGAATTTAGATTTATGTGCTGTAGTCGTGCTTTTGACAAAAGACTTACCATATGCTTTGTTCGGTGGACACAAGCACACTTTGTCCGGGGCAGGTAGAGTAGGTAGAGTAGAGGAGAGATAGACAAAGGACCAGACATGCAAATGTGGAGTTCTAGCCTAAAGTATTGCCTCCCAGAGAACAGAGAGGCAGGGAACGGTGGCAAGGGCAAGTGTGAAATTCTTAAAGAAACAGAATGTGAAGTTTAGTAAAAAAAAAAAAAAAAAAAAAAAATTAAAAAAGTTGTAGACTTGGCAAAGGAGATGAGGCTGAAAGATAGAAGAAAAACAGGAGAGGAAAGAAGGGGGGGCGGGGGTTAGAGAGTGAGAGAAAAGAGAAAGGAAGGCGGCAGCTGCAGTCAACCTTTACAGAAATCAATAACTCAAGCTAAGATGGAGACGGCAGGGCAGTGAGGGGAAAGAAGGAAAGGGGTATCGGAGAGATGGGGAGACGGGAATACCAAGGGGAGGAAAAAAGCAGCGAGAGAGCGGACACAGCTGAAAACAGTGTGTACAAGAGGTAGAATAAGATAGAGAAGGTTGCTGGGTCTTTGTGTTCTTAGGGAGAAGCCCAGCGGGTTAGTGTCTAGACCGGTGAGGTCAGCCTCTTCACCTGCAGATTGACTGCAAACAAAGAGCAGGGTAGAAATGAAGCAGAAGAGAAGAATGTAACAGAATGGATGAGAGAGGGGGGTCACAGGTTACTCTTTGTTCTCCTTTGAAAGACACCATGTATATCCCTGAAATGGCTGCTGTCTAAAGCCACCTCAACTTTATTCTTTTTTTGTTCTCTCAAAGCTGTGGTTCTCATCAGCTTAGACGGTCATAAATGCTTGCAAGAAATCGTCAAGGCTTATGCAATGATGAAATCCTCCAAACATAATACACTTCACAAGACAATTTTGATAGTGTAGAGTGTTGGTGATTGTCATTCAGACTTGTATAGCGACATATTGCCAAGGTTAAGCCTTCCAAGTGTTTAAATCAGCACTGTGAGGGAATAAAGCAAAAGAGAGTATGACACAAGTGCAGACTGGAATCAGCTCTTCCTAATAGTTGCTGATAATGTGTCTTTCTCCATCGTTCTCACTCATGATACATTTTAGCCAGGAAGTATTGCAAATACACAACATCACACATTCACATCCAATCTCCACGTCACTGTTCTGGCCTCTGGATGTCCAAGTCTGTGAGGTGCTGAATAGCTCACTTTGATCATGTTCGGAAATTAACAGTTTTCGTGTCGTTTTCCCTGCCAGTGTTGTGTACTCTTGTGTTTAGTGCACCACAATTTCCCCCCATGAACAATAAAGTGTAACTAACTGAATGTGACTTGACAGGTATATTGTTTGATCTAGCCATGTGAGAGTATGACAAAAAGTGTAAATGGAAATGGAGTAGCAGTTGTTTGGATAGAGCACAGCTGGACCACAAAAGAGAAAAAGTCAGAACTGAAGAAAAAAAAATGTCTTTAAGAATAAAAGCTTGAAATCTATCATACATCTGACAGCAAAGTGATGATGAACATAGCTCCCAGTTGTCAGTTCGATGCACATCCCCTTCATGGGTAACACAAAGCCAAAACTCAGCAAGAGCTTCTTTGATAATTGATAGATGCTAGAGAGACTTGTTTCTGCTGTATTGTGTTGCATGCCTGCTTGTATGTTTGAGTGTCTTGGATCCTAGACCCCATATCTTAGACCCAAATGCTAAAATGTGATGCGTGAGGGGCTGTAGTGTGATATTAATTCATTTACTGACATTTTTCTTAGAAACTGAGTTAGAGACTGAGACTGAATTTGAGACTTGTATAGTCACCTGTGGGCAAAAAGATGAAAAGTAGCATGAGAATTTGTGGACTAGAAACGCAAACAGCCTTTCATTTACTCCAAATGCAAACTGTTCATTATTCATTGTATTGTATCTGAAAACACCAATATCCTCTGACTAATCATACCAGTTTGTTGTGCTACTGACAGTGCTATATATGCCATTTCATCTTTGTACTTTACATAATCCTAATCCTCTTGAGTTTCTGTTTACTAAGCAGAGTCTTGAATGTCTTGTTGTGTGCCTTGATGAAAATTTTCAAAAAGCTATTAATCCACTAAGGAAATATTAACACTCAGCAAGAGGATGTTTATGGCTGTGTCAACTTTATATGTTTGCTTTTGCAAAATCTGCGCTAAAACCTTTGTGACATCACAGATGTTATGTTTTTCTACAGTATGTATGCCTTCATCACATGCAGGGGGGCTTGTGCTTGAAGAAGCAAATGTGAAAATGTCCATTGCTGACATCTTTGATAAAGCTGAGTAATTATTGGAGCCTTACTTTTCAACCAGAAAGTCTTGGCTTACTGCTCAAGTAACATGCACAGCATGCACTATTTTTGCCCCATTTAACTTCATTAGATACTCCTTAATCGAGAGAGGTAGAAAACATGGTTTGACGGTGACAATTTAGCTTTAACTACAACATGAATCTTCACACTTTAGCTGTGAA
Source organism: Larimichthys crocea (assembly GCF_000972845.2). Taxonomy (NCBI): domain Eukaryota; kingdom Metazoa; phylum Chordata; class Actinopteri; family Sciaenidae; genus Larimichthys; species Larimichthys crocea. The sequence goes on along the minus strand of NC_040033.1, from coordinate 13,065,026 downwards.
TTTTCTCACAATTCTCACAGTTCTCTTGTCACCATGCCAAAGACACTTGCTCTCTCTCTCACCCATAATCCCAAAACATCTCTTTCACGACTAATCTTTCGCCTCAGCCATCTCACGTGTCATGTCCTTCCTTTCTCTTTTCTCTCTCTGTTTTTGACTGTGCAATCTGTTTTCTCTTTTCCAGCTGTCTGTTTTCAGAAGTCTCTTTTGTCACTCCACTAGCCTCTCTCTCTCTCTCTCTCTCTCTCTCTGAAATCCCATTTTCTCCCTTTTGCTCTCTTCCTCTTCACCCTTGCCTCTGTGCTGAGTTGTTTATGCCCCGTTCATCCTCCTCTGTAATTATGAGTGTTGTTCACTGTATCCCCATCCATATGACGAGCCTGACGGATATGCAGGGAGATGGATGGTGTGAGTAAAAAAACTGAGTGAAAACGAGTGTGTCTTGGCAGAAGCCATTTTCCTCATGACACATCTGTCCATCGGCCTTGACCTAAGGGGACGCAGCACTAAATCTGACTTATAGTCGTAAACACACAGACATCACACACACACATACTGATTGAGATTACCCTGCGGTAATGATGATTATGCTTGTTTATGGTCTTCAGCCTACAAATTTGTCAGTTACAATGGCTGCCAGAGGTGTGTGTTTTTGTGTGAGCACATTTTCTGCTTAGTTTGTTCTTATGATTGTGTCTACGCACATGCCAACTCTAGTGCATACTTTAGAGTCAGGAAAAAAAAGGGGGTAATTGCAGCAGAGTCGCATTATTGTGCCCTTTATCAAGCAGACAAGCCAATTAGGGACACAACCATTGATATTAATTTTCCCTTCCTCCCCCCTCTCCCCTCTTTCCGAGGTGTTTTTCATTTAATGGCCGAATACACTCTGTGATGACCTGTGAAGAGTTGTAGATGGGTGCAGAGGTATGCAAAGTGAATTTACTAGAGCGTAACATTGTGCTGAACAGCAGGCAGAGGAAGGAGGCTCAGCCTCAGAACTGTCAGGGAGGTGGATCGCATTATGGGTGCTCTCAGGTAGAAATTGTTGAAATAACTCATTATCCTTCCCCGGCCTTTCTGCTGTGTGTGTTCTGATGTAGACAACGGAGATGTGTCGTCTGACATTGCATGCACTGCAGGCAACAGTGAACTCATTTCTGCAGTGTTCTTCTTGAAACCTCCTCCCTCCATCACTAAAATGAAGGATTATAAAATATAATATAGAATAAAATAAAAAACAGATGATAAAGAAAACTATGTTTTACTATTTACTTTCATGATAACACCAATCCATTAGTGGCACTAACGCAGCTGTAGAACTTTTTACAAGACCAACCAACATACAGCATTACAAATCTGTGACAGACTTGAAAGTTTGCATTCTGCTTTTCTCACCAACATACATTGTTTGTATTCATAGGCCTGACAAACATGATGAACGCATTGCCTTCCTTATAAAACATTTACAGAGCAGATCTTCGGAATAATTAAAATTTTACTTTGTTTATGTCTGCGCACTAGCAGTTTTCTGATTTCTTGTCTTTGTTAGTGCATTGCTATATTCCATGGCCAGTTATTGCCACCAATTGTGAATTCTAGCTCAAAGTGTTTTACAACCAAGAAATGACATGCACCGTGCTTCACATAAAGAAGACATAGAATGAAAATGTAGGCAGGGATAGAAATCCATAATTAATAGAAAATAAGATGGATAATAAAAGCTACTTTATAATAATGGTAAAAATATGATTAAAAAATGAAAAAGTGCATAACATGCAGTGAGAAATAAAACCCATTTTAAAAGAAGTACAGTGGTGCATAAGCAAAAAAGAAGAGTTTCAGCCTCAGGAAAGGCATTACTACTTAAAGGCTAAAGTGAAGAGATAGTTTTTAGCTTTTTTTTAAGAATAATTAGTGAGTTGGCTTCCCTGATATCTATAAGTAGTATGTTTCTTAGCTTTAGGGCATGATTGACAAAGGCTGCATCCCCAATTTTCTTTTAGCTGTTGCTAGGAACCTCTGTTAGACCAGCAGCAGGTCAGCAAGTTTTTGTTAAAGGCTGCATTCAGACAGGATCCGACACTCGGTGAGTTTTTTTCATTAGTTTGAGAGGTGGTCGTCCGGGCAGTCCACACCGCAGGGGTGTCAGCGAAGTGTTTTGGTCGTGGGACATATAGTCAATGACGGTGAGCGAGCACCGACTTCGATATAGCTGATTAATCAGGGAAATATAAAGTTTTTTCCTGATTGTTTCACAGCGGTTACATTCAGCAACCCACAAGCGCCTGATCCTGTCTGAATCCATGCTAAAAGGAAGTAGGCAATGTAGCCTGCTCCTAGCCCATTAAGTCAAATTCAGTCAAAGTGAACTGTTGTAAAAACGCTGGCAGTACAGTGTTGCTGTGCACAAGATACTAATAACTTATTCTTAAAAAGATTGCTTGATAGCGCTACTAGTGGTCAGAAACTTCACAGGCTACCTTTAAGTTACCATAAACCTTATTTCACCCACATTTACTCAACCAAGGGTAAAGAATTACAAGGATTTACAGATCACAGGTTTGATATTTTGGTATGCATCATAGCCCTTTGCAGATAAACCATGAGGGATAGACAGGGAGGGCGGGATGTCTTTCAAATACAACTTCAGATCAGGATCGGGGCAGGGGGAGTTTGCAATTAGCATGGATTAAAGGGCAGATTACAGTGGGACTAATGAGAACATAAAGAGATTAGATGCCAGGAAAGAATTGTGGAGACATGGGATAGACAGATATGGAGCACAGGGAGAGAGAGAAAGGCAAGTGAGACCAACTGATATGAGAATGCAAGGAAAAGGTGTGCAAGGCAGATATGAAAGAGAGAGAGGGCAAAAAAAAAAAGCCTGGCAGAGCAAGAGATCCACGAGAGCAGAGAGAAGGTAGAAAGACATAATAGGGAGAGAGATAAAGAGAAAGAGGCCTCTGAGACCAAAAGATATGAGAGAGCAAGGAAAAGGTGGGGAGCACGAAGTAGAGACAGGCCTAAATATGTGGGAGCCTTAGAGATGGAGAAAATGGTGGTGGGGCCAGGAGATAGGAGGGGTTCTCGAAGTAAATTGATGGATAGGTGGCCAGGGAGAAGAGAAAGATTGAGACAATAGAAAAAGACAGGGGAGTTAGGCAAAGACTCTGAGAGAGATTAAAAAAGGAGAAAAAAGGAGAATACACAGACACACATACATATGTATAGACAAACAAAAGGATGGAGACAAAGAAAAAAGCACACACAGATTCTCTTTCTCTTTTTCTCATAAGCACACACACCAACGCACATTGTATTATCCGTAGCTCTCTCTCAAGAGTGAGAGATCCTGGGGTATGGCTAATACGCTTCCCCACAGTCTCCCTTCAAAAACAGAGATGTTAAGAGGATAGGAGGCTAACAAAGACCAGTGGGTGCAGAGTGGAGACTCCGAGCACTCCGCACAACAAACAGAAACACCAACAAACGATGACAACAAAGAACAGAAACTAACAGCAGCCTGACAAAGACGAATTGATCCATGACTTAGTGTAAAATCCCAGGACTTAAAATGTATGTGCACTTGCATGTAGGGGGGCAGTGGGCAATATTCTTGTCTTTGTTCAGAGCCCTTGAGAGAGTGTGCAGGGGCATATAGCGTGCACATTTTTGTTATATCTCCTGATGGGTGTTTTTCAGCAAAGACAGTGTGCTTAAGACTTATTCTTTTTTCTAAATAATATAGTAGCTGCTCTTGTTAGAGGAGACAGAAGAAGAAAAGTATTGATTCACTTTCACACTCTTCAGAGAAAAGATTGCAGAGAGCTGCTTATGCTCTCTCACCTGTGAATGCATGTACCCAATGTGTGTGTTTTTATCTTATAGTACATTTACTGTCTGACAGACACTGTCACTCATGTCTGAGACAGATTTATGAGAAATCCAAATCAAAGGATTATGAATGCCATTTTGGTATTTCAGTTCCAACTTGACCGCCCCTCTTAAAAGCTGTCTTTTTCCAGACGGTGGATATGAGCGACTGAGCATGTCAAGTGCCATTTTGGATCCACTGACCTTTCAGTTCACAGTCTGACTGGCATTGGTGTGATCCCATGATATGAGCTATGTGTGTCCTATGTACTTGTGTTGTGTTGGGTATGAACGCTGTGTACTGCAGAATCAGAAAATCTGTGATAAGCTTGAAGCAACCAACCTTTCCTCCTTTCTGGGATCAAAGAAGAGGCTGCTTCCTACCCTGAAATTTCCACCTTAACCTGGCACAGACCCAACAGCTAATAACATTTTTTACCCAAAGCCAAAGGCGATGTTTTGACATCAAAAATGTATTCAATGCAACAGACCATAAAGACATGGTCTGATGTGCTGCTATATCAGCTGATCAATAAATAATTGCTCAGTGATTCAAAACTTACTCATCACTTTGCTTTGATATAAAGAGCACAAGAGAACCTGATAAATTGTGGACTGTCAAAAGTTCTCTGTTTTATTCTCTGTATTTTCCATAAACCAACTTTCAATTCACGGTCAGCAGGTCACAACACACATCTGGTGCACATGTGTTACGACTAACAAGGCTGAAAATGAACAATAAAAATGACATTCAGTTACAGTTTGTCACTATAAAGACAGCCATCAGGCGGTTCTCTTGCTCTCTCTGTCTTTCCTTGGGGAGTATGAGTCTCTATAATACAGCAGACGAGATTAGGGTGTAGATATTAACGTCTGTAGATAAGAAAGGAGATAGATGATTGAGGGTGTAGGTGTGAGTTCATGCATGTTTTTGTGCATTGCTGAAATAACAGATAGATAAAGCCATCACAATAGTTAGGGATGTGTTGCTGTCCCTGCAGATAGAATAGGAACACAATACGGGCCTTATCATAGTCGTGTGTTTTCTCCCCACAGGTTATCATTTAGCATGTTGATGTTGATGATTTTGCTGTGAGAGTGAAAGGTAGTGATGAGGACAGATGTCAAGCGTAAGATCATAAAAATTATAAGGACAGGAAATTTGAGCTTGGAGTGCTATTTTATTTATTCATCTTTTGAGGTTTAATGGATAATTATGGTTTATTACAACTTGGGTGTTATTTGCATGGTTTTGGATATTGTTTTGCTCTGTCATTACAGTATTTTATTCATCAAAGTAATCGCTGAGACTAGTAGGAATGCTTTAACATTGCTAAAATGAACTTGGCAGGGCAAGAAACATTAGGGGTCCAATGATCAGATGATTAGCCAGTTATCTAAAGAACTTTTCTGGAGGTAAACTCAGGAAATAATAATAAAATCTAATGGTACATGGTATGTGTGTGCATAACTACAGCAAGTTTGCATGATTTAGAAAGATTGTCTGGCTTTTTTTTTCTTTTCCAAATGTTATTGGCTATCCTTTTTAAAAATCTGTATGATGAACCGCTTGTGTTTCTACATTTTCCACATCCGTATACACACATACAGATCCAACTTTAAGGACTGATCATACTCTAGTGGGACTTCTGATAATTACTGTATACCTGCTCTTTACGCTCAGGACTTTTATACACCGAAACACACGCACGACTGTGTATCTCACACCCATGCAAACATGCTGTGGCGCCTCATCTCTGCAGTGCCCTCTCTGGAGCTTTCCATACAAACTCTCTCTCTCTGTATGACTCTCTCTCCCCCCATGTATCTCCATCCATCCATGCTGCTGTTCTCCCATTTCACCTTCCACTTTCTTCCTTACTCTCCACTCCACTGTGGTTTGTTTTGGCAGAGCTTGAACAGAACCACAGAGGAGACTTATACTGGAACAATACATAGCTTCTATTCCACCTGATGCCCTGCTTTTACTTGTATACCTTATCTCCTTTCCTCTCCTCTCCTCTCTTTATGAAAAGGTTTTTCTTTTTAAAGATAATTTTTTGGCCTTTTCAAGCTTTATTTGACAGAGACAGCTGAAGAGTGACAGGAATGTGGGGAGAGAGAGGTGGGGAATGGCCACAGGTCGGATCCGAACCCTGGGCCACTGCGGCAAGGACTGAGCCTCTGTACATGGGGCGGACATTCTACCAACTGAGCCAAACGACACCCCATGAAAAGGCATTTTTAAATGAAAACAGTCATATACTTGCTCCTCACCTGTCTAAAAGCTTAGTGTGTGTGTGGAATGGCAGGGCTAGTAAAAGGCCAAGTAGAAAGTGAAAGAATGAGACTTTGGCCTTCATTCACTCACACGTTGCACTCTGCATTGTCTTGTTTGGCTTGGACACAAGACAGTTTGACTTGTTGTCTTTTCAATGTGACTTTGTGGTCAGACATCACAAGTTTGATCTAGAGGTCCAGGATGTAGGATTTAAGCAAAACACTGGACTAAATTTAAATTGAATATAATATGCATAATTATGTTTCATTAGTGTATAATCACCTAAAAATAAGAACCTGTTACCTTAGAATGAGCCTTTTTATCTACAGACGCAGTGGGTCCTCAGCCCAGTATGGTTAAATTAAACAAATTAGACAATGGAGGCCTTCATGGGTCTGAAAATTTGTGGAACCAAACCTGGAACCAAACCACACTTTAGTCTATTATGTGAAAGCTGTGACCCAAACCCATGACAAACCGAGAAATGCTCATAACGATTTCACATCTGATTGCTAACAATGTAACGTTAGTAGCTTCCTCCTCTCTGCCTCTGTATGACACATGTAATCCATTCTCCTGGCCAAGAAAGGTGGTAAAATACATACATTATGTTTTCTTGTCTTCCTCTCTTGCTGATTGAAACAGCATGGCTAATCCACTCATTATTTCTGTTCAGTTAAGTCCACTTGCTGTCATTTTGACAGATTTGATATCATCTGTGAAGCAGATAAGTCTGACTTCTGCTCTCTGACCCTTCACCTCCTGTGCCGGGGCATTTGCCTGCTTAGGTCATTCAGTACAACCTTGTGGCCACAGGTACACCTCAGCACTTCTATCATGATCAGCGTTGTCTGAAAGCCAGGTCTTCTTAGATTCACACAGACCTTGGACCTGGAGTAATAGAACAGGACACCTACCGGACCTGATTGATTGTATACAACGTGGACCCCAACCTGAATGGGCCCCTCGGTCAGATCCCTGACTTGGGTAGACCCACGAAGACCTTTGGATAGGGTCTTTCACATTTTTCTCACATTTCATGTAGTTTCTCCTTCACGCTAGGATAGGTAGGGTGAGTGGACACCGCTGAATCATGCACACTGGTCCTTTACTCTTATTTTAACATCTTATAGCATATTTGCAATAGAAATAGGTTTGTGAGTTTGGAGGTGTTTGCTACTGGTTCCTTTTCATTCACCATTTTATTCTATCGACTTGTTTTTCTGTCATAGTTATACAAATCCTAGAGGCAACATAACTGCAGCCACGTGCCGTTCAAAAGTGGCTGCAGAGCAGCTTCAAGGACAATGACTTGACACTTACTAATTGGGTTGAGGGGCAAGATGGATGACGTTTTGGGAGGCTGGGGGCTTAGCTTGGTTGGCTGTGGTTAGGGACCTCTCTGACCTATATGTGAAGGTCTTAAACGCAAACTTGTTTCTCACTTGTATAGAAGTGCAACATCACACACACACAGGAGTCCACTCAAAGGGAGAGGATTGGGAAGTCTCTTGAGGAGGCAATGTTAATCCTATTGACAATGACTTGTCTGAACAGCAGCCTGAAGAGAGATGAGGCTAATTCTCTTTATGAGGACAATAAACCCACAGGTCACTAAGGCCAAACACACACACACACAGAATATATACACGTACAGACACATCCGTTGCTTCCTCCTGGAGTTTAGCCCCAGTTCAGAAAATCAAAAGTGTAATAATACAGTATATCACACCTCACAATGCAGTTGTGCTGCATCAAGTCTGCTTCAATCCCCTCCTGTAAAATTTGGCTCTGGAGATTTCATTGTCTCCGATGGAATTTGACAAAGCGATATTGACAATGCAGCTTATTTTCCTGGCATAAGGAGGGAAACGTAATATTGTTTCATTCTCTCTTGCTGTTGTTTTGATGTATTTCCTGGCACCAAAATATTTACACCTATCTCTCTGCCTAGTTACTGCCTCATGCCAGAATATGTTATCCAAGGCAAAGAAAAGAATATTACATTTTTTATTGAAAAGCAGCGATCCTTCACCTTTTATCCACTCATTAAAGCACACACACAAACACTCTCTGACAGGCACACACTTCTGTTGTGCACATCTACGGTTGTGCTCAGTGGTACCTACGTTCACACAAACACCTATATACACACAGTGCAGTAGATAATTGTAAATGCAGCACTGATTAGTGTTTTAATAGATCTTCAGAATCACAGGTGTGATCTGTGGAGTGCGTCTGCCAGTCTCAAAGGCATTTACCATCCAGCTGTGTAAAACATGTTGTGCAAATGAATTACATTCACCATGCAGCTGCTTGCTGTCAATATAAATCACATTAATGCGACAAAAGCCTCAGACAGTTAATGATTTAACAATTAATCACTTGTAATGGGAAGGAGTTTGGACAGTTCAGTAACACAACTTAATTTCCGTCACAAAAGTTTGTCTTTGTCGGTATATTTCTGTGCTGGGAGTATGAGCAGGGACAAAACTGTTCTTTTTCTTAAAAGGAACTTACACATTGTTTTTTTTGTTTGTGTATGTCTGTTTGCTCCCCAGATGGGACCCCTTACACGTGGTGGGTGGGTCGGGGCAGCGAGAAGCATTTCTACTGGGGGGGATCAGGGCCTGGCATCCAGAAATGTGCCTGTGGCATCGACAGGAACTGCACTGACCCCAAGTACGACTGCAACTGTGACGCCGACCACAAACAATGGTAAGACTATCGCATGAAAGGTCAGCAGGAGCACAAACAATTTGTATTGTATTGATTCACTTCTCTCTACAGGTTCAGTTTTGTATTGAGTTCAGCTAAAACGGCAACAGCTGACACTGAAAAGTTTGCACTTGAGTATGCAGCCTCACATGGGAACATTCATATAGCTGAGTCAGCACATCTGTTTATTTCCATCATTCTGCTTAATGCTCCTTTGATTATTCAGCTGTATCCATCCAATTTCAGTTAGACAGGTAATGCAACAGTACATTTGTTTTTGTTTTTTAGAGGTTCTACATATGCTGTATAAAAGAATGAGTTTGCTTCAGTTTCAATTTAAAATGATGGTTAAAGAATTATTGTCTTGTTTTTTTTTACTTAAAATTGTTACTTAAAAAAAACGTAACACTTGAGTGCAATACAAGGCCAATACTATTTATTTCTTCACATGTCTTCCGGTAGATCATAAACTGGTCCGGGACATGTCGCTTTAGCCTTAGTCCTTTAGTTTGTTTTCAACCAGCAAGAGCTGATCAAATTTGCTAAAGAAAGCTGTCATTGTCAGTTGTAAACCACACATGCCTAGTGCTTGAGTGGAAAGCTTAATATGCATAATACTAGTAACTAAAGACTAACTAACTTGAAGACATTTTGGGCTTCTTAACTACTTTGTTAAAAGTTATGGAATAAAGATTATTATTATTATTATTAGCCACAAAGTAGCTTCACTGGAACGATGGACTGAAGAGTTTGCCATACAGTTAGCTCACCCACATATTTTCTCAGCTGGTCAAAAGAACTAATTGTAATTCTGATGTGCCACTGTTTCTAAATTCATCTCAGTTTTAAAAAGAAATTGCAAAGGTCAGTCTGCCTACTAAGTGCCTATTATGTTTTAAAAGTATGTATTCAGTTAGTGCGGTTTTCATTCAGGTGACATTCATATATTAAAATACATCTCTGAATCCCTGCAACAGAGAACAGAACGTCTTGCCTGAAAGACTGCAAACTGATTGTAATGCTATATAAACTGAACCTAATAGTGAAATATATCAAAGCCAAGTAGATTATAATGGCATAGTTTTACTGTAAATCTAAAATTATTGCAAGTCTAATGCTAATGCCTTTGCTGGACAGTCTGATGAGATGTCTAACGTGAACAACTGAAGTGATTGAATGATGAATGCCACCATCAATGATGTGTTTATTTAAGAGGGACGTTTGCCTCCAGCACCAACAGTCTGTATTTCAAAGCTCTTTTAGCCAGCTGATGGATCTTCTCATTAAACCAATTGCATCATTGTCTGTGGATGTGTGCATGTGTGTGCATACTGCATGTTAGCAAGAAGAAGAGATTTGATTTGCTTTCATGTCTCTCCCCCTCATCTCTAAAACTGATGAGATTACAAAAAAGTCTTTCTCTGTTTTGTTCTCTCCATTAATGCTGTCTGCATTAATGTCTCATTGTTTGGTTGAGTGAGTTTTTGAAATATTACCCATGTAACTCTATTTCCACTCATTACCCATATTTGGGCAGAACATAGAAACACTCACATGGATACACAAAGTCATAAGCCATAAATTATATTCTACTGTTTCATTTCCAAACTGCAATGAATGGCAAACAATTAAAATCAAATAAGTCTGTGAAAAACTATTGCCATATTCACACAAATATTCACCCTAAAGGCTGTGATTTAGAGTCAGTGACCACAACATAATTATATATATACTGTATATAATTATGTAAATAACCATATCTCCAAAACAGATTATATGGAGGCACATACAGTAGATACATGTACACACATACTTTCTTACTACTACTACAAATACACATTTAGTTATGCTTATATGTTATAAATATATTTCATATCTATACATGTTATACGTCTACTGGCACAGCATTTAATGTCAGATATGAAACAGGTTTGCATGCCTATGCACAACATCCTCTACACATTACATAAAAACAATGCATATTTTTCCATATCTGTAAGTTAAGTATTGTAAACAATTGCTATGCTCAATGTAATATGATTAGATACACACAGCTGTCATATGCTATACATGTCTATCCTGTTGTACATTTTCTGTTTTCACTCTGGTCTTCCCCTCTTCATTTCAAAATCACTTCTGTTTGACAACTCTAAACACACTACAAGTATTCCCCTCAAAGCCAATGATTTACTTTAGGAAAGCAGTATTGGCGTAGTTCTAGTGTAGCCTGTAATCACAAGTGTGAAAATTCAAGCAGGTTTCATAACAGCAAAAGATGTAGAAATTGCAGATTGAAAAAACAGGATGAGACGAAACAGTGATTGTCCATGTACCTCCGTGTGCATGTTTCTCACTCACACAGGAGAGAAGATTCTGGTCTCTTGGTGTATAAAGAGCATCTGCCAGTCAGCCAAGTTGCCGTGGGTGACACCAACAGACCGAGCTCTGAGGCCAAGCTGACTGTTGGACCACTCCGTTGCCAAGGAGATAGTAAGTGTTGTGTCATGCATACATCTGTACTCTGTGGAGTTTAAGTTGTTTATGCAACAATTGGTAGCAATCTTAAGCATTTTGAGTTACAGGCAGCCTGGTAATTATCTAAACATGCCAGAATGTATTGGTGTGTTGCAGCTACAAGGTGTTTAAAATGTAATTATGGAATGATTAATGGGACATGCTCAAGCTGTGCTGATAATAGTGGAGGTTACTGATTTATAATAAAGCTATTATAAACCAGTAATACATAACAAATAGATCAGAACAGAATATGCAATCTATGTGAGAACTAGCACTAAGACCAGATTTGTAGATAGTGTTGCTCTGACTTAATAATACACAGTACTGGACCCAAATGGAGACCTAGTGGGAGACACAAGTGGTTCTACAAAGAGAGCGAAAAGGTCAGTAACGTTCCCAGGAGCTAAATCACACTGTGCTTTAGAGCTATCAGTAAGATCTTAAAAAGAAATTCAAACCTTACAGGGAGCCTGCACCGGAAAATGAAAACTGATGTGAGCATTGTGGATTAGCTGCATGTGCAAAAGGGACCTATGAGTAAGGCAAGATGACTAATTGAGAGAAAATATGTGCAATAATGACTTTCTCCAAGTCGACCACTGACGGAGGTGGTTTCATTTTCAAAATAATTCTCAGCTGGATGTAGAGGCACGACTGCATGCCCTCTGCGAACAGCTCATCAAAGGTTGAATCAAGAGAACACCTTCAGTCACTTTAATACAGCTCATATTATAATTCCCCTGTTGACATTGTGTGTGGCTTTTGAACAGTCGGGGGGGAGCAAAAGAAGTTTTTTATTTGATGTTAGGCTGTCTGTGATTCCTGGACAAACAGGCAACGGTACGTGAGCACACTCTCAAAGTAGTTCATAGCATGTGATCATTTTACACTGTGGAAGAATATATATAGAAAAAATGAGATGGAGAAAATGAAATGTCTCTAAGCTGAACATTATATTGGTAGATAAAGGTCGTCTTACCTATTAAGATTTCTCTATGATGCCTGTTGAACCATGGCAGTGTTGTGTCTAAAATGTCAGCACCTTGCTGAAGCAGGTCAGGTAGTACTGCATGGACAATGGAACATAAAATATAAAACAATTAAGATCATATTCTCCCATATCTTTTGTCCAAAGAAGGTCATTCGTGGCCCTCAGGAGAACTGTCTCTTCAGAACCTAAAAGGATGTTTCTAAAATTTAATTAAGACTGAATAAATTAACTGTGAGAGTTATAAAGAACCTTTGATAACAATATAATAACACCAGTCAGGAACTGAAACTTCTGACTTATGACCTCTAGAGGTTACGTACATGTTTAGACTGTTGGACAATGTCGTGTGCCTCCTGCCTCTTTCACTCCCTTCACTGTGCTTTCCTTTCTCAATGCACTGACAGGATTGACATACCTCAACATAAGAAGTGCTAGGAATCTCAGAATGATATCTGCCCACATTTACACACTTGTATTACTATTTAAATTCATTATTTTAAGTGGTAAGTGCAGTGTGTGCAATTTGCTGCAGCTTCAAGAGCTACGCATAGAAAACCTTTATACAACCTAAAAAAATCTCACTTCAAGCAAGGACGTACAGAGAATACTTAATGATACGGTAATTATCTCTCTCTTTGTAAACATCACTATACCGTTTATTGGGGTTTACATGGTCTACTGAGCTCCACCTGTCATACCTGCACATTTTACCAGTGTGGAGCCAGAGAGGGACATCCGGTTGTGTTCTGGACGATAATGTGGATGTTGTATCACACTTGTGGCACTTTCCTTGATATTTCAATGAAAGATGTTGATCAGCATACCCACATCTAAAAACTGGAATGCCTGCAGTTTAAAAAAAAGGGTGTAGTCAAACAGTAGCAGCACAAAGAAAGAAAGAAATACTACTTTGGTCTTAATTGTCTTTACTCTCCTTGTGTGGAAGAAAGCCTCTTTTTTTTCATCCCTAATCCCAGTGGAAATTAAACATTATTACTATGTCTTGGACTGTACAATACATTCCGACATTGTTAGCCAAACTTTTAGGAAGTAACAAATAGCTTTTCACAATTGGAATTTGCTGCTGATGATTTGAACAGGGTCTTAATTAAAAACCATCATGAGAACAAGAGAAAACACTTCATGCATAGAGGAGTACAAGGCGGCACATTGTTATTTTGGGGTTGCATTTGAGTGTGAAAATCACACATTACTCAATCGCACTGTGCCTATCAATCAGAGAAACAGTTGTTTTATCCTTACAAACATTAGATATCAGACACAGCAGAAGCTCTCTCTCACACACACACACACACACACTGAGAGGAGGTTTGTTGTTTCTCTTCCTGTCTATTCTTCTAATCAGTGTTGGCACACTGCTCTCTGTGGGACTTCAGGTCAACTAGAAGACACACAGATTCTGCTGCTCTATCATATTGACCAGTTTTCTTTTTTTCTAACTTATGAACCTGTGCTGTAGCACTTTGCTTCACTTTGTCCTGAACATGCGGTGCATCAGTCCTGCAGTGTGTGCTGTCAGGTCAGCGTGGATTAATTGCATCACATTCCTGATGCATCTGTTATTCTTGGCTAAATGAAACATTTCTCATTCTGAATCTGAGTGGGCTTTCACACCAGCTCATAAAAGTCAAACGGATGATGGAAACCTTATCCTAATGATGTAAAGCCACACAAGCATAAAGAATAGCTCCCATTACTAGAGGATGTTGTTGCTGTAGGACTGAAAAAACGCACACCAAAACACACACAACACACACTGTTTTCTGTCAGCCTGCACGGCAAGGTTGTCAGGGAGGCAGTTTGAAAATGGCACAGGTTGATGCGCATGTCATCATGTCAGTCACTGTCTTAATTCACCACAGGTGTCTTCAGAAAACAGCAATTTTGCCTCCCCTGGATCAGCACATCCTGATTACTGTACCTTTTTTTTTTAAGATTATTTTTTTTGGCCTTTTCAAGCTTTATTTCTGATAGAGACAGCTGAAGAGTGACAGGAATGGGAGGAGAGAGAGATGTGGAACGGCATGTGGGAAAGAGCCACAGGTCGGATTCAAACCCTGGACTTCCGCAGCAAGGACTGAGCCCTCTGTACTGAGACTGTACCTTAAGTACTTCTATCGTCAATATGGTATGTCTGATGTATGCTATTGGCATCAGTTAGCCAGTAGCCAAGGAGCTTCTTTGTTAGTTTAATATACCTCAGGCCAACTATGAGTTTTTTTACATGAACCCCTACAATTACAAAAAAAAAAGGTATTTCAGTGTATATTTTTTTCTCTGGTCTGAAACAAGTGCACCAAACTGAGTTTGAAAGCAACCTCTGTTTCTTACTTCCCACATGAATCCCCTGTTGAGAGGATTCGGAAGAGAACTGTGTGAATTCCTCGATTAAGTGGTTTTGTCTTTTGAGATTGCCTCCCTCACCCTCTCTCTTTATTTTTTTCTATCTCCTCAGACGAAATAGATTAAAACAGCATAGAGAATAAGTAACGTCGGCATCTGCTGTGAGATGTAACAAAATAACAGAGAGGTTTTGTAGAAAGTAATAACCTGTAGAGAGGGAAAGCAAACATGGATTTAATCTTTAGTGCAAGGCAGCATGATCATTACGATAATAATGCTTCATATATTATCTATTGACTGCTCATTTTTCATAGTAAAGGGAATAATAGAGTGGAGCTATGTAATCCCAGTGGACTGTGAGTGCAGATATGCGTTCTGCCTGTTTTACAGGAAGATGGTGCTGCATTTAAAACTTATATAGCTAACAGTACCATAGTCTGGCCGTCCGTCCATCCATTCATGCAGGAAACAGGAAGTGGCCTGATTCTGTCGAGGGCGCAGAACATGACAGAACACCTGCCCTCACTCGTCACCGGTGGCACACTCATTATGGTCCCTGCATCAACAATCTGGTGCCACTCTCACTAATGTCCCTTCATCACAGAGCTGCCAACATCTAAACAAACCATGATTTAATGACCCGTGACATCACATCTGTTTGTGTGTGTGGGTCTATCATGTTAGCAGTATGGCAGACACAATTACTAAAGATGGATCCTTCTGTCAGTTGGAAGGTGCCATATTCTCTTTGTCTTACTCTATTATCCACCGTGTGTGTCTGAGTGTGTGCGAGAGACAAAAAGAGAGTCATCCTCTTTCATACTGAGTGACCAAATTAACAAACTAACTTTAAAATGAAGAAGACTTTGAGGTATGTTTGTAATAGTGCTGGCCAAGACACCGGAACATGAAGCATACATTATATATTGGGCCCATTAAGGCATATTAAACATATATTAAAAATTTCACACGTGAATTGGTACTCCGTGTATGATTGATGCTTCTCATACTGTGCATGGAGCTCTGTCTCAGTAAGAGCAATGATGATTGGCTGCTATATAATGGGTTTTCATAGGCAAATGACTAATGTATTGGGCAGTCAGGGAAAGTTTTAGTATGGAGGTACTTATGTGCCTGTGTGTACGTGCATGTGCACACTTGTGTGTGTGTGTTTATGCCTGTCTTTCTGTGGTGGGCACAAGAGCAAGTAAAAATGTGACTTTCTGTGTGTGTGTGTGCTTCAGCATTAATGAAGCCCATTTCCATGGCTAGTTTAATGGCAGCCTATACAGTCACGGGCAGACAGAGAAGAATTAGTCCCATTTATTGATGTTAAAAGGGTTTGGACATCTTAATAGATGGGAATGAAAATAAATGACAGCAAATGAAGCAAAGCAGCACATATTCTGTTTTTATAATGTAATGCACCTACTATGAGATGCTTGGCCTCGTGACTGACCAGAAATGAAAACTCACAAGGTTGATTAATTAATCGGTTTGTACCCACTTGTCACTGTCCACATAGAGTGTCTATGTAATTGATGTCATTCCAACATGCTTTTAAGACATTAAGGTTCTAGTGTATGCAATTTTAAGCGTAAAGTAAAATGCATATAGAAATAAAAAATGCTATTTTACTTAATATTAATACCATTTGCACCACAATTACAAAGCTGTCATTTAACTCTTTGTTGTAAAATATTCTCCTGTTTCTCATCACTTCGTCTTACTGTTACTTTTACTATTTACTGAGTTTGTGGCAGGTCATTGTTTACCGTAACCTATGGTGGATCCTTTTCCATTTTCAGTGACAATCTGTTAAAGATCATTAGCGTTAACGTTACTATTAGTTGATGAGCAAGATGCTGATTCAGTAGACCGGGTGTCAACAGGTGTCAACAAACCTGTAAATGGACATCCAATGTTTCTGAACACTGAAACTCAACCACTTCAAGTACCCCTGAAGGAGGAAAACAATACGATGATCATAAAATTGCTTCTAATCCCCATGGTGTAATACCTGGTTATATGTGTGCCAGCATTTTACAGTCACATACGCACTTACAATTTTTAGCATAGCAATGCATTCCTTCTAATGATGATTTATATGCCAGAAATAATTTTAAAAGAAAATAAAAAAATATACTTTACTTGTTTCTCCTTCTTAGACTTTTGTCTCCTTTCGTTTCTCCATTTATATACACTTCATTGAAGGTTGATATATGAGAAGCAACTAAGGTAAGATTGATAAAGGCTTCACAGATCTCAACTGGCATATACACATTACCTGAAGATTCAAATGCTACATTTATTGTGAGTATACAGTACTTAGACCTTAGAATTGCACATCACAGATGGCTCAATTATGCACAAATGAAATGCAGGTCTCAGTGGAGTAGATTATATGCGTGCTGTGCCACAGTGCAAAACCTTTCAGATTTATATATGTAGGTTCAAGTGTTATGTTTTGAACAATGATATCTGAGCCTTGCCCTTAGGGGCAAGTCAGATGCATCACCTTCCAACATAGGGGCTGCTATCTCTCTTGTTAGATGACACTATTGTTAGTACTTTGATGAAAAGGCCTCCCAACAACTGTGCACCTGAAGTAGGTAGCAGCATAAGTTGCAAGTGGAAAAGTTTAATGAGATGGCCCAGCATGTGTTTCCTCCAACAAACTGAGTAATTAGAGCTCTAGCAGGTCTGAGATCGCAAATGTCACGATCTACAGTGAATTCACCCTGTGAGTACATCCAGGATGTGTGAGAATGAGGTTATTAATATTAGCTACTGTGGCAGTAAGAGCAGTCTATTATGCCTTATGCCTGCAGCCAACAGTATATGTGGAATTGTATGTTCAATGTGCGTTCGCATGTATTTTATATATATGCACTTGCTTATGTGTATGTGTTGAAAACGTCCTTGTTAATGACCTGAGACAGTGCAGTCAGTCAGTCACCCTTACCATCTGCCGATACTGGCACATAACCCATCTGGTCAAGCATAGACAGATGAATCATCTAGTTGGCTTCCAGACGCAAACTTCACCTCAAACATCATGTCAGCCGTTACAGTTCAGATGTTGTTGTTTTTTACATGAATCCCTCTGGTCTACTCCAGAGGTCAACAGCTGTTTTCAGTGGTTTATGCAGCACCGTGTTTCAGTGAAATTAGTTGATCGTTCCAAGAGCACACTTGTAAAGAAACCTCTTTCTGTAAATAGCATGCACTCATGAAGTGTAAAACATAATAACTATAATTTGATCATTTAAGAAGAGCCTGGGGTGCAGATGTGCTATTTTTCCATGGATCCAAAATGTACCAAAATGCATGGCAAAGCATTCAATGGTTGTTGAGAAATTTCACTGAAAGCCCTAATTCCAACCTTACGGAGGCACTACAAAGAAAGTCAGTGGATCCCCACAGTTAGCAGAATGAATCACATAGGTACCATTAATGTCTCTACCTAATGTCATAGCAGTCCACTCAATATTTGTTCAGATGCCTCAGTCCTCAGTCCAGATGCCTCAGATAGATCATAGAGCTAAACATTTGCTTGCTAAAAACTTTCCCTCGTTACGCAACTCATCTCTGTCTCTCATCTCTGTCTAGAGGATAAACATTAAAGTCTTAGGTCGACATTCAGCACAGTGCTGGTTTTCACTGTGGTTTGCTTTGTGTGGTGTATTCAGTCCTTGTATGCATTGTGAAGTGAGTGTGAAGTTTCAATATATTGGAGAACCTTTTATTAGAGGCCTTCACCAAGAAGCAGAAGACATTAAAAAATGTATCTAAACTTTGAAAGAGGAAAGAAAATGGATGTAAATCGACCATTATCCTGTTTCTCCAGTAAATTAAGCGTCTAACAATCAAGTCGCTAAACAGCAGAGGCCACAGACAACCTGAAAGAAGATCTGTGATACTCTTAGCTAACCTGTTTTGTCCACACCAGCGCACAACACAATGAGACCGAGGGTACCCAGGAGAAAAAATGACAGGATTAGAATTTCTGAATTGGCGTCACCTTGAGAGAACCAATTAGATGAGGGAAAATGGCTTGTCAAGAAAACCACTTCAGATTCCATTTGAAAACCATCTACCTTTGAAGCACCCATCGCTAACCATTGACACACTTTAGTCTTCTACATACTGTATGCATACATAAAAATGGCTTGATTTTGCACAGCAGGTGATGCATGAATGAACTGTCTGTCTTCCAAGGTTGATCTGCTTCTGTATAAACTTAATCTGCCATGCTTTTTAGCATGTCATCTGGTATTACGGTAACCCATTTTATATTTGTGATTTGTCAGTCAGGAAATACATTTATTTTCTGGGTAAATTTCAAAACATTTGTTTCAGTATGGGAGTGATAAATGTGCCACAGAACTTCGCCAAACAGTTGCATCTGTGGATCTGGCACAGGGGCAATTAGAGGTTTATGATTTGACATCCATGTTTACTCCTCTAACACTCAACACACTGTTAACCCTGTTTTCCTTTTCTTCTCACACCATGGATGTCTTTTCAGTCTTTTCAGTCTAACCTCCAGCTGCCTTCTTTTATTCTCTCTCCATCCCTCTGAAGCATGGCTCGCCTTCTGGCTGTGTTTCTATATTTTTGTGTCCTTCTTGCTTTTATGTCTTTGTCAACCGCCTTTTTAGCACAAAGTTATAAAGGTCTCATTCAGTGTATATACAAACAGATCACAGCACTTTTCTCATGTTATTTGTGTGCTGTGATGTCATTGCAGAGATGTGCTGTGAGAGATTTTATTTATGCAGTAAACACAAGCTAAGCAAATTCTGGAACATCATAGTAAACAGATCATTATTTGTTTCTGTGGCCTCTGCAGACTTCCTTCTATTTAGTCCTCAATTAACCCTGTTCAATAGTTGGCTGTGCCTCCCGCAGAGAAATGTACAGTATTCCAAGTTCAAATACACTAATCACAAAGACAGCATCAGTAGGTGGTCGCGTATGCCTGTGTCTGCGTGTGTGTGCTTGGCCGCTATCTGCCCTTGCCCCTAGTGACAGGATGTGAGGCAAGGAGGAGAGGGGAGGAGCTCAGCCCTGTCACTGGGGAGCGCTTATCGCACTGAACCAGGAGACACACACACAAACACATAGAGCTCGGTGGACATTGGTGCATACCTACACTTTAACGTAGTCACACAAACACACACACACAACACATGGGAATGCATTTGCATGCTCAAATGGGTATAAATTCACACATGACAGGAAGCAAAGTGGCACTAAACTGATAACTCAATTAATTGATTAGTCGCTTGACAAAAAATGAATCAGCAACAAATTTTAAATGACACACATTCTCTGGATCCAGCTCCAGGATCCACTGTGATATGGAGGATTTGCTGCTGTCCTTTGTTTACATGAATGGCTGGTCGAACAAAATCGGTGTGAAGATGTAATCTTGGAGACATATAGATGCGTGTCAGGTCAGACTAATTATTTAAAGTTTCATTGATAGTTACATGAATCAATTGTTGCAGTTCTTACACACACATATTTGTCTCCTGTGCTCCACTGACTTTTCATAGAGGGTTACGAGAGTGTGAGACCAATCCTCTGAGGCATCAAAGAGATCTCACCCAGTTGATACCACATTAGCCTTCACTCTTCTCCTCTTCCTTCTGCCCTCTGTGCGCCCCCCAGCTCCTCTTCGTTCTGTCACCTGCCCTCTGCATGACTTTACTCCCCTTTCTTTCCATCACTTATTCAATATTCTGTCCTCTCACCCGTGCCTGGCCTCTTTCCTCTTATTCTCCTCAGCTGTCCTTTCCACACTCTCCACTCTTCTGCTCCTCCTCCTCATTCCTGCCTCCTCTTCATCCTCCTTGAGTGATAGGAGCAAGACGGAGACATGGCAAGGCGAAAGGAGAGGAGACAGCAGAGAAGTCACCTCATCAAACCACAGTCTGATAATCCATCAGCAGCTGTTTAGCGTGCAGCTACTTTGTCTTCATTAGCAATCGCTGGTTTCGCTTCATGAAAGTCATTAGAAAAGTTGTTATCAAAAATCCTGCAACACTTTGTCCATGTACCCTTATTCCCTTCTCAGCTCCTCATTTAGAGAAAAAGAAATGGCCTCGCTCTGCTATTATGATATGATCAACTTTCTGTTGAATATTGAAGTTACAGGAAATTACAGGCTACATTAAAACCTCTGCACAGAAATGCAGTTTTAGGTGATGAAATCATTCTTACTGAGGAGATATTAAATGAGCCACATTAAACAATAGACGTGAGATAACAATGTTTTATCCAGAATAGATTGATAGCTCTTTGGAATGAAATGAAAATGGATGCGTAACCATTTGAAATGAAACCATTTCTACATTGAATTTATTCTGCAGCTTATCAGATCAGAATGTGTTACAGTGTTTGTCACAGTGCTAATGGAGGGTGCAGGAGATGCATGTGGAACGAGCTGGTGCAGAGTTGTGATTCTGTTTTTTGTTTTTTTTTCACAGATAACTACTGGAACGCTGCATCGTTTACCACCCCATCATCCTACCTGCATTTTGCTACCTTCCAGGGTGAGACCAGCGCCGACATCTCCTTCTATTTCAAGACCAGTGCACCCTACGGCGTCTTTCTGGAAAACCTGGGCAACACTGACTTCATTCGCTTGGAGCTCAAATGTAAGATGCATAAGATGTATCTTAGTGATGCTGTGTGTTTGCATTAGGGTCATATCTCTCTATGTTTGTCTCTCTTATTCTCTGTTTCACCCTAACTCCTTATCTAGCGTAATGCGATGTTTAATCCAGCATTCAGTCAGATAGACACACGGGCTGATGCAGATGCACATACCAGCCAATTGCCTTCCTGATTATGGCACACTACTTTGTGTGATTGCAAGAGAGAGCAATCATTTATTTAAGGTAATTGGTGTGTGCAATAATTATGTCCATTATGAACCTCTGTTTAACCAAATCACCCATTTTCAGGGATGACAAAACACAACCTCTCGTTTACACACACACACACACACACACACACACACACAGACAGTATCTCTCTCTTTCTTTCTCTATATTTCTGAAAACCATTATTGTAAATAGGAGCATTTATATCTCTTAAGAGTTCACCTCCATAATCTTGTTTCACCACAACACTCGAAAGCACACATCCACAGTGCTGCCAGTTAAATGTATGAATTTCACTGTTCAGTGTTTACCTGAGATGGTAACAGGAGAGGAGCACAAAACTTTTAAATACCAAACAATGTGCAGCTCTCCAGCACCCCATTTCACATTCTCTAAGTCCTCTCTGAGACTTAATGATTGACATGTCATGCAGCAGGTTTCTGTGATCCTGTTCCAGTAACTTAAATTACGACCAAGTAGCCTAGGTAGAGCTGCTCTGGTCGAGAATGTTAAAATCCCGGGCATCAAATGAATCCACAAACTGCATTGTGAAAGAGATTCCTGGCACAGCATGGCTGTCGATAGATGACTGATTGCATTTCATTGGGATTTTGAACATTTGGGGTCCCACATGGTCGCTTACCGTTTCGTGGTGGTGTGCCTGGCCTACCATTTTGTTTCAAAATGGCAATCAATGTATAGACACAACACAAAGTCGACAGATGATTTTTAAGCCAAAGTGTTTCAAAAGCCACTACACTGATTTATGTTTTATGTTTTTTTTTCCTCTTTACAGTTAAACTATCATTTACACAAAGTTAAACACACACCCATACATGCACACAGTTATTTCTGCAGGAAAAGAAACTGTGCTGACAATGTACATACAAGTACAGTGACGAGTTTGCCAAAAGGGGGTTGGTATTTGTCTTCCAAATGTGCACAAAACACACACACAAAGATACAGTAAGTCTCTAGTCTGTCACAGTTGCACAGCAGGCCAGAGGAGATAGGGAGTGTGTATGTGTATGTGTGTCTCCCGAGGCTTTATAAATGCCCCCACATCGATTTCCTCTCGCCTCTCCCTTGCTATCATCTTGCATTATGCCCTAAAGCACACGTTTAGATACACAACCGCAAAACAACTTGCATGCACACAAACATACGCTCACACACATCAGCTCACACATAATCTCTGCCCTCTCGCTGGTGCAAAAACTGTATCTGCCACAATCCCGTCAGGGCATGAAATGACTAGCGTTAGGCCAGAATAGCGTAGCTTTGCTATTGCAGGAGCTCAAAGAACATACACACACTTGCAGATACACACACATGACCTTGTACAAAGCATACATTGACCTTAGCAGATGCAGGTGGACACTATTCCTCTTTGAATTTTAATGATAAGACGAAGGCCAAGACACATTTGAGAGACAGCATTGAAGACGTTTTTAGAACCATGCGTACTGGACTGGTAACAGGATTGAGGACACATAGAAAGGTCCCCTAATACAGAAATGTTTCACTTCTGGGGTGCTCTGAAGCTCAGTGGAAAATATGTATGTGACATGTTTTGAGCCCTTAAGAGGCTGCAACTTCAGGGATAGTCAAGCCCAGAGGTTATAAATGTTTTCAGTCTGGGATCCAGTTGAAAAATGTGCTTTCCCACTTCAGAACTTGGCTTAGAAAATTGTATTATTGCCTTTTTATGTGAAGACCAGATAGACACAAAGTTTACATCTGAAGTTTAGCCGTGCTCTATGCAGCTTTAGCCTCTTAAAGTTGTTGGATGTCCTTCTGACATGTTGAACAATATCTAATTAGCAAAGAAACAAGGCTCCAGTGTTTCTTTAAGACTTTTGTTCAAAACAAACTGTCAGAAGTTTATCTCATTATATCTGTTTGCTTGTCTGTGTGTCTATGTCCAAACTGAGGAATATTCAGGATTCTTTGCATAGTGAGCATGCAAGTTTTTCCGCCGATAAGCATAAAAATGTGTTATCTGTTTGTCACAAAGACACGCTTAGCTTCTGAGAAGTTTCTTTAAATCTTGTTTCAGCATCAACAGCAGCAGGTTTGCACTCTGAATTTGGCTCGCTTTAAATAGAGTTTTCCTCCTTAAATGGGCCAGACTGTTTTTTGGAGTGAAAAGCACAGAGCAAAAAGGCAAACAGACAAACAACAAAGAATTAGCAAGTATAAGAGGAAAGAGATCGAAGAGATAATACACTGCCAGGCAGCTGAAAATAGACGAACGGCAAAATGAAACTTAACATTAGACAAACACACACCCACATATATGCACACCAAGACAAGCAAGTAATCTTTCACACAAAGACACGCACACAATACACAATTTCTTTCACTATTTATCATTGTTTGGTTTTGCTGTGCTGACGCATAATTTAGGACTTGGCTCTTTCAGCCTCGATATTAAAAGACTAATAGAAAAACAAATAGCGAAAAATAAAAAGCTCTGCTGGGGTTTCTTTGGGCCAACGTGCAAGAATATCTCACACGCACAAAATTACAACTCACGCACAATCAACACTTATGACATCCATCACCTCTATGCAAACAGATGAGACAAGCTCTGTGCTCTGTGACCACTTTAGTTTTCATTCCTGCCTGTGGACAGAGTATAAAAAGTTGCAGGGCATCCATCTTGCTTTACAGTGCTAAAACAACACACATATAATCAAACACACACATGCCATTCAGCGTTGCTATAGCGGCAGTGCTTTAGTTTGTTTCTGTTGTGATATTCTGATATATGTTTGGCTTTCTTTCAGCATTTAAAATAACTGATGTGGCTCTTCCCAGCCCCGCAGACCTGCTCTGTGCATACAGGCATCATTAATTCAGTGTACTAAAGCCTGTCAGAGAGCTTATACTCAGTGTCTCACTGTGTGTGCATACATCTATTTGTCTGCACGCTGCTGTGTGTTGCGGTTGAGTTGAATGTTTAAGCACTTCTTCAGATTTATCTTGTGGGTCAGTGCGCTCAGCACATCCAGACAGGCTTGTGCTGAGATGATTTCTGGCGTCTTTGCGTCTCTTCTAAGTGGAAATGATAATGTCCACAAAAAAAAGGACTCAAGGGAGAAAGTGAAGAAGGAAGAGAGGATGACAGGGAAGGCAAAGTAACTAATAAGACTGCCAGGAGATGGGCAAGTGAATGAAAGAAAGCAAGCAGAAAAGAAAGAAGTAATACACAGGGAAGGCAGGATAGACTCAGGGGACCGATGGATAAAAAGAGGAAATGAAAGAACAAGCAAACAAAAGAACAAAGTAGTGAGAGAGGAAATTTAAAAAAATAAATGTGTACTGTAGGAGAAATGCAAGAGTCAGAAGAAGGGAATAAAGTGAAAAATGATAATTAGATGAAAGCAATATAAAAATCCCGGCATATTGATTTTGCAAAGTGGAAGAAGAAAGTTCATTTCCCCATTGACCACTACATAAAATGATCAACTCTAATATCTGAGCCTAATAAAGCCATAATGAAGCAGCAACATATAGAGCTATGAACTGGATATTTATCATCTCTAAGACTGCAGCACACTGATGCCAATAACCGCCATATGGCACCACCCAGAATATATAGCTTTTATACAGCAGTCTCACAGTAGTACCAAACGTTAAGAAAAGAGTCAAACTGGGTTTTAATTTGACAGTTACAAATCATCGTTCAAGCAACAGAAATAATTCCCTCATTGTTTTTTCATTGTTGCTTCATTCCTTTCATGGGTCAAAGCAAAAAGATTCCTCTGACATTTTGCAGTGACAAGCATTAATTGAACATTGCTCATCCACACACAATGGAAATGTTGTGAAAACGACGCCATATTAACTCTGACTGAAACTGAATCAGCTGTCTCGCAGAGATGAGAGAAGTGCCACAGCTTTAAGATTTATATATTTACATTATCTTACGTGTCTCGTTAGTAGAGTCTTAGAATAAATGTTTTAATATCTGGCCATGTCGGGATTATTTGCTTCACTGTATCAAGTTGAGATGGAGTTGGAAATAAGAGTACACACACATCTAGACACATGAACACACAGTTTATAAATTGATCACTGTTCCCTGCAGAGAGGTTAAAAGCAATCAGACACTGACCTCACCAATGCAGTAGCTAAAACATCTGGAATGGGCAGGCGGACGGCTGAAACACCAACACACACACACACACACACACACACACACACACACACACTGTAATTCAGAACTATTGATGAACGGTTGACCTGTAATGGTCATAAAAGATATAACAGTGCCCCCTGTTGGTTTCATAAAATATTAGGCTGCGGAGCTATAGAGTAGCAGTAAACTTTATGGCATTTCAACTTCCTTAATTCCCCATAACATATCCCAGACACACACACTCACATCCCCTCCACAGAAGAACACACATAGATCCACTTACTTTGAGATAATGAAAATAAATCATGCAGAAAAACAAGGCCATCTCGTTCTTTGACTTTTTTTTTATTACTAATTTTCCTTCTTTCTCCTTCTCTTTGTTCATTTACTCACTCGTTTATCTTCAGCTCTTTTATTCCTCTCACTACTTGGCTGTGCTTTCTCCAATAAAACTAGGAAAACCTTTAAAAGTTCGAGAAAATCAAAAAGAAACACATGGAAACTGCTGCGATACAACTTTATGTCATGCAAAATCAACAGTTCCTGGCATCTATTGACTGTCTGTGAGATTAGTCCTGTCCAAAGCTGCGAGCAGTCGTGTATTGCAAAGCTGAAATCTATACAAGCCAAATGAATGGCCTTGAAACAAATGAGCCATTAGATTAGAAATTGAACGCATATTTACCTGCAGAGTGACAGAACAGGGAGTTATGGGTTTTAGAAACTTGATTCTTTTTCTCACACTCTGCAGCTACTAAAGTCGTCTCCTTCTCCTTCGACGTCGGAAACGGACCTGTGGAGTTAACGGTGCATTCGGCCACACCTCTCAATGATGACCAATGGCATCGGGTGATGGCCGAGCGAAACGTCAAAGAGGCAGTCCTTCAGTTGGATCAGACATATCGAGCATCTCAGCTGGCTCCTGCACAGGGACACACGCGGCTAGAGCTGTTCAGCCAGCTCTACGTGGGTAAGACACACATATACACACACACACACACAATTAACAACCCATATGTGCAAGAATGACACCTTTGATTGCAATTTGTACATTTAATATCCGCTTTGTGTAGGAGGGACACTCACAGAGACAAACACACCATAATTATGAGCTCTTATGTGTGAAAAGTAAATTCATAAGTACACATCATTCATGTAATTGGAGTGAATTAAAAAAAAACGCAGACATCCATTATGAGGAACATTGTTTCGAAAGTTGAAGATGTAAGCCTTTACTGGAAATTACTGGGTTCTCTCTTAAGAGACTTCAGTCCAGATTAGTCACAGCTACTGCTAATTAAGTTAATGCTAATCCATTACACACACACACATCAATTTTCTATTTTAGAATATGCACACACGTGGAAACACAGACGCACGTGTCCTCAGAAACTCATTTGTGTAAGTGATCAGAGTTTTAGTAAAGTTAAAACTCTTTGCTGGCTGTGACTAAAACTAGCTTAATTCACTTACAATGTAGAGGTCATTTCTTTCATACTTTGACTTTATATTTCTTTGGATTATTGCACAAAGAGGATATCAACCCACTGACTATCTCTCTCCCACACACATACATTGTACATCAGTTATCGTAAAAATCAAGCCCTTAATATCACACTAATTACGCCTACATTTTATTAAAGAGGTCTGGTTTTCTTCTCTCCACACAATGACTTTCATCAAGAGTTCAAATGGCAGAAGATCTGTCTAGATTTCTGTCTATGCTTTCACTTGTCTGTCTCTTTCTACCTTTTGTGCTGAGCTGTCAATACTCTCAGGCTAAAATAGTTTCAGGGATTTGCGAATAAAAGGAAAATTGCTGAGCCGGATCACAGAGTTCCTACTGTCTCATGGAAAAAGTTCTGCCCAAAGGAGATTGTTCCAAATTCCAATCAGGCATCCCAATGTGATAGCCTTACCCGCCCTGATCCCCATTTATAATATAATTTCATCGGCTCATCACTTTTGCTGATTCGAACGCTGCTGAAACATCATCACCTTATCATGTCCCAATTTGCCTCTCAGTGTATTTCTACTTTCATTTAGTGAAATGGAAAGGGGCGAGAGAGGTTTCGTCACAGCCAGGCTCGCGGCTATGAAACCGAGAACATAATGGCTTCCAGATAGTGCCTCAGCCGTCACCTCATTTGCATGTGTGTATTCTTGCTTTTCTGTCAAAGGTAGCCAGGAAAAGGTTCAGGTCTGCTGTGTGTGTGACACACAGGAGGTAGTGAAAGAAGGACGGAAAGCAAAGGAAGACTTGTATACAACAGCCACTGAGGTGACAGCACCTTCTCATATCTGATCTCTAATCCCTGCTTAATCCTCATTTGAGGATTGCTTTGGGAAGTTACAGTCCAACACACAGGAAGTGAGACAACCACTAAAGGGAAGTGGTTTAGATTTGGCCTCTGACATCCAGAAAAGATAGAGATCATTCTGTTTGATGAAGAGATTTGGAAAAGAGTGAGGAGAGCCTTGCAGACATCAAGATTTTGTCTGAACTCGCCTGATTCTTCCTTTATACATCCTCTACCTCTTCACATGTTGTCTCTGATTGATATAGCTATTTGGAAAAAAAAAACAGTGCAATCCAGAAACCTAAAAATAATTTAAAAAAATGATATAAAAAAACATGTGTTTGTTTGATTTCACATAAACACACAGTGGGGACATCCAACAGGGAGCTTTATTTTTCTCACCTTGTTCTCATGTCTGTTTCTGTATCATCTCCTTCTCTCTTCTCTCTTACTGAATCAATATGCTCCTCATCAAGCATTTGATTGCTTTAGTGTTTACTGCACAGTGGCTCATTTGCTCTAATGGCCTTGAGAGTAAATGTTACACCATCAGCCTGCTGTCATTTACTTCACACTGTTAACTTTTAGCTCCCCGATTCACTTCATACATGCACATAACTATAAATCATGCTGCATTTTATTCATTTAAAGCCACCATCTGTTCTTTTGATTTCCCTCTTGATTAATGTTCACAATCACACACGTTTATTTATGATTTTGCATGTTTTTCCTCAATTCTCTCACGGTTGGGTTGTTCTGTCTTTTCTATTTCGTTTTTCTTTTTCCTTGCCTGTGTCTTCATGGATCGACATCTTGCTTGTTGCTGCTCACTGCATGTGTGTGACACCTGTCACAGGGAAACCAGCATCGCTCACCTGCCGAGACAGTAGGTAACATTTAATGAGTACAATGAAACATCTCCTTGACATTGATGCAGACATGGCAACACAGTTACACGCCAACATACATGTATAAAGACTTCAGCTGCGGTTCAAATAGAGTGCGTTTTGTTGCACCTGATTTTTTTTTTTTGCAGCGGTGATTAAAATTTATCCACGATTAATCTTTTGAAACGCGACTCCTTGTGCTCTTATGCTGCTATTTTCTTTTTGATTTATACTATACATTAACACACAGGTGTGAGGAATTACTGGAGACTCAAGCTTATTGCAATACACAAGAACATTTTCCATGCAGGTATCCATCAGAAGCAAACCCATTATGGACCTTTAAGAGAGATAGTTGGCCGTAAACCAACATATATATATATATAAAGCACAGGGCTGGTAAAATGGAATTTATATGATAATATCTCCCTGGAAATTCCAGTAGGTTAGGAAGGCTTTGGAAATGACATTTAGACTCAAACCAATACAAATGGCACCCTAAAGTAATAAACATAGAATGGGTAAGCACTGTTCTACGGATCCCTTCAGTGTTGAGCAGCAGACAGACAAACAGAAAAAATGGGACATACCACCATTCTACTAACCTACTTATACAATGATACTGTAATAATGAAAACCAGTACAGCTGATGTAGACCTAAATGAACTGATCCACATAAATGTACAGGCATACTAGAGTGTATTTAAGTGCAGGTTTATTCATTAGTTCATTACTCAGTTATGTAGAATCCACACCAACATACACAAATACACACTTCACTGTGTGAAAGTCAAAAGGGTCACGTTTTACGACTCCTCTTTTAATTAGGAATTTAGCTTTGGATTCCATATTGTGCGTGAGTGTGTGTGCACTTGATATATACTAATGTGCGTTAAATGTTTCCTCATTAGCACATCATTACATGGTAACATAAATGTGAGCCACACACATCACACCCACGAATAAGTAGGTGCCAACACATGCTACTTGTGTTACTTTTAGAATAGAATAGAATAGAACAGAATAGAATAGAATAGATACGTTATTGATCCCTCAAGGGGAAATTCTTTTTTTCAGTCGTCTTTTTTTACATGCATTTATCTCGAAATACAACCACTCACGCAAAGGGTGGGGTTCAGTGCCTTGCTCAAAGGCACCTCGGCAGTGCCCAGGAGGTGAACTGACACTTCTCCAGCTACCAGTTCACCTATTATTACTTATTGGACTGAATTTCTGTTTGTCAGTATTTCTGCGTCACGTACTGATATACTCAATTATGTAGTTAACAGTTAACAGTAACTTCACTCTCAAAGATGACAGTAACTGTAAATATAGTATAATTTACATTTGGAGATGAAATTATTGTACATAATAAAACATCTAAAAAAATACAAAGAACAAAACCTACTTACCTGAATATTGCAATTTTTGCCACTACATTCATCCATACCAATATATCTGTGATTAACCAAAATTGACTTCAGTCAGTGTTAGTCAGGCTTTATTACACGCTGTTTGTGAGCTGTCCAAAAAACTGTGTGCACGTGTGTCTGTACCTGTGTACGTGTCCACCCTGGTCTCTGCAGACCTCAGAGCCTGCTGTCCGTTTAATCAGAGACTGATTTAGACCTGGGTAAACAGGTGGCAGAAACCTCCAGCCAATCAGTGGTACAAAATAGATTAATTAACAGGTCTACTAAAAGTCAAATCCATTGTGGGAATGGAAAGTGGAGAAAGCTTGTGAAACCCCAGCTGCATGCTGATGTGAATAACGTAGTAGCTGCATAAACTCCAAGTATGTATTAGTAATGGTATTATATCTGGGTGGTACCTTTGTGGTTAAGCTAGCAGATGTGTGTGTGTGTGTGTGTGTGTGTGTGTGTGTGTGTGTGTGAGAGAATGCAACTTTTGAGGGAGGAAACTTTGTGTGTGTGTTCAAGCCTCCTTAACATGTCTTCTTGAATCCAAAGGATGCAATTGAGAGATTTTAATAACTGAAATGCCCCTCGGCTCTTGTTGATGACAGTGTGTGCGTTCGTGTGTACACACTCATGTTTATCCACGGGTGCACTTATGTACGTTTGAATCTATACCTGTGGGTGTATGTTTATGAGTGTGTTTATTGCTATAGTCATTTAGGTTCACATTAATCTATTTAACACCCCTACTCTGTCCAAGTTAATGGGTAGTTAGACTGTAATGGTGCAAGGCCAGAATGACGATGGAAGCACTTTAGAGGAATGGCTATTGACACCCCAAGGCTAAGCATTAATGCTTGTATTGACTCATTCAAGTCAGGTGTGCTGTGTGTGGTGTGTTTTAAATGCGCGTGTTTGTCTGTTGTACGTAGTTCACGTGCTTTCAGGCATCCATTTGCGCGTGTATGCGTGTGAGATGTTCATTAAGGCACAATGTTCATTAGGCTGTTTTAATTAGTGAAGAAATCAAACGAGTTGAAGGTTGTTTCAAGAACGGCGTCACAGTCGGAGCGATTAACGTGACATCAGTGGCTTCCTCTAGGCGTTAGGATATTAACGTTTCTAAAAGAGATGAAAACAGCCTCTTGCATTCAAAATGACTTCTGTGACCCTGGCTCCTACTTATCCTCCCTTCCTTCTCTTTTTTTGTTATCTTTCCTATCTCCCAATGCTACATATCCTTGCTACACTGATGCTACCTTCCCTCGTTCCTCAGGTGCTGCAGGAGGGCAGAGGGGGTTCCTGGGCTGTATCCGAGCCCTGCGGATGAACGGCATCACCCTCGACCTGGAAGAGAGAGCTAAGGTCACACCTGGAGTCAAGCCAGGTTGCCAAGGCCACTGCACCAGTTTTGGGATGTACTGCCGGAATGGAGGGAAGTGCATGGAGAAATACAACGGCTATTTGTGTGACTGCACAGCCACTGCCTATGACGGCCCGTTCTGCACTAGAGGTGAGATGCATTTTAGGAGAGACAACTTCAGTCTCTAATTAAACAGGTAGATCATGGGACTATAAATGCCACTAAAAGTGTGTCAGACTGATTTTCTATTCAAAACTTCAGTTGCAAGACAGATCTATTCCTCCCTCTGCGGGCTTTCAGGTATTTTAATGTCAGATTTTATTTCTCTCTGCCAGCACCACAGGGTTTTTTGCAATCCTATATCTAACAGTAGCAGATAACTGAATATTTCTTTCCTTCATTCCCAGGCACCATTATGAAACCATGTTATCAATGGCATAGTAACTCTTTAGTTCACAAAACCAGAGTCTAATAGCAGTAGTTTAGCTGCTGGAGTAGTTGTGTTTCTACAAGTTTCATTGCCTGACAGCCCACTGTGATTTTTGCTGCGCTCTGTGATTTCCCTCACTTCCCATTCAGTGTGGAGGTGTTGGTGTTGAAAGTGTTTGGGCTTATGATAAAAGGCATCGATCGAGAGTCATATTGTGCTTACCCACCAATTCCCCCTGACTTTAGATGCACCCACTGAATGATAAAACTCTGCAAATACAGAGCTGAGAGATCAAACTAAAAAACAAAAATGCAAGTCACTTCACTAAGCGGTGGGTATCTTTAGGTTTTTGAAGTTCAGAGATGAGAAATGTCACACTCTAGCTCCTGCATTGTGGCACATTGCTAAAACATTGTGTATTTTTCACAGGGATTCATTAGATACCGCATTAAAGTTTGACTTCCCGAAACAAGTTTTAATAAAATGCTCTGGGGAGAAGAGCAGCAGTGCTGTCAGAGGCTTTCTGCTAGCTCCCAGTCAGAGAGTTGATCCCCGACACGTGAATTAATTTGTTTCCTAAGCCGAATAGTGTTTTTCCCCTGTGCTTGTGGCAGGGGGGTGACAAGATGACAGAAAAGCAAAGTGTGTGTGTGTATGTGTGCGTGTGCGCGTGCTAGGGAAGAGGGTGACAGTGTGTGGTGATATGTTAGTGTAAGACATGAGAAGACCTCCTCTGAATCCTGTCATAACCAATCAGGCATTTCAGGATTTAGAGAATAGAGATTACTGTCTGTGTAAGAGTGTTTGTGTGTGTGTGTGTGTGTGTGTGTGTGTGTGTGTGTGGTGTGTGTGTGTTTGTATGTCAGAAAAAGAGAGAGAGAGGCAAAGAAAGGGAGAGAGCACACCCTTGTGTCTGTTTATTTCTGTGCATGACATGTGGCTCTCTTCTTCCTTCTTCTGCCTTCTCTTTTTTTCCCTTCTCACCCATCTCTGCTTCCAGTTCTCCTCTTCTTTGTTTTTCTGTTTTCTCCTCCCTTTGGTCCCCTATTTCCATCATTCCTCTCACATGTACCTTCTTCCCTCATCTCGTTTCTCATCTCGATTCTCCCTACTGTCCTTTTCATTGACAATTCACGCCTTCCTCTTCTTGCTTCTTTGTGCTACTCCATCTTCTCCATCCTCGCTTTTCTCTTCTCCTGTTCTGCTTCTTTCCTTCAACTCCTTTCCGTATTCCTCCCTTCTATTCCCCTCATTCATCTCTGAATCTACCCTTCCTCCTCATTTCTCCTTTTTCCTCCCCCCCCCCCTTTGCTGCCCTTTCCTCATTTATACGTTACATTATACATACATAATCCATTTATACATTTATACATGGTCTACCTTTTTTTTTTTAAACTCCCCTCCAAATTTTTGTTTCTTCCTAACCGCTTTTCTTTTCTCATTTCTTTTCCGGGCTTCTCCCAGTTGCCCCTCTCCTGTTTTATTTTTCAAATTTCTCCCCCTCTCTCTCTTTAATCCCCCTCCCTCCCTCCTTGCTAGTCTCCCAGTGAGTGAAAAATGCATGAAGCCAGCCATAATTGCATAGTGCATTTCCATTGTATCCATATTTACACACTGCTCAGGGGACCCCGTAGTAGTAGTAGTAGTATTATTATACACCCTCGTTCTTCTTTTCTGCCCTTGAGGGTCATAGTGTGCACATGTACGTGGACACACACATACATAGATACCTGTAAAGGATTGCATGCTTGCACAAATTCCCTTTCCAAAATTTCTTCATGTGCTGACATAAAACACACGCACACACATCAAGAGTCTCTACCCTGGAGCAGGGTTTTCTCATTCCCTCTTATGCTTTCAGACAGTTGTGTGTGTAGCTGCTGAGGCTCTGGGCAGATAGTCAGTCTCTCTCCTTTTTTTCACAGCAGGGCAGTGAAGCCTGAGACAGGTTACAGATAGTCTCCATATAATCTACAGTTTGTATGAATAAAGATACAATTTAAGAGAGCTTTTTAAGTGAACAAGATGGCAAGATTGGGGCTGGTTGCACAAGCTCTTTGTTAAGTTCAAGCCTAGTCCTTATAAGTTTGCTAAGCGGAGATTTTCACACCACCTGATGAAAACAGGTTGCACCTAAGTGTAATGCCATTGTGATATCTCCCACTGACATAATGGTTTTCACCATATTGTTTGTTTTGGCGCTTTTTAAGCTGTGCTTAGTCTTAGATCACCTTCTAGCAGGACATAATGCTGGCCTGCCAAGCTACAAACCTTCACATATTACAGCTAAACAATAGGTTTGTGAAAACAGTTGAGGCAAGAAATCGGTAGTGCAGTAACAGATTCATATTTCATCAATATTGCATAGTTTTACAGTTTGATCTGAATTCCCTCTGCTTTCCACTGTATGGACTCCCTGAGAATGACTTGTCAATCACAAGTTAGCCACACCCTAAAGCATTTCCTGCTTTATCCTCTATTTTACTCTAAATGGGACCATAATTTACAAAGTGAACATCATGCTGTATGTAAGAAGATTTGAAACTAGCGGCCATCATCTCATTAGAAAACTGTTTACCTAAGTCATAAATCAAGTGACAAATAGGGTCATTTTTCCGTTGCAGTCAATGCAAATGCATTTGTTTTTGCAATCAGTGGTTGCTGGTCATTAGGATGACTGCAGGTTTAAAGGCATAAAGATGTCTATGGACATAAAATATCTGACATGACACTAAAGAAATATATATGAAATTATCCTAAATTACGACATAAGGTGGTGAGATTTTTAAATAATCTTTATCCAAGGAAAACTGCAATGGTCATATAACATTAGCTGGATTGGCGTAATCAGATATTTCTCACTCACTCTAAAATGCTTGAATGCTTTAAGCTTGTCTCACCTGACACAAAACGCTGTTTGATTATGATGTACTGCATTAAAAATGATTTTTCTTTTCATTTCACAAAAGTAAACATTGACCACAAAAATGGTAGCATAATTAGATACTTCACACTCATTTTAACTGTATGATTGTTAATACTCTACTATATACTGTTGTGACACGCTTACTGCCACTAGGGTTCTCTCAGCACAAAGAGTCAGAGTCCAAAGCCCGTTTCTTAGGGATCTTTATTGATTTCGGCTTATTCCATCAATTCCAGACACTCTGCAGCCGTTCGCAGGCCTCTTGCTGCCGTCTGCTGTGTGTCTCTCGACTTCTGCCCGTCCTCCCTTCCCTGGTCCAGCACGCTCAGCACATGTTGGAAAGAGGGAGAGTGAT
Source organism: Larimichthys crocea (assembly GCF_000972845.2). NCBI lineage: Eukaryota > Metazoa > Chordata > Actinopteri > Sciaenidae > Larimichthys > Larimichthys crocea. The sequence continues at coordinate 13,029,557 of NC_040033.1, read as the reverse complement.
TAGACAGTTGGCTACAGGTGTGCACCCCCCCGGCACCGCCCTCCTGAGCCCTCTCCACACCTCTCTCCTGCAGCTGATGTACCATGCCCCCCTCCACAACTATATATATACATATACTATATATTTTTTCGTGTATTTCATGTGTGCATAACTTGATTTAATTTGCAGTAAACCGCTAGTGTGAAAGTTGCTAAGAAGTTATAAAGGACCTTATGGATTATGACCCAATCCAGCAAGTGTGAAATTGGAACTATAACAGAAGCAGTATTGCTTTTGAACAGTACAATCACAGGAGGTTAAACAAACAATGAGCTTATAAGTTGTGAGGTATGAAGCAAGCTATTTTTGTCCTCTGTCAATAGATATTGTGGTTTGTTTTGTTGATTTGATTTAAGGAATTCAAAGAAGCATGCTGCTCTGATGGCAATACTGCATTTTGTCTAATTTAAGTCTGATTCAGTTAATACCCAGTAGCATGGCTCTTGGCAGACAGTGAACAATCCAGCCACATTAGAAAATGAAGTGAGAAGCAGGCTATTTGAAAACCTCACAAGCTCTCTAGCTGGTTAACACAGAACAATTGCTAAAATGGGTCTCTCCAGACTTCCAAAGCTTGAAACTATAACACAGCAGAACAGAGGATAAAATTGTGGTGTAGCTGAATAGAGGCAAGGTTTACGCCAATAGCAGTCAGAGGACTTGCCCATTTTCTAGTAATAAGCCTTCCATTAAATTTAAGTAATGTAGCTTGAAGTATTTATTGTACTGTGTCCGATGGGAGACGATGGGTGAAGTGAAGCTTTAAAATAAGATGCATAAATGTGTTCACTTAGTATTCTTCACGCGTATTGGGTTTAGATATATATTTTCACTAGTGCAGCTGAGAAAAGGCAAACATTTCAAGAAATATTCCATTGCCTTTACACGCACACACTACCCTAGACTCAGTTCTCTTTCATTTCAGGCAAATTGTGGCTTATATCTCCTTTATAACTGACACACGGACAATGTGCATGCATGTACATACACACACAATGAACACAAACAAGAAGGATAATAAAAGTATGGAAGAAATTTAGATCCTTTCGTCGCAACACTTGATTACACAAATTAATAAGTCTCCTGGACTGGCTGGAATATGTCATTAGGTCTTGTTGTACAGGTAAACAATGCATGTTTGGTTTCATATGCTGGAGCACAGCAATTTAACACCCACTTTACTACACCTCATGAACACAGCCATATTTATGTGTGTGTCTGGCAATATGTCTACCCTCTTGTTTCTTGGCAATGTGTGAGTTTCCCTGTGGCTTCTTTCTGATGGAAGGGGGATTATTTCTTTTTCTTTCTTCTTTGCTTTGTGATGCATAGATGTACAATTCAACTGTTTGTAGTGCAATAAAAACAAAATCTCTGTCTTAATTTGTGTCTTATGTTCACCTGCTTGCATTACCTGTGTGTTTATACATTTTTTCCTGTTTTCTTTTATCATCTCATCCAGATGTTGGGGGTTTCTTTGAGGCAGGAACGTTGGTCAAGTACAACTTCCTGCCTGAAGCAGTTGCGGGAGCCAGTAGGGACACAAAGATTGTGACCCACGAGCTGACGCCACATGAAGTGAATCTAACAAAGGAGGAAGTGGCCTTTAGTTTCAGCACATCCAATGCTCCAGCTATTCTGATGTATGTCAGCTCCAAGACGCAGGACTATCTGGCTGTTGTTTTAAGGCAGAATGGTAAGATCCATCCTCCATTTGCACAAGTTATCATTACTCACTACTGAGAAGTTTGCTTGCAGTGACTTGTTAGTGCTGCCAAGTACTTCTTCTTTATATATTTATAGATTTCTGGGGGACATTTCCTTTTATTTAGGACAGTGACAGTAGAGAGAGACAGGAAGGGCAGGGCAGACACAGGGGATGACATGCAGGCTGTCCTTGCAGCACCGTTTGGAAAGTTCTATAATCTCCAAAAATCCTCTTCAGTCTGTGGCCTCCCCCTGAGCAGATGGCAGGATACAAATTGCTTTGATAAATTAGAATATACAGTAAATTTGCAGTGCCATCTAGCGTTTCAGCAACTAATGTGCACCATCACCAAAATAAAGCTACAAAACACATTGTCAGGGCGTGCTGCTAGAAGTTCTTGCCCCCCCCTGCACTGTCAGGCCTTCGAGACAAGAAATATCTATAAAGTCCTGTCAAGCCACAAGCCCATTTAATCATTTAATCACCACTCTTTCTTACCTCTGCTTACACTGTCACTTCAAAGAAGGAAAGTAAATCTTGGCCTTGAGTTTAATCAGGATATGTTTGGAAGAAAGAAAATATCAGAATAAACAACATTTATTTAGTGATCAAGCAGAAGTACACTCAGTATCTACAGACTACAGTCAGTAATAAAGTTTTTACACACACTACTTGAAAATATCTACAAATAATTCTTATTCAGGTGTTTATTGATGAGCTCTCATGCTTAAGTCATAGAGGAGTGGAAAGGGAGATGTTGAGCAGAGATGTGAGGTTTTATATGACCAGACCAGGTTTCAAACCACTGGCCTGCATGTTTTTTAGGTTCACTACAGGTGCGGTATAACCTGGGAGGTCTGAGGGAGCCATTTGCTATAGATGTGGACCAGCGTAACCTGGCTAACGGACAGCCACATAGCATTAACATGTCCCGTGTCGACAGAAGCATCACCATCCAGGTACAGACCGCACAAACACACACACACACATCTGAACGCTCACTAATACATACTTTAGGCTTTTAGTTGATGCTCAGAACCCGAAATACTTACATTTCAATTTCAAGATCCTACTTACAAGCAACCAAGGAGTGGCTGAAATAGGATTGCAGTTGCAGCTACATGCTGGCAAAACTCTCTCACACACACATATTCAATCACAAGTACACAATCACACAAGCCCAGTGAGTGTTAACTGAATGGTTTGCATTAAGTCAGTGTCCTGCAGTGTCCTGTTCTGTCTTCTGCTGTGATGAAACCACTTGTCCTCTGCCACTGTTAATCCACTTCCAGTAGACAGCCTAAGTATAGCAACAGAGAGAATGAATCGATCTGTGTGTTTGTATGAGTGCACAGTGTTGTGTGATTGTGGCTGCATATAATCGTGTGTTTGTGTGTGTGCGCAGATATTTAACAGTGTGTATTACTGTGTGTGTATGAGACAGAGCGAGAGAGATACTGTGCATGTTTGTGCTTGTGCGTGCTAGTGGATTTGCACATATCTGTGTGTGTGTGTGTTTGTGTGTTTATGTGTGTTGACAGGGGGTTGTTTGTGTGCTCTTGCAGTTAAACAGCTTAGTGCAGATCAATACAGGCAAGCCTCTGTCAGTAGCTGTCAAGGATGGAGTGAGAATTCAGCTAAACTATTACAGACTTTGTTCTCAGTTAAAATGCTCAGATTTGGCTGCAGGCTGCAATTTAAGGAAACCACCTGTAAATCTGAGTTATTGGTTGCATCTGGATTACAATAAATGTTGTAGTTGCATTGGCAGCTTGCCAAAAAAATAATAGTCTTTTCTAAAAATCAACTTGAATTCTTGAACTTAACATCTACACAACCAACCAAATGATCTATACAACCATTTCTGTCAGCGTGGCCTCCTGTATAATGTGCAATTTAAATACCAAGTTTGCACATCATGTAATCTGACATTAATACTTCACACTTACACTTATAATATAAGTGTCATATTATAACATTTTTGTAGCTGTTCACACATTTCATAGAGTGTGTTCCCTTTGGTTTCCTTTGCATCGGTGTATACAGTGTTCCGATTAATGAATCATCCATTTACAATTAGATGATGAACAGTCTGAGATATATTAAGAAAAATTAGTGCAATTAGTGCAATTCAGTTTGGCAGGCTGGTTCTGGGCCCGCGGGCCACATGTTTACCACCTTTGTAATTTGATAGATGCTCAGGTAATAGCAGTACATAAATTGAAATGAATGAAAAAAACATCCAGATATTATGTGAATGGGGACACTAATAATGCCACCAGCCACTGTATTATCACTGTATGCAAACAAATTAAGTATGAATGTGTTTGCAGGGTGTTCAAATGAATACGATCGGGAAATTAATGAAATACATACGCAGGAAATGAAAACGCACATATCATTCAGTCAGATCTTAGGGCACAAGATGATATATATAATTTAGTGGAGTGTATAATAGATAATAGAGACTGAAGATGTAATTAGTTGTGCTCTTTCAGATTCTGCCCACAGTGGTCACGATGTCACCCTCTGTTGTAATAATTGATGACTGTGATGACACTTGCTTTCATTAAAGTGAAATAAATTGTTGACCTGAATTAATCACACAACCCTGACAAACCTATAATGACTGCATTGCATCTGTACATGGAGCTATGATCCCATCTATACAGGAATATCATCGCCTACATTCAAGCACCACAGTAGAAATAAAAAAAAGTTGCAACAGAAAGAAAATTCAATTGAAACATCCGATGGAAAAATATCATCTTCATTTTCTGAGCAAATCACATCCTGCGGCTGCTGATCACCCCAGAGGGAGCACTTCAACACAATGCATCCATTTTTACTGGTATAGAAAGCGGTCAGAGCAACTGTACGATTCTTTGCTCATCACACACACATAAATACATGCATGCACACACCTTCGATTCCCACTGGTTGATCGCAGCTGAGATGTGTCTAGATATCAATGTTCAGCCCAGTATTCAGTGTGTGACTGAAATATTAAATCGAATATCCCCAGTTTACCACTCACCATGTGTTCAGGCTGTACTCCTTTGAATCTTCTGGTCTTTTCTAAAAAATAAATTATAGCTTCAGCACTTAAACAGTGAAGACTGTTTAGAGAATTTAGAGAGCCCTGCTGATGTATCACTGATGTGGTAATTTGGATTTAAGAAATCAGTAAGGGAAACTGTGGGGGAGGGATGGAGAGAGAAAATAGATGAAGTTTGTAGATAGGGCATGAAAAGTAGACCCAGACGGTATGCTAATGAAGATAACTTTGATGAATGAAACGTTTTCATGTCATGCCTTACTTCCTCAGGGTTCTTTTCAAGGTACAAACACACACTTAATATCCACACGTAAACAGATGTGGACATGCATACCAACAGACACGCACGCACAAGTGAGATCTTGTCAGGTCAGCTCGCTACAAAGGCTTCTTCACTGCTACGCTACCAAAACAACATTACTCAGTCTAATTCATCTGTCCACTCCACTGCTCTCATCCTGTCTCTTCATACCTCCCACCTTCTGGCTTCTCACATACTCTCAAGGGCTTTTAGTAATAGTTTATTTACTTCTAGCAAGGAACCATGACTGCAATTCACATTCACACTAATAGGATGGGACATATTCCATGCTGGATAAGAGTAGCAAGAGAAACACTTGGCAAGACTAGGGAGTAGGTAGCACCAACAGGAACTGTCAGTCTGGTTACTTAATTCTCAAATATAGCATACATACACAGACATATCAAGCAACATTCTTCCTTATGCAGATGCCATGATTGATTCTTAAAAACCTCAGAGTTAGTATCGAGCTAATCTCTATAAACCACATATGAATGCAGAATCTGTAGGTAAGGGACCAGGATTTTGGCACCAGAAGCCTTATGGTTTCTGTTTGTATGTAGAGTAGTATTAAGTAGTCGTGTTTGAGCAAGCCTTTGGTTGCAACAGTCCAAGGAGTACAAAAGAGGCAGAATGCATTGCCTGCATGCCCTTTATGCATTTTCTGGATATCCACTGGCTACACCTGAAGCTCCGAGACATTTGCTGTCGCCCCCATGGGCTAAATTATTGTCAGATGACAGCCAACGGGTTCTGAGATTGCCAACTAGCTAGTTAACATAGTGAAGCATTTAGCAGCCAAAAGCAAGAGTTGGTGGAGACTAAACACAGCTGAAGGGAGAGTGGACAACTCCAGATGTTGCTAAATATCTGCTACATGTGTAAATAAGATGCAGTTTGAAGTTTGCTATATGATATGTCGGTGTTTACTGCTTGTTTCTGCTTCCCCCAATAGGACATAAAATGAGTTAGTGTAGATTTAAATAGTCAAAACATCTTCAGACCTTTTTCTATAATGTATCTTGTACTTTAGTCGTTCAGCGAGTTCTTTGATACGCTATCCATCAAGAGCATTTATAGTCAGACAGAACAGGCAGAACTTTGACTGTTTTTGAATCTTCAAACTTAATTATCATGAGCTGAAATGTACACTTGCTAATTACACAGTCTGAAATTGAATCACAAATGTTTTGCATTATGAATTAAACATGCCAGTTTTTATTTGATAGCATGTCATCAGTATTTCAAATTTAACCAACCCATCATTATATGGCTTAAATGCTCATCAGAAGCCCTTGTTGCAGCTGCTCTCATCTGAGATATAACAACATGAGTGAGAGGCGGAGATATGAGTCAGATGCAATAAAAGTCAGTTATGCTGGTGGGCCTGCCAGTGAATCAAATTCAATTTCCAGGGTAAAAGAGCGAGTCGAGTGTTTACCTGAGGCTGTGGAGGTCTCACTTCTCTGCTATCAGGGCTGCAAATCTTAAAGGCGTTTAGACAAGCGACTGTTTAGTTTAAAGACATGACAGAGAACAAGTAGGAAGACAAGTAGGAGTGTGGTAATTGGAATCTGAGAGGGGAAAAAAAGCAGAACAGAGATGGAGAGAAAAGAAACAGAAGGAATAGAGAGTCAGGGTGAAAGGAGCGTGTTGAAAGAGAAATCTCCTGTCTATTGATAAAGAAAATAGACACACAAAATATGATAACAAAGATCACTTTGATATTTATGTTACTGAACATCTTCATAGTCCCAAGGCTAATGTGTGGATTTTCATGTGCACACAAATACCTACTGAAATGTAAGTACAGGCATACAGAGTGCAGTGCACGTAGCAGTTTTTAAGAAGTCTGTGAGGTCTTGTCAGGTTAGCTTGTTATCAAAGGCATACCAAGGCTAGATCAAAATAAATTCCCATCTCTCCATCTCTGGCTTTCCCTTTCTCTCAACCTAGCTCGCTGTGAGGGTTTAAAGATGAAAGTGTGGAATCCCTTCAGGCACAAGACATCTCATCTCTGTTTCCTCCTCTCCTCTCCTCTCCTCTCCTCTCCTCTCCTCTCCTCCGTGGTGAGCATTAATGTGGCTCTAGCTGGTACAGAACAATAATTCAGCACTGATACTGATATTTATGTTTAACTTCATTTAAAAAAAAAGAAATGTGCGTTTATTTGTACTTAGTTTCTCTAATGTTTAATGTGTGATTGGACTATCTTTTGTCCCTCAGATATCATTAGGGAAACAAAAAAGTTGCCACAAAAGTAAAAAAGTTCTGAGTGTACTGTAAATTAGTTTCAATATATTCAGCACATTGGCTAAATTAGATTCTTTTGAGCACATAGTTAGGGAAATAGGTTTCACCCATTGTTAATTTTCTCTTTGTCTAATCCCTGATTACTTTGCTTATGTAAGCTTTATGTAACCTATGAGGCCAGAAGCTCATAAAGGAGAAAACCGTGTTGTCTAAAGATCCCAATAATTGTGGTTGTAATTGACAAAGTTTGGTAAAATGAGGTTCTTTTCCTTGGTTGTCTTTCCTCTGTGGACCTTTTCGTGTGGTTTTGAGACTCAGACCGCCGTCCCTTACTGTGCAGCCAATTTGTTTTCACAGATAAAAGTAAATAAGCTGAGCGCAATTTAATTGTGCCCCATTATCCCACCCTCCAGTCACCGTGGAAAACAAAACCCACACAATGCTCCTCTGAGACCCGGCTTTTGGAAAGAATCAAATTAGGATATGCTGCGTGTGTGTGTGTGTGTGTGTTTGGAAAGAAACAGGGAGAAAATTGTCTGGAAGGGTAGGGGGTAGAAAGCTTTTTCTGTATGGATTCAAACTTGTAAACAAGAACAACTACACACACATGCACACACAAGTCTCAGCCCTTTAGTGAGAGTCCAGCACAGCTCCCAGCCGACAGGCCAAAACAGCTATTCAGCTCATCAATGGAACAAATTTCCAGTAAAACGCACAGTAACAAAAGTCATTTTTTTCAATCAACCTCCCCTGTCCAGGCTTGTGGCGTTGGTATGCATTCTGCAGACTGGTGTATGCCGAGATACAGTCCTCCTGTGAGCAGAGAGAAGGGGGGGAAGATCTTTTATTTCTGGAACACACAGAAACCAATTTGTGAGATTGAAATGATTCTCGTCAATAGCACCGGCTGAAGCCTTCAAGCTAATTAGAAACTTCAATGAAACAGCAATAACAAGTTAATTATGTTGCAGGGATATTAAAGTCATGTATTCCCTTCCTCCATCACCCTCTCTGCTCTCACATCTTCACAGACGCTCGTCTTTGTAAACATGCTGCTTATTCTGTCTCGGTTTTAAGTCCTGGGGAAAGGCTTTGAACCCACCGCAGACTTTAGAGATTGCAGATTGTGAATTAATGTGTGACCATTTATCTCGAGTCATGGTGAAGAGCTGTTTGTTTTCGGGGTCATTACTGGGGATTCACTTTGCATTCAGCCATGACTTGCTTCACTAGACAAAAAGAAATACCAACATTTTCAGCTTATAAGCCAAATAAGATGTTTTCTTTAATCATTTGCAGTGACAGTATGGAGTTTGATGCATAGGATAGATGCCTCTGTGTTGGTATTTTGAACAGGGATATAGCTCGGTAGACACTACTTGGCATGAAATTTTCTCCTAGTTTACAGAGAAAGATCATGATTCGTGGGAATAACATGAAGATTTATTAACTTTCCAGTTTCCCCTGAGCTTCCCTGACATTTTAAAACCACAAGAGGGAGCCATTGAGCTTTTGATTGTGCTGTGTTGTAGATTTGCATTGCTTGACAGCAATGAATCACCGTCTCTTCTTCATCATCTTGTGTCCTCTGTTTAATGTGCTGATGCAGGGGCTGGCTCTTTTGAAAAGGCTGTGGTCAGGAGTTTCAGATCCAGACTCTCTTTTAAAGTGCAGATTCTAATACATTATCTCTCACTCCTGCTCTCTCTCACTGTTTCAGTTGGATCATTACCCTCCAGTGAGCTACACACTCCCAGATGCCTCAGACACACAGTTCAACCTGGTCAAGACGCTGTTCTTGGGCAAAGTCTTTGGTGAGTATGTCAGCTCGTCTTCTCTGCTCACATTTTAGAATTTGCACTTCATACTGAGTTAACTTTTACCATATTTATTAGATTATCTGCTCCACTCCATTCCCATCACATCATGGTTCAACTAGTTCTTTAGGAGCTTTTTCAGTGTTAAGAATCTCACTGTATATTCATTGTTTATGTTTTTATGAGGTAAACATAACATCTCCTATCAAAACATAAAAATCCTGGAGTTGGGATATGAACACAATGTTTTGTTTTGTTTTTACAGCTGTTGTAATATTTTATATAGTGTATATTTATGTTATGGTGTGTATATTGAGTTATATTTCTGCAGTTTCTCTTTATAGATAAACCATCTCATTTACAAATGTGTCCTTACAACACAAACATATACATAGATCAACATTAATAGAGGCCAATTGAGAATACAAGCTAAATTAATAAAAATCCAAATACACAAACACCTCCACATTTGTCTCTATTCTGTCTGACTCAATAGAAAAGAGAGTAATTACTCACTATGTCCACTAGAGGCTACCAAAGGATTGCAGAGGGATATTGGTGCAGCACTTGATCCCAGCTGCATCCATCTCTGCCTGCATGGGTGTGCAGGCACATTTGTGACAAAATCTGGCGTATAATATGTTAGAAAACTTCAAATGACCTTGATAGTTTTTGTTGCCTAGCGTGCAGGAGTCCCACAGTGCATGGATAACTGTCAGAGCAAAAGAATCCCCAACCTTTACTTAAGGTGGATTTTCCTTTTTATGTTTATGTGGATTTACTGCGACAGCTAGTCTAAACAGAGTCCTAAATCTTCATTTCAAACACCTTAGACTTGTTTAAACCTAATTTGCTTCTTGTAAGTAGGTGTGGTTTATGGCTTGATTTTGATTGGTTAGTAGCTTCTTTAATTACTCATAGTTTGCCTCTGATAGAAGATTGTATTTCATTCTTTTCATCTTGCTGCAGCTTGCTCTAGTCTTCCCTTTCTTTCACCTCATCTCCTTTGTCCTCTACCTCAAGTGCTGAGAAAGTCAGTGAGGTTGAAGTAATGGCCGACTTCACTTACCAGCCAGAACTATCGACTGCTGCACACGCCACCAGAACCCCTGGGAATACAACCCTGCGCACGCACGCACACAGACACGCGAATGAGCACACGCGCACACACAAGACGCAGCCATCCATCTTCACCCGCCTTGCACAGATGCTTTAAGGACACACAGGACAAAGTCACCTCATATGCAGGCTTACACTTTGCACATCAGTAGACTCAACTTAGTGAAATAAGTCTCTAACATTGTGGCAAACATCATACAGAACAATACGCATAAAGACAACAAGTGAAAAATAAGGTCATCGCATTGAAAAAGAAAGAGGAAAACAGAAGGATGACAGGAATATTGTGATGAGAAGAACAGACACAGAGAGGAAACCGAACAAAAGCTGTCATTTGGTTTTGTACATTTCATCAGATCTGTTCCTCGTCTGTGTTGGGACCGCAGAGACAAGAGAGGCTGTCAGACAGCTATCAGATTCTCTATTTCTCGGAGACAGAGACTCTGTGTTTGATCCAGCACACACACAAACACACACACATTCTGATCACAGCGACATCTCCTCCATCTCCTCTCAGTCTGCTGACTATGTGATAGCATAAGTCTGTTAGAGAAAGATGGTAGAAGTAAAGCAATGTCGACATTAAAGAAGTAGATATACACAGAAAATCACCATCAATATACAGTAAAGATGTGGAGGGTTTTTTTCTATGAAATAACTCCTTAAATAACAACTCTTCTCACAGTTATTTTCTGTCTCCATCCACTCCCAAGGTAAGGACTTATGGGTGCTATCATTTAGAGCCCCAATGACCAATTACCATTCATTCATCTCTTCATTAGCTGCTCCTACATTTTGCCTGTAGGCTGCAAATGGCATAAAATACCTCCACAGTGCTGGTATATTTTCATTTTTGCACCTCACACTTATTTTGTTTCTTCCACATTAGACATTGACATTTTTTTCTGAAACAGTGCAAAATATGTTTAAAAATATGCCCTTTGTAAGAGTTAAAATTGTAAATAAGATTTTAAAAAACTGCCATCAATATGGATCTATATTGTCAGTTGTCGGAGACTACAACAATATCAGTAAACTTGTGTCTTACTCCTCAACATACATTGTTTTTTTTATGAATTTTGTTTTAAAGTTCAAGCTTAACGCCTGTAGAATAATGGACACTGCATAACAGTGGTTAGTATTGAAATTATTTATTGATTAGTCAATCGACAGAAAAACAGTCAACTGCAGCTTCAACTATGTTAATAATCAATCAATTGTCATTTTTAAAAATGGCGAACATTAGCAAACTTCTAGTTTCTCCAATATGATAGTGTGCTGCTTTTATCTGTAAGTTGAATGTCTTTAGTTTTTAGACTGTTGGATTTTGGACAAAGGATTTTTATATGAATTTGATGTGCTCTGCAAAATTATGACCGGCATTTTTACTATATATTTTTTTACAATAGAACATAATAACTCATCTCTCAATTGACTAAATAATCATCTGATTGTTCAATAACCAAGGTCATTGTCATTGCACTCCTGCCCGATATATAAAAATCTGACTGTAGTGCTGTGGTTAGCACAATATAACTCAATTTCTGAAAGAAAACTATGTTTACCTACTCGTGTTTGTATAGTGTTGACTGTGCAGCTTTGTTGTAGCTGTCGATGTGCATATCTCAGGTTCAGGGTCATGAAATCTACTTTTTCTTTTGTTGCCAAGGGTAATTGTGCTTAAGTGGTATCGATCATAAAACACAGGGATGATTCAGCACATGCTACAGTATATGCTACTGTAACTGCTGTAGCTTGATACTTAAAGGGATAGTTTGGTGAGGTATTTTGAAGTGGGGTTGTGTGTGTAGCATGTGTGATAGCCAGTGTCTTATCTACAGTAGACAGCTGTCCTGTCAGTAGAACTGAGCCTGTCAACAGCAGAGCATCCCTCTACTCCTGTGCCGGGATCTCTTTTCCAAACTAAGGGTGCACTGATCATTGTCTACTCTAGGTAATACACAAGTATGCATTAGCAATTCACACAACTCCATTTAAAAATTCCTAAGCTATCCCTTTATGTTATAGTACACAGTGTGTGAAGGTAACTATACTTCACAGCCTATTTTTCTATGCAAGGTAAAGATGTAAGAGTGCATGTCTTTTCTTCTATCATGCATCCGTGTGTGTTGGCTGGTGTGTGGGTTGATGTATTGCGCATGGGTCTGTCCTCCCTAGATCTCTGCCTCCCGGTGGAATCGATGGGGGGAGATGAGTCATACATTAGCCAGAGCAGCAGGCACGCTCCGAACCCAGTCCTCAGAGCCACAAATCTGTCTGTGAGCACATGCGTGTGAGTGTGTGTGCGTGGACTTTATGTGAGTGTGTCTATCTAAGGGAATAGACTCAGGGCCAAAGGCAGAGAGAGAGAGAGAGCAAGAAAAATAGTGACACTGTGAAAGTGCTATTAGAAACAGATGATTGTTGCCCTGAGGGTGATAGTAAAGGACATGTACATCAGTACAACACTGAAATTCTGATTTCTTTCATCTGTTTTTTTTTTTTATTCCCCTAGCCTCACTTGTTCTATTAACACTGTCCAAACACATTTAACACGTTGTTCCCTGTGGGTGCTTGCGAATTATTTTACACAGGCTGCCATTCTGAGAAACTCTTAACCCTGTGCCTGTACAAATGAAATCTTACCAATGTTTTAAACAATATGTGTCATCACTGTATATCTACATGTGCCCACTGAAGAATTTATGCCTCTCATCATCTAATTTAATGTGTCAGTAACCTTGTAGATCAAGATGACATTGGCTTTGTCACATGAAAATCAAGCTAAAGGCAAACCTGTAAAAAAATAAATAATGGGATATATATATGTTTTCGTGAAAATAAGAATGAAAATAAGAATGGTTGTGTTTTCATTGCCTTAGAATGAACATTTTATATCTGCTCACTGTAAATTCTCCTCCATGTTTGAAAGCCGAAGGTAAGGCGAGGGGTATTCAGATGGAACACCGTTGTTATTAATATAGAAGTGTTGTTTTTTTATTGTAGCATTTATTTAAACAGTAACATATTTAAATTAATAAATCTCCCTGTGCAGCCAGTAGTAGCAGTCAGCTGCTGGTAGGTCATGGAAACATATAGCTGAGGATCATAATTAAATGACTTTACTGTGACTTTATCAAGAGCGAACAACACTTTTCACCTGTAGCTTCTTCTACTTTACTCAGCAAAATTACCTGAGCACTCACATGAATACATCTGGGTCATATGACTAGTTAATACAATGCTCCTCAAGTGTTTTAAAGTTTTAAAGTTGAACATCTGAAATCACGATAATATAAAAAAACATAATATATAATTACATATTTAAAAGACATGAACTGTTTAATATTATACAGACAGTGTATAACATTTGTAGTGTAGGAGAAACTACATTTGTACATCAAGTACATATTTAAACACTTTTTAAGAACACAATTTCTGAACACGTGGAAATGTTCCAGCATGTTTGACATACAGTATATAGTGTGGATGATCAGCATAAAGTTGTTTAACGAACCACGCGTCACACTTTCCTGTTTCATTTCATCAGTTAGAATATGATCAGCAGGACAGCACATTAATGAAACATCTTATTAATTCTCGTACATTTCACCCTTCATCAACTGTCAGCAGCTTCCACTTTACACGTCCCCTGCGTGTACGGCATTTGCTTTCAACATCAGTGCATTAATGAATCATTTAATTGGGCTGCTGGCATATTGAGTATATTTTGGGGGGGTAGGAGTGCAGTTTTTGAGTTTTTGATTCAGCACTCAGCTCCTGGAGTCATAGTAGTGCTGAGTTGATTTATTATAACTAAGTACAAATTACATGTCCTTTACATTACTGCTGACTGTTGCCAACATGCCATGATGAAGTTCAGTTAATTTCCCCCCTTCCAGGCAGCCACTGGTTCAATGTCTTTTGTGCTCTGACCTTTGAGCAGACGTCCTGACTGTGATTAAAGCGCTGATCAACCCTGATGTTAGACAAGGCTGATAACACAGAGTAGTTTTCTCTTATCTGTCTCCAGGCTTTGTATCATCTGTATGCTAATTCTATAATCTCTATCATCTCAATGTGCCTTTAAATCGAGGTGGACGTACCTGTACGGCCACTGCTTTGTGTGTGTGCGTGATTGTGCCTGCGCGTGCAAGGATGACATCATGCTATCCTCTCCACTAGTTGTACTTTATACTGGTGAGTCCTGTTCCATGGCTGTGGGTGTCCGGGATCCAGGTTTTCTCCAGCTGCTGTGTCGGGAGTGGGGGTGGGACCGCACTGCAGCGAGAGAGAGAGAGGGATAGAGGGAGGTAGAGACAGAATGAGAGAGAGATGATTGCCAATGTAGAACGGTGTTAAGAGATCCACATACCAGAGAGGAGGAACGAGGGAAAGAAGAGGAAGCAGGGTTGCCTCACAAACTGTATACAGCCACTGCTGCAAACTCCACATAGGTAACTATAGTTGGATGCGTTTGTGTTTATGTGTGTGCGTATATATACCTGTGTGTCTTCATCTGTATGCATTCTGGCACATGCATGAGTGTGCCAGGGTCTAAGTCAGTCTTTCCTCTTTTCCTAAATGTAAAATTGTTTTTGCTGCTAAACATGAGAAATAGAGCCTTTCTATATCATCATGAATTGAAATGAAGCCAAATGTGTGATGCTTTTAAATTTTAAATGCCATCTAACCCCTGAATTAATCAGATTGCAGGCAAATTACACAGAACCTTGGTGTGTGTGTGTCTGAGTCAGAAGGAAAATGAGCCATCACAGAGAGTGTGATATTAATTATTTTACAGTCTGTGTGTTATGTCTGTCTTTTTTGGCTTCTCGTTGAAGAAGGAGCTAGAGGTTGCATTGTTAAATACACCTATGTGTGTACGTGTGTTCAGTATCTGAGGGTGTTGCAACCACAGGTGTATCTTCATGTCTTCAACTAACTAGTCATGCATCTACTTCACCTCTTCTTTTCACCTCCTCCCTCCTTGGTGTTCTTAGTTCACCACTTTGTGTTTGTTCACGCACCACACCACCTCTCTTTGCACATCTCTGTTCACTGCAGTTCAGTTCAGCTCCATGTTGTTTTTTAAGATCACCACAAGCAAATGCTGACATGAGCAAGAATTAAAAGGAAAAGTTATTATCAAACTTTGCATTGGGCGTTAATATAGAAGATATCTACACAGAGAAAAAGCACAAATATTAATATCCTTTAAAAAAATGTACAAAATACACAAATCAATTTGAAGAGAATTTAAGAGCACTGTGAACATTTCCTCTCATCTGTAGGTCACTATTTCTCACTCATCTTTTTAATCTTTAGTTTATTTTTCACTTTTATCAATTCATTTTCATAAAGCTTTCTCTCATTTTTTTATTTATATCTGCCCCTCTCTCTCTCTGTACTTCAGCTGTGACCACTGACTGTGTCCATGTGTGTGTTGCTACGTGTTACATATTTATTTCTGTATTACAAAGGGTGTGGTGGCTAGATTTGCATTAATATTCTTTTGATGTGCCTCAAATGCATCATACTTTCATTAACACCCCCCCTTCCCACCCCCCCTTTTTTTCCTGTCTCTCACCCCAGCATCAGCTTCCATTTGTTGCCATGGCAACTGTGTTTGATCTCCTCTACCCTAGCCCCTCCATTCGAGCACCCTTCTTATCACCCCAGTTCCTTCCCACTCTTCTTTTCCTTTGCTGCCACTCACTCACACACACAAACACACCAGACACACTCTTCTCTGTCTTTTGTCCTTCGCCTCTCATGTCTCTCACCTTTCCCCTCATCACCAGCCCTTTTTTGAAGAGGCAGCCGCACCCTCCCCCTCTGCTAGTTCTGCAGTTCTCTCCATCTTCCCCTCTTTTTTCATCCAAATTATTTTTTTATCCCCTTCATGCAACCCCCCCTCACCCCCACAACACAAAACACACTACAACCCGTTCTCCTCACTCCAGCCCTCTCCTCACAGCTTTAGGTGCTACCTCACCTTTTGAATTATTCATGTGATGTCACTGGCCATCCTGGTGACACACCATCAGAAGGTGCAATCCTCTGATCATGCTGAAGAGACGTGACGGTGTGTCTGTGTGTTTTGTAGAGCTGGATTTTTGAGGCGTCCCATATGGTATGTGGTAGGGCACAACTGTAGGACCTAGTTGTATTATTGCAATCTCAAGCCTTCTGGATTAGCTCTTTTCTAATCATGATTAGTGTGTGGAGAGCTGTTGGTTTGAGTGTGTTTGCAACTGTTTTATTGATCAGTCTGGAAAGCCCCTTTAGAAGCCACCAAGACAAGCAGAGTGAGGGAATACTAGCATTAAGATTAGTGTGTGGTTACTGGCTCTGACAAGCTGACATTACTTGTTAATGTTCATATTTTACTTTGTATGGTGTTAAGTCCTTGGCATGGAGAAAATATTCTTAAAATGTGTGTAGCAAGAACTTATAATGGAAAGCTTACAGTGTCTCGGATTTTCATTGGAGTGTTGATTCAGCTCTGTGGTCATTTCATTAGCTTGTGTTAGTGGTTTGTGGTTTTTGATTGCATTATAGTATAAGATATTTATGTTACTCCCTTTATTCCTGTTTGCGTATAAGATTTCATAGCGCTGGATCAACACATGACATTTACAACTTCACAAAGAGGTTGTTTTTTTTTCAAGGCAAATATATTGGATTACACTAAATAGTGCAGACATTTGTAACTGTGTCCATCTCTTGTTCATCTAAATGAATCTGATGCCATCAGGCTTCTTATCAGTGGCAACACAACCTTTAAATTTGTGACATTTATGGGTAACAGTGGTTATTTTAAATGGAAACATGCTGCCCTCCATGGACTGCTCCCTTGTGAAATCACTGGCCCCAAAACATCAAAAAAAAAGAGGCTTGATGGCTATTTATTCCTCACCAGCATTGTATGCAAAGCAGCCAGTTCTTCTCCAAACACAGAGCCTATTAGTATTCACTAACAGGCCTCTGCAGTGATCAACATATGTTCAGACATACAGGAGAGAGAGGACTTTCATATTCATAGTCTGTATTCATAAGACTGTTGTTATCAGTATTCTGTTCACTGTTCTTACTGTGACGCCGTGAAGCACTTGTTTCCCTACTGTGCGTGTCTGTGTGTGCTTCTCTCTCCCCCTATTCTGCACAACCTACGCATACGCAATATCATAACACACTCGTATTTCCAAGATATGAAGTGATTGATCGCAGATTGCCTCTGTTTCTGGAAAAAAAACAAAAAGGCTAATCTGTGCTTCATGAGCTAAAGTTCAGTTTGAGCACATGCACACATACACTCACACACACACACACACATGCATGTACATATACAATGTAGTGTATTGAAGCAACACACACATTCTGATATATACACACAATGCAAAGTGTGAGGGAGGTCTGGTCAGATGATGAATCCAGAGAAGACAGTGCTGAGCTCTATTCCTGGAAGCACAATCAATAGCGCACGAATACACACACACACACACTTATGCACACACTTGTTTTGGACCCATCAAAATGAAATAAAGAGAGAGAATTACATTATAAGCCAGGTCCAGATGCTCAAAACCCCATGATCTAAGATAACATAATTCATTAAATAAACACACACACACACACACACAGCAGTGCTCTAGTTAGTCATCCCTTGTTCATATTTTGCTGCAGGATCGTTCAAACAGCAGTTCCCACTGGGTGTGGCGCAGTCGTGTAGCAACAGCCAGAGTTCACATGAAGGAATAAGATATATCGCACCTCTGCAGAAAGTGTTGAAGACAGTTGAAGGCTGTTTTGAAATCAATCCAGGTTCGTGTAAAGTGGAGCGTGTCTGAGGATGTTTCTATGCAGCGTTTATGTCTTTACTGAGCTCTAGGTGTTCAAGGGATGTTTCATCTAGTTTTCTACCTGCAGTTTCTCCTCTCCTCTTCTCTGTGGTTAACAGTATTTTTTCAGTGATGTAAGAAAGCATTTCAATGATTAAAAGTGACACGGAGCAGCATTTGGCATGATTGATGTGACTGTTAATGTGAGCCTACGTTTGACAAGCAATGTTTCAGTGCGCTGAATGATTCTAAGTGAGTAAGTAACACTTTTAGATTGTTTTTTAATGATTGCCAATGGGCCTCCAAGAAAACAATCAACTCTCTGTTCAACACTTCCAAATAACTGTCAGTAAAAATCAATATTTGCCAACATAAGAAAATATGCTTGCGTAACCTACAAACAGCATATATAAGCCTTTAATCTGCCTCAGTTCAGTCAAACACAGGAGGCACATCTACGAGCAAAATCTGTTTTAAACAACTGAGAGAGAAACCAAAGGCATAAAGAATTTATTTTTATATTTCTGTCTCTTCATGTTGGTATTAGAAAAATATCACATCCAGCAGGGATGCTTGGTGAAAACAGTCATCAGATGCCGGGTTGCAAACATTACCAGGATGTTTGGCCAGAGTGGAGAGTAGAAGATTAAATAAGCTTTGTGTGGACTTTCCTTTTGGATCCTTTTGTAAACACCAAGGCATGATAAGGACGTTTCACAGGGTTGTGACTAGAGCTTGAAAGAGTAGCATGAGCAACATGTTTTTATTATATCAAACATTAAACAAGTATCTCTTTTTCCCCTCTCTTTTTTCTTTTATTCTCATTAATCATCCTCTTATTTGACATTAGAGGTCAATGTCAGTGTAGGTTCCTCCCCCTCCTCCTCGTCCTCCTTCCAGTCTCCTCTTCGTCTCTCTTCCCTCTCCTGCTCATTTGTCTAGATTTTTTGCAGACTATTAGTTTACTGGGTGTGTGCATCAGCATAATTTGTGCCGACTAGAGTGTCTGTTCAGTTTGAGAGTGTGTGTGCTCACCAAGAGTGTATATGTGGTTTTTGGAGTGTGTTCTTTTTCGGATAATCAGCGTCGATGCTTTCTGTGAAAAAATGGATGTAGTCAGTGCTTCCCTGGTTTCTCTCCCACATCCATGGTTCCACATAAGTTAACATTAGACTGGTCTGACAGTATCATTAAACAGTAACAAGATGAGTCCATAAGAATGATCCAATCTTCTCTCCAACTCTGTGCCTCTGTACAGAAACGGGGCATATAGACCCGGTCATCATCGAACGTTACAACACCCCAGGCTTTGTTGGGTGTCTGTCACGGGTGCAGTTCAACGGAGTAGCCCCCCTCAAGTCTGCACTGAGAACTGCTGCACAGGCTCAGGCCACGCCGACAGCCGCTCAACCAGGCAGACAACCTGCAGCCGCCTCACCGGTGTCTTACCAGGGCAAGTTAGTGGAGTCCAACTGTGGGGCATCACCTCTCACCATCCCACCAATGTCTGCTGCAACAGATCCCTGGCATCTGGACAACACAGGTGAGTAACTTCCTACAGTGTATAAACACATACAAGCTCAATAACCCATCCCATCCATACCTACATAGTCAACCTCTATCTTGGACATATACGTTTACATGTCTGTGTACACAGACACTCACCGGCCTTACTGCTCATGTGTGTAACGCTGCATTCCGCACCAGTGTGTAGTATTTCAGAGTGTAGATGCAGCTGTTTTCTTCAGGCTTGGTGCCAACAGTGCCTTCGGGAGCGTTGAGCTATTGGAGATCAATTCAGTCCATCGACTCGGACTCCAGGTCCAAACTCACAGTCAGCTCTCCATCATCATCCTTCCACAGAGAAGATTAGTATTTATTCTACGTTGCATTCTCTATACATAGATCTAATCTATAATTCATCCATCCCTCCCTTAATCTCTTACTTACTGATCATTGTCTGTCTTCTCATTGATTTTTAAAAAAAATGAGTTTCTTCAGTCGCCATCCTCCTAACTTTCTCATAAGTTTTTATTTCATTGGTCGTCTCCTCATTGCTCTCTGCCCTCTTCTCTCATCTTTTCAGACACGATTAATTCTTGACATTATATATATATGTATATAGACTATAATAAGTCTGATTGCTCTGCTCCTCTCCATTACCTCCCATTTTCACCCCCTTTTCTCATCTCGGCCTCCACTTCTCTGTCTTACTCATACTTTCTACATGGAAAACTATGCAGTCGGCAGCAGAAATAGCTGACAGCTCATCCAAGGGTGAAGCCCTTTGTGGGAGTGTGTGAATATATGCAATTTGTTGGGCTGTAAGGTTTGCAGTTTTGTCCATGCCCAGGCGTTTGTGTGCGCACAGACAAAATTGTCAAAGTGTTATTGAAGCTCTCAGCAATGTTTTCGTCATCTTTTTACTTTTCACCCACCTCCTCTTTGTTCATATGCCCTTCACTTGTGTCCATTCAGGGAGAATCAGAGCAATTAGGCGATTGCTGCTCACAGAGAATTATAGTGGAAAGGTGGAAGTAGAAGCTCGTATTAACCTCTTAACCTGTCATGGATCTTTAATGAAATAGAACAGCAATAAAATAAATTAACTCCACTCATGATCTCCTTCAGGATGCTTAGCATTGGTGTATCCAACCTCTCCATCCTCCTCTATTTGTACTGTACATTACAGGGTGTTCTGTTTCTGCTTCAGTGTTGAAAAGCAAAAGTAGTTAGTAAAGTAATTATAATTCAGCATGAGTTATGCATAAAATGATTGCTTGTGACTTTTCACTGCTATTTTTGCGTCGCCGCAAGCAAGTCTGTGACATTTCCTGACCTTTAAATGCAATCTGTTTGGTATTTTCGTATGCATAAATTAGTCTAGGGTAGCTACTCAAGTTATTGTTATTACTAGAATGAATATTAAAACATTTAGTCTATTTATGTGTGAATGATTGAAGGTGAAGGTTTGAATGTTTCTTTCTTCTCGCTGTCCTCAGATGCAGAGTTCCCGTTCAATGAGGAGAGAGTAATTCCTGATGGAGTCAACAGAGACTCAGCCATCATTGGAGGTAAAAATGAAGTTTTGAAGGCAGTCTTTGACTGATTTGCTTTTTTTATAATAAAGGATTTTAAAAAATAAAATAAAATAAAAAAATTAACTAAAAGTAATTACAACAACAACAATTAATCTGCCAATTATTTTCTTGGTTAGCCTTAGGAGACATACTTTAATGGATTGTTTTTGTTGAACCTACTGTCTAAAACCCAAAAATATTCCATTTACTATCATTTATGACAAAGAAAAGCAACAGATTCTCACATTTGAGAAGCTGGAACCAGAGAATGTTTGTCATCTTTGATTTAAAAGTGACTCAATTGATCATTGCAATTGATTTCATTCATTAATAATGAGCTATTCTATTAATCGACTAACTGTTCCAGCTCTACACTGAAATCTTTATCTAAAGTTGGTCCAAGCAGAGTAGTAGTTACTGATATTAATGCTTGTTTTTGAGTTCATGATGTCTGTTTCCTCTGTAGGTATCATCGCGGTGGTGATCTTCACCATCTTATGTACTCTGGTGTTCCTCATCCGCTACATGTTCCGTCACAAAGGCACCTACCACACCAACGAGGCCAAGGGCAGCGGGGAGTCCGCCGGGGAATCAGCAGACACGGCCATCATTGGCACCGACAACCCTGAAACCATCGACGAATCAAAGAAAGAGTGGTTCATCTAACAACCAATGGCGGTGCTTTGAACAGGGAAGTGATTCGTCAGACCACCAGTTGCCACACAGATGGAGGAGGTTTAATCCAATGACCAATCACAGGAGAGATGAAGGAAAGGCCATTCAACAGGACAATAATCTCCCAGAGCAGGCGGGGATGTGGGAAAGACGTGTACAGAAAATCTTTTGTTTGTTTGTTTGTTTTGTTTTTTATATATCCAGAGTATTAGAAAAGAGAAGAGGGACAGTTATGCAGCGGGGCACAGCTGTAAGAGACTGTACATGTATATACTAACTGGCTTGTCCTTCTTTGTATTGTGCTTGGGAGTTTTCAGGAGTCCTTTGAATACTGTATATGACAAATAATTATACTTACTGGGTGTGTGATAGCACAGATTTATTGCCAGTCTCTGTTGCATTTGATTTTATTTTTTAACAAAAATCTTATATCAAAAATGATCAAATCAACATGCCAAACCCTTTTTTTTTTTGTTATTTAGGCTGCGGTTGCACCAGTCTGTCAACACTCATATCCGTCAAATGACATGCCACCTATATTGTGGTAATATGAATATGGATGCCAAAAGTCACTTTGTAAATACAATATCTTGTGTTATTTTTTTTTTCTTTTCTCAAAAGATTTATTTATGATCGAGTACATACATTAAACACTAATGAGAAATTTCAGATTTCTGTATTACATTGATATCATACGTCTGTCAATTACATTATATAGGTATGAAATATAGAGTTTTATGTTTAAATCTTATGACATTCGATTGTAAGGACCATTGCTTTCTGAGGAAGGGGGGAGAGGGGTTTCTCAGAGCATGATGGGAAATTATGACACTCCATGGTTGGTTTGGCTCAGCACGGCAGCTTCCTTTTCATTTGGAATGGGTGAAACAGAGAGAACCTTTACTCATTCAGACGTATTTCTGTTTGTTTCTTTGCCAAACTCTGGAGTCGTACGTCGTTTAATGACCAACTCAGATTTTGCATTAAATGTTTGACTATGAGTTAAGGAGATTTTTCAATATTTTTACATCTTAGACTGATGTTGGGCCGTCGGTTTACAGTGCGTGCATACACCTGTGCGTATATGTCTAGGTCAGATGAATAGGATTTGTTATATAGGACAAAAAGAGTGCCAGAAAAGACAGTTAATACAAGCCCCAGTATGAGATCAGACAACTTGCTTGACACTTAATGAGTTAATTGATGCATTAAAAAAAAACATTGACCACTAATATTTGTCAAGATCTGGGAGAGGTTAAGATAATTGGCTTGCTAATCCATCGTGCCTTCAAGGTGTTGAGCCATGTCGCCTTGCCCCGTTCTACTTAACACAAAACTTATCACGAAAACTTGACTGCTGCTGCATGAATTTTCATTCATCAGTTTTCAGATGTTTTTATGTTCCCTGGTTTGAGTGGTGCTGTGTTCAACTACCCATGAATCTATCCATGAAAAAAATCCAGCAGATGTCTCACAAACCCTAAAAAAACAAATCGGACCTTTCCAAGCATTCTTCTGCAACAAAAGCAGCTATATTGATGTATAGAAGGTCTGCACACTATACGGTGCACAAGAGGTTTACACCTACGCTCTGTGATGCACATACACAATTTCAACAGCAGCGTGTTCAGAATGAGGAGGCTGCTGCTTTGTCGCTGAATTCCTGAACTGAGCTTCACTCTGACAGCGCCACTGTTGTCCAACACGCATTCAAAAGATGTACAATGTATATTTTATAAACATGTTTTTCCCTTTTTTCATTGTTGCATATGTTTACCTTACCGTAGCATTTACAGATCAGCGTGTTCCAGTCGAAACCAGCTGCCAACTTAATTTCGTTGTGGATTTGCTTTTGTGTGTGTCTGTTTTGGGGAAATTGCTGCCATGTCACCCTGTCACATGATGATTTTGTACATCATCGTGGCCTCATGGTCGAGTGCTAACTGTAGATCACATTATCAGAAAACATAAGAACAGCTGGTGAACTCAGCCTGCCTTCAACTGCGGCCTCAAAAAAGACTTTCTCTGTCCAGACATCACATCCATGAAGGCAAATGAGTGACTTTTCCTTTTCTTTTTAATAATTATATTACTCAGACTAAACAAAAACACACACGTCCCTGATATGTGGTTTGAACGATGGCAATGGATTATCAGTTCCAACAGACAAACCCACAATCCATGTTTTGCTTTCAGTTCTGTTGAGTTCAATAAAGAGTGTTTGATCTTTAATGTCGGTGTTTTTCTATACATCACTTTCATGCTGACTTATAGACATCTTCAGACGCACGGCATTATGAAGCATTTGTGACCTACCAAGTAATAATCATGAGACCAGGCCACTGAATCTAACTGGTGACCTACAGCTACATGTCACAGCCCCTGACTGATGAGTCTTGAAACAAATCCCCTAGCTGTGTGCAGTTTGTGAATGTCTGTCTGATAGGCTGCCCCCTTGTGGTCGGATTGTGCAGCTTCTTTCAGACATGAAATTATTTATTCCCATGAGGGTAATTGTATGCACATCACAACCAGATCAGATACCAGCACAATAGATATGAGAATAAATACACTGTTATAAAGACTACATATGGAATTTGTTTACATAAATACAAATACCTGAAAAAAAAAGTGTACAAAAGCGTAAAAATCTGCTCACAAGGAATTGCAAAGATGGATAACAGAAGTATGGAGACAAATTATTTTTATTTAAGTTCTAAATTTAAAGTAAAAAGGAGAATCCTCAGAATTATTTATTTTACTTAAACTATAAATACTATGAACTCAGGACATTTTCTAATTCTTTTATAAGATGAACAATTAGTTTGACAAGCAGGTAACTAAGAGCTCAGCAAACAATGAAATTATAGATTTAATATGCCAATTCATTTACTTAAATTATATAAATTAATTTGACACCAATATTTTTATTTAAAATTTCAAAGCTTCGACAACTACTTTTTGGTCAACAGTGTG
Source organism: Larimichthys crocea (assembly GCF_000972845.2). Taxonomy (NCBI): domain Eukaryota; kingdom Metazoa; phylum Chordata; class Actinopteri; family Sciaenidae; genus Larimichthys; species Larimichthys crocea. The sequence goes on along the minus strand of NC_040033.1, from coordinate 13,004,687 downwards.
TCCTTTTTTTTCTGACCTGCTCCTTCAGCATTTAGCATTGCGCTCCTTGTCAGAAAACAACGACAATGACTGTGTTATCTTTTTTATTCCACAAATTCTTCTTATTCTTTGAAAAAATATGGCACCTACCATTACCTTAATGCAACTCAAGCACCAACAGTGTGCCCTGAGAATCATGTGAGCCTTCAGCCCCAACTAAAGACTAACCGTTCTAAGACATTTAAAAACACTGATATGTCAAATTACTTATAGTTATAGTTAGTTTTTTCACTGCAGTCCCTAGTCCATATTAGAACCAAGGCATTTTCAGACAGATGTCCTTCATTTGTTTATTATTTTTACTATTTATTTATTTATTTATTTATTTATTTATTTATTTATTTATTTATTTATTTATTTTCAGTATTGTAGTGAGTGGGCCCACAATCCGCACAGTTATATGCAAAGGCTTATGATCCAGTACTAGTCCTCTAGTACTATAAAAAAAATAGCATGTCCAAATAATGGCATTCATTGTCTTTACCCATCACAGCACATCACATCTGAACCTTGTGTGTTTTACAACCCCATTTGTGTATAATAGTAATTACCCCTAAACCTCTATCAAACACAATGCACTGCAGTGATGTGGTATTTCTAAGGGTTATGCCTAATTTCAGCCAACAGGGGGCAGTGTGTAACATAATAAGACTGAAGAACGGCTGTTTTTTCTACTAAAAATGAATCATTAAGAACTGAAACATGTATTTATTGTTTTTATTTCAACAAAAAATGTAATAACCCAAAAGAAAACCAGCAGTTACAAAGGTACACGCTTGTACAAAAAGTAAACTGTCTCACTCAGCCCTTTGTTGTTCCACTCTGATGCCACAGTTAATGCGTGAGTTGAAGAGAATGAGATCTGAATTAGGATCAGGGTTGGTCTTTGGTATGCAGCAGGGTTTGGAGTAAAATGCTTTGGTTTCATTGTCTTGGGTGCAGCTTTGTGATGCTGGAAAAATCACAGTGAGGGGAGAAAATAAGAGTCTTCTGAGATGAAAGCCTGGGACTTCAGAAAGCAGGGGATGACGGATGGCAGGGGACTCTTCACGCCTCAGGACACTCACCTGTGATAAAACACACATGGAGGCCAGTGAGCACAGTGGTCTGAACCATTTTCGGAAACAGTTAAATGCATTTCTATTGAAGTGCTTTAATTTATTTAATGACATACCATTCTGTGGGAAGATGACAATGTTGTCTGCAAGAATGCCAGTCTCAAGAGAGAACTGCCTGAACTTCTGCTGCAGGGTGACCGTGACCTCAGGAGTGCGACCTGCAAACAGAATGGGTTGCTTCAACCTTAAATCCATCAATTCGACAAACAATGCTCTCCCACAGGGAGCCAGCACAGACTGCTGTGGTGTGACTGATCGCAGACTTACTGTAAAGATTATTGAGGACCTCAGACACTCCTTCCTTTGTCTTTGTCGTGTGGACAAGAGCGTAGTCATCGTACACAACATCAACAATGCGCATGTCGTTGTCATTGTTCCAAACTGACAAAGGCAAAAAAACAGACAGGTCATGCTGTTAAATCTTTGTGTTTTTGTCTCTCCTGTGAGTCAGTGTTTGTGTGTGTGCTCCGCTCACTCAGGCTGTGGTAGACGAAGCGTCCAGGAGTGTCGCTTTTCTTAGCAAGGTGAGTCATTCTCCAGCAAGTACCATCAGCACTGGAAGAGAAGCAGGTTTCATTTTTTTTTAAAACAAAAGAATCATCAGGATGTTTTTATTTGAACCTTTTATAATTACATGATGAATCACTCACTTCAGGTTGGCATGAGAGAGGTCGAGGTCTCCTTCAGGAGTTGACGATACATTGACAGTGCCCATCTTCATCCCTTCCTTGTTCTCCACAAACCACTGAGCGTTGGTGGCTAAGCCAACAAGGTACCACTTGCCTGTCATCTAAAAGAAGCATAGAGAGGGGGAAATTGTGGTCACATTTTTCAAAGCAGTATATGTCTTCTGTATCCTTAAAAACAAAGCTTGCTCCAGTAAGGGATTGCATTAAACATGCCAACCATCCACCAACTCTTCCTCACTTTTTTCCCCTGTAAATTTCTGAGAAATAACCAACAATGTCTGCATTAGTAATGCTTCCGCCTCCCTCTTACCTTCTGCAGGTCAAAGTCTTGAACAGGTGTCACATCAGCACAGACCGCCAGCGTGCAAATCAGGGCGGCCAGCATCCCCAGCAGTGTGTTCCTCATGGCTTCTTCTTTGTGTTCAGAGCTTCTCCAGCGGTGAGTGAAGTATCAAGGATGAGGTAAGGATGAACAGGCAAAAGTGGAAGCTCCTTATATGCTGTCCTCCATCTCCTCCTCTTCCTCCTCCTCCTCCTCCTTTTGTCTCCTCCCTCCCTGCCTCCTGCCACTAGCTTCTGCATAAAAACTCTTTGGCCTTCACCCACCCGCATGCAAATCACCGTTGTTACACAACTGGCACGTGTGAATGGAGGAGGGGGAGGTGAGGAGAGAAGAAAAGGGAGAGTGGGCACATAACAGGGTTCTTTTAACATCTCTCCCCTCCTCCTTTACAAATGCTCTCGCATGCCTTGACTATCAAAACAGTTGTTTGGTAACATATGGCACATAAAACCTCAGAAACACACACCTCATACACAACCAGATAACAAGAAATAAGAGCTTTCAGGCACTTTTTAAAGCTTTAGCATTCTTGAAATCAACTCTATGAGCCAATGAACTCCGCTTATCTAAGACAAAGTAAAAACTTTCTAAACAAATTGTAGTAAATATACATTATCTTGCAGCAAACTGCATTGTCATCTGTGTTAAGGCAGTAATATTTCAGAACACAGGGGGGAAAAAAGCTCATTATTTCTTCTGCCAGCGTTGTATACAATGCTTTTATTGTTCTTTCCTGTTCATTTTCAGTGTTAACAGTTTCATAAAACTTTTGAAACATTAGCGTTTTAACAAAGATGCCTGTCACTCGCTTCAGTTCTCACACAATGCAAAGAGTCGGATGAACTCAATGATGAACAGAATTTTCTGAAGAAAATAATACCCTCTAAATCCACCACAGTGATGAAGAATTTATATCATTTAATGCGTAATATGTAATGTCCTGATGGCTGTGAATCCTTCATTTGCGTAAATGTATTGATGGAAACATCAGAGCTCCCTTTGTTAAGAGACAAGACAGGCACCGGCTTGCAATCAGCTGGTTACGTAACACACACACACACACACAGACACACACACACAGAGGTGGAGCTGCTAGGGAGCCTTAAAAAGGCAGATTTGGTAACCTAGTTTTGTAATGAAAACTCAATCCCTTTAAGGCTCCACATCTGGTCTATATAAGCTTCAGCCCCACACCCCCTCTTTTGTGTCCTCACACACCCCCAAAGCATGCATACATACACACACTCTGAATGTTAAATCTCAGAATAAAAAGATAGGATGGAGTTAACATGATAATAAACTATGCATGAGAATGGCACCTCAGAACAGGATCGGCTGTTGACACATAAGGACCATTGTGGATTTTTTTTTTTTTTTTTAAATGGACAATAACACGATTGTGCTCCATTTTATTTTAATTCGTTGTAACTGGTGACAGATAAAGTTTTACACTTTGAAGATCTTTGTGCGGTCTTTCAACAACTTTCTTGCTGATATTGCATTCAGATATTTGCGTGAGAAGTGCTGAACGCTGCAAGGCTGGATCTCTGCTGCACAGCTCTGCCTCTTCAGCATGCGGGGATACAGTCTGTGTAACAAAGAGTGACAGGTTAAATTACTCAGAAACTGTGTTGCTTTTTTAATCAGGCAGTGGAGATTGGATAACAAGTTGTTGACAAAGTTTAAATAACTGATTGTTTCACAAGTCCAACACATGCACAGCCTGCAGGGGCAAACGTGAACACAGTTTGGGGAGGTCACGGCAGCAGGTCATTGGTTTCCTATGAGAGCTACTCCCCGCCCCCTCTCTCTCCCCCTTTTTCTCTTTGTTTCATGATAGGTAAAGTATCCGCCATTAAATTCATGTTTGCTGTGCTCTTGCAGAGATTTTTTTTTATAAATCACCTTCCTATAAACTGTTATTACATGCACACATTTGAACGAAACATGAAATATTAAAACTGCAAGCTTGTCCAAAAGGAAACTGTGACTTGTCTTGTATTTTCTTTTGTCTCTTCAGTTCCAAAATATTAAAAAAAACATTTTAGTCATTATTTATAGTTATATTTAAAACCTGCAACTAAGTCTTTCCAAAATCAACAATAAAACAATTTAAATTTTATAATCAAACAGCCTTGCCCATTCAAAATATATCTTATCAGCAAGACAATATATCTTATCAGTTCCGTGAACCTATCATATTCATATCCTTTTAATCAGATACAGTCACTGTGCTACAATCTCTCTCATTGGTATTGCTGCAGAAAAATGTCTGCAGTTTATACAGAGCGTATTATCACAGATGATACACAGTAACAGAGCAGGAGGATACATATTTTGGCAATAATAAAAAAAATAAAGATGAAAGCGCATTAAGCCGCCGGCACAGAGCAGAACTGCAGCTGTGAGGCTGAAATGATGATCGACATGTAATGGACTGAACCAGTGAACCTTCACACCGTTACAGTGAGCAGGATGAAATGCATGAAATACGTCTGGAGCACTGCTGCGTGCAATGACCTGTGAAAATACTCAATATACATTAAGCCTGTGAGCTACAGTTTTTTTTTATGGTTTTGAGAAAAGCCTTCTACTTTGAAAAGCAGCATTTTACATTTACTGTGTCCTTTTTTATGTTAGTCTTTTCTTTCTGTCAAAGGATTTTGACTATATGCTATTCGATTACTTACTGATTACATGGTCTTTGTCTACAGCTCCACAGTGACCTAGAAGGGAAAAAAAAAAGTTATTTAAAGGCAACTGAGGACCGATCAGTGACTATAATTGTATTGTCTGACATTGTAATGCAATGTGTTTATTTTGCGTTTTATTTTTGAAAATAGCACAAGTGGTATTTTCCCTTGGCTTATTATGCCAGTTGCTAACACAGCTTAATTTATTATTCAGGGGGATATAGACATACTGTAGGTGGGGAAGGGGAAGAGGTATGCCAGCCCCAAATTTTGCTTTTCAGCAAGCTGTTCAAACTTGCTCAACATTGGCTCTGACAGATCATCTGTAGACCTGGCTGTATACAAAGCACAAAAACAAATATTATGACATTACAAATGCAAATTTGTAACAGAAAGACAAATTACAACAACACTTTTCATACAAGCATGTAAGCGCAACGTGCTTCATATAGCAAAACTGCAACAACATGTTCACTTGAGGAACCCACCATAGAGCTTAAGGGTGATCTGGCCCCTTTTCTGGTAGAATATGACCGCGTAGGAGTCGTAGTCCGTGTCACTGATCATTATGTCGGTGTTCAGCTCAGGACGAGGTCCTGGCACAAAGAACAGAGAGCACAGTTAGACATGGGAATGTAGTTGCACTGTAGTTGATCAATCATGCTGAAGCAGGCAATAAATAAAAGGCACTGACCTTTAAGTGTTAGCCGGCCTGGGGTTGGTGATATATCATAGACCTGTAAGATCTCCCAACACTGGTGATTACTGAGAGTTTGTGTCAGGTAAGACATTTGATCAAACATTCAGTTAAAACTGTCTATTTAAGAGCAATTTCTTTAAAACACATAAAAACATGTCAGCAGGTGTTTACTCTGAGACAATATGGAGGACTACATTTTCTTTCTTTAGTAGATTGGACTAAATCTAAATCCAACCACATGCCTCGGGCCTCAGATTGAACTTTCTAATGTCTTATGAGAAAGAGACCAAAAAAACAGGATATCACGCAATGTCCCGAAAAAACAAGAGGACACACACTTTTTCAATTTAAATTGTGTCCTGAACCTACTGTGTTTCTACAAAAGCCATGATGACATTTTTGAAATGACAAGAGAAAGCTGATGGATTAAACTGCTCTTTCTCCTTCTTCCTGTTTTTTGAGGCTGCACAAATATAATCAAACACATGTGGTTGGATCATAAAGTCACTGTGAAATATTTGCCCCGTCTGCAGATATATCAAGGTACTGAAGAGTCACAGTCATCTACCTGTACAGTGTGTGCTTAAATATGCAGACGGTGATACTTACTGTCGTGTTTTAATGCTAACAGACAGTGTTTGGCTAGAGTCAGCGGGACGTGTGAGGTTCATGACTGTTGGCTCCACCTTGGTTCCATGATTTATCAGGTAAGAGCATTTGGAGGCAGTGTTGAGCAAGTACCATATTCCTGTCATCTATAGCACAAACAAGCAGGATCAGGCCAAATGGAAAAAGACAGAAGAAAAATAATCAAAAGATAATATTTGCAAATAGAAGAGAGGTATTCTTGAGACGTACTTTGTCTCTCAGTGGATGGGTTTACTGGTGATACTGGTGACAAATTTTTATTTTATCAAATTATCCTGTAAACACTTTTCTACCAAGGATTTGCCCTTTTGTACCAGGGTTAAATAAACTCACACTGAATTTAGGGTAACATCTTTTGATCCATCTGCTTCAAAATGTCCTTCTCTTTTATCATTTGTTTTGCTCAAAATCTATTTCACTGAAAATCTCCGTTATTGCTTAAAACACCATATTGACACAATTACACAAGCATGTCCACACTGCCAGCCCCCACATAAATCCATAACTAAGCAGACTTACATGTTTGTGTCTTTCAGGGAAAATATGTCAATTTTTCAAAACCATTTTCCATTTTAGCATGGGTACTTGGATAGAAGCTGCTGATGTAGCATTTAAATCTCAGCTGTTTAAATATCTTTTCACATGTTAGATAATGACAGAAACCTGCTGCACATGGCAAGTGTACAAAAAGTTAACTTCCCGCATGTTCTCCTCAGAAACATAACAGATCTTTTTGGCTGTTCTGATGAGATGGTTTGTCACAGTTTCCATGGATTATTTTGCAATCTTTTTTGTGATATTGTGATATTATATATTATGTAACAAGTGAGAAACAGAACTGAACCGTTAGTGTGCAAAGGTCACGTAATGTCACAGTGGTTGGCTGCAGCGAGATTTCTCTGCCTGGAAACAGACCTTTCTGCAATTTATCACAAAGAGATAGCCTCTCTTATCACTGCAGCTTTTTCATGAATCCTTTTCCAGCTTTATCACAATTAACTTTGAATATCTCAAACTATATTAGATCTAGACTCTCCCTAGTTCTGTAGCTTGATTTTAAGGCACCAATGAGAAACATGGGATAAAAAGAACACTTTTGATAATACACAAAGTCATGCAGACATACAGTACTGTATATGATCTGTGACTTCTGCCTGTTTCTTACCCGCTCGATGTCTATGTTCTGTGCGGGTGGGATCACATCAATGGGTTCAACCTTTGGCTTCTTACGTGGTCGTCTTTGGGGTCTCGGTCGACTCTGAGCCCCTCCTATAATCTGAGTGGAACCCCACGAACACAGACACATCAACACCACCAGTGCCAACATGCATCGCCATACAGCAGCCATCCTAGCAGTCAAGAGTCAGTCTTCTTCTGGAGGATTGTTCAGGTTCCTGTCTTCCTACTTTTCTAAACTCTTTTCTTCTTTTTGTATTGAGCTTTCTGTTCCCTCTGTGTCTGTCTGTAGTCTGCTTTTCCTAATCTGCTTTATTCATCCCCAAACACACACACAGAACAAATGCATAAACAGACGGGGGGCAAGGGACAAACCATGTGAAAACAGAGGATGGTCTATTAAGTTAAGTATTAACTTGGTTTGCTGACAGAAATGAGGCCAAACTGCAGTGCTAGGTTAGGGTTGGGGGGGCAGCCATAAATTCTTGTGGAATACTGATTTAAAATCTTTAATTCTACAGTCTTTAAAGCATAACCATAGATTCAAAGACAAAACAAAATGTGCATTTATTGTCAAATGATCAGTCACATTTTCATGATTCCAACACAGACAAGTCAATTTGATCTGCAAATTTGGCACCAGACTGAAAAACACACAAAACAACCATGTCAGCACTTCCTGTGTTTTGCAATCTCCACTGAAAAAGAGGTCTTTTTAATTAAGGCCCAGTGTATTTTGACATTTTTCAGACATGAAGGCAAGTAAGACATAATCATTTTTTGTAACAATAATTGGTTAGCCACTATGTCCTACACTGAAGTGTCTAATTACTACACACTTACACATACATCACATACTTAGGGACAGACGTCATTAAGTTAACATTGGTTTTTTTTCTTATTAAAAATTAAAACATGATAAAAAAAAATTGGAAAAAAAAGAAACTTGGCTTGGAAGTGTGATTGAAAGAGCTGGTGGTCTTTGTGTGAATCATGCAATGTATGCTCAGCAGATTTGTAGACTTCGCTCCAGTGCATAAATCCATATTGTCTGAACAAGACTGACCTTAGCTCAGTTTCTTTCTGTTTAATGGACCACAGGAAGTTAATTTCCACCTAAATTGAAACATTAAAACATGTTGTGCCACATAAAGCCTCACACTTCTTGGTCTGTGTAATTCATCAGTTTTCCTCAGGCTCATTGTTGTTTCCTCTGGCTTTAAACGTGAGGGCCACACTGTTGATACAGAAGCGGTGACCTGCTGGTTCCGGTCCGTCATCAAACACATGACCCAGGTGGGCATCACACTGCATCAAACACACACACACAAACGTCATAAGGAAACCAAAAATACAAAAAGAAATTATGGTTGTTTTTGAAGAAAATTACACATACACACACACACACACACACACACACACACACACACACACATATATATGTATGTATCTCTCCCTCTCTCTCTCTCTCTCTCTCTCTCTCTCTCTCTGTAAACTGAACTTTGGCTTCATAGCTGAAAACTCACATTTTTACAAAGGACCTCTGTCCCTGCACTCCCCAGACTGTTGTCAGGGCGACGAATGATGGAGGTGTGGCTTTCATCCCGCTCCCATGTCCCATGAGCCTCTTTGAATGCTGGCCAGCCTGTCCCAGAGTCATACTTAGCCTCTGAACTATGAAGATAGGAAGGAAGATTTCCTCAATGAGCATCTACTAATACATTTCTAAATATACTGTACATCTAAAAATCAAAAAAACTTTCTCATGCCTGTCTTCAGCTTGTTTACTGGCCAAGAGTTCTTTGCGTTTCTATTCAACATGACTGTAGTCAAGTCAAAATGACATATATTCAACCCCACAAAGAGTAAGTAAAAATCACAATATGTGGGGAAGTATTCCGTTAACACTTAGGTTCAAACTGTTACCTGAAAAGTGGAGCATCACAGCAGACACAGTGGTACATCCCCACTTCTGAATGGTTAAGGTAGATCCCACTAAAGGGCTGAAAACACCCACAAATACATAGACACAGTGTTGGAAGCAGAAACACAGAACTATGTCAATAATATTGTGTGATTTTGTAAGTGCACTACAATAACTGTGTCCTTATTCTTTTTATTATTACACTGATAAATCACTCTGTATTTCAAGCTGAGAGCAGCTTCTAATTCATAAAACCCCAAAGGCTTGTTGCTGGGCAGGATGAACCCGACACAGGTTAACACTGCAGTGATGAACAAAGTCCACTTGGAACTGTGCTGTTGTTTATGAGACAATAATAGTGGTTGGACACAAATCACTGTATTGATGTGCATGGAGTTTGCAGCACTCACCACCTCAGTGCCTCTTTCTCTGGTGACTACATACTGCTCCGGGGTCAGTTTCTTTTGCCAGTCTTTAATCTCATCATAACGGGTAAGAGACTGCAGGCCTGCAGAAAGAGAGAGAGATTACAATGAAGTAACATAACAGAAGAGCTTTGATGTGGAACATACTAGAATGACATTAAATGTACAGGTCCTGATCATTCAAGGAGCCTACATACCAGATATAGCTGTGGTAGGATTTCCTAAACCCTTTCAAAATAAAACCCACTATGTTAGACCCTGAAGGCGTTGGAGCCAAATTGAAAAAATATCCATCCCATAACTTGGAGCACAATTAACTGTAATAATCAAGGTATAAAGATAACTAAGGAGAGAGTCACATTTATGGGCAAAACTGTCATCAAATATCACTTAATCATGAGTCATAAAGAAACTGTAAAATTCAACTAATTCCAAAACTATTGAAACTTCTTCTCCAGACTTTAACTACAGTCCGTTTTGCACCTGTTGCACTCTATATGCACGTGATTCTCATTCTCGGTGCTTTCCATCTGATGTCCTAATATCCAACATCCGTGAGAAAACTGCAGCACGGTGCACCTGCAAGAGTTTGCAGCCTCACTGACTATATGGCACGGTGTTTATCCAAAGAACGGAGTGAGAGTACAGAAAGAAATCAAAACGTACCTTGAGACGTGGATACAGCTCGGATGAACACCGGGATCCTCCTCGGTAGCACGGTAGATCTGGATGTCGCATGCTGAGAAACGACCACAAAGAGACGGGATACGAAACGAGACATGTTTGCTGCTGCTGCTGGTGGTGGTGCTGGTATCAGGTCTTGTCTAAAGTCAAGTGCACATATCAGTCAAGCCAAGTGCGCTCCCTGCGTCAGGATCGTTCATGTTGCGGCGAGTTCGCGCTGGTCCTCCCTCGGCTGACTGCAGGCTGTTTACTGGGTGACCCGGTCAAAAATCACACCTCCAGCTATATAGGTCAAAGTGGAGTGGGTTCTTTGGCTTTTTTATTACTGTACAATGTTCAAAGAGCATATCGTAATTGAGGAGCACTTTTATTGCTAGAAAAAAATCTGAATTCCAGGTACTGTACTGTGATTACTTAGTAATTCTAACATGTAGTATGCCATCTCCTGCCAAATTAATGATCCAAGCACATTTTGTTTCTAATTTTCTGGCACAAACAGCAGGTAAACACCATCCTTTAGTTACACCATTGTGAATCCTCTGTGGTAAAGAACCGAAGGTTAAATCTGTTTATTAAAGAAGCCATATTCATAGACAAACTGAATTTTTCATGTTGGCTTACACAAAGATAATCAACTGGCCATTTGAATAATACTGTATTGTTAGAAAGTCTGCCATACAGCAAATACACAATATTAATCAATCAGTGCTGGACTATATAGTCTGGTATTGCTCAGCAGCAGGGGTGTTGGCTGTCAACAGGCGTCCAGGCTGGTGCATAAGGTCCACTATGTAGCGGCAGGGCTGTGAAGAGCGCCCATGGCTGGAGGCGTTCTCAATGAAGAGGAGCACCTCATTCCAAGCCCGGTTGTACTCACCCCTCTCAAGGGTGCAGCTCATTCCGATGCAATCAACCAGACACTGAAAGGTTAAAAAAGAGGAGGCAGGTTGGGGTATGATTATTGAATGAAGTTGTGGGTGCAATGTGAAATATAGGGAGGTTAGCTAGGTGAGTGGTACCTTGAAGAGAAGTGCCCTATGACAGTAGATTCCTCTGCTGATCAAACCAATAGGAATGACATTGGATTGGAGCTGAAACTTTAGCTCGCTGAGGTGCAGCACCCATGGGAATTCATGCAACTTTTCCATCTCCACTGCTCCACCCATGGCTTCACTCACCAGCCTGACACCCAAATCCATAAACACAATACCTGTTATAATAGAAAGACCTTCCAAAAATGTGAAGTGTTTTGCATCCTGAAATCTCGCAATGGTATGTTTTGATTATGTGTGTCAGCTGTAGATGCCACTTTTTTTTATTTTTTTTAAATGTGCTGCATCAATCCATCACCTGGCTAAGGCAGCATACTGCTCTCGTTCATCACTCAGTGGGAGGATGAATTCTTTGGCCTCTTTAACTAGAAGCTGCAACGAGACATCATCCATCATCTTCCACGGTTTCTCTATGGGAGACTGAGGCCGGGTCTCGGTCTCATCTTTCTGTTTGTCATCCTTTTTCCTCCTTCTGCAGGCAGTAAATGAAAAAGAAATCTGAGTCAGACTACGGTAGAATGTCAGTGGTGATTTTACACTACTGAACATAAAATTATACTATAATTAGACAATTTTAGCAGCCATAATGGAACAAAATTTCACCATACAATCAATTAAGAGTTTATTTTGTGTGTGTGTGTGTGTGTTCAAACAAACCCAAGAATCATTTTTAAATACTATAATATACAGTGTTATAATAAGTACACACACCTTGGTGTTCTGTGGTCTCTGCTGGTGTCTGTTTCTGATGGGTTGCTCAGCCTCTCTTCTGGCACATCCACTGTCTCTCTGTCACAGAAGTACAAAAATAAAATGATTTATAGAACTTAACATAGCTGTGTTAGGCTATTTCTCACTGTTCTTTTTTGCGTTTTCAGTTGTTGTTGCCATTCTGTATTTTTGTAATTATTCTGACATAATACGTAACATTTTTATTCATCTTACAAACAAATACAATTTGCCTTCAAGTCTCCACTTCAACTGCTATTTTAAAATAATGTATAAAAACATTTTACTTTTAAAACGTAACACTTTTGCAACTTATGTTGTTGCTTCACCATCATGTCCAACCAGTCTGTCACATTCTTATGATCTCGAGATAGACAATCAGGAGCAAAAGATCCTGTAAACATAAGTCATAAAAGGCACTATGTTTGCTCACAAAACAGAGGAAGAAAACTTTTTGACATTTTGCTGTATATAGTTAAAAAGTTACACTAGGGTCATACTAACCCATGGATGGATTACATAACACACTGCTTAAGAATGCCTGGGATGTTGTGTGTGTGTGCCTGCTGAAGAGGAGACAATGGGGTGGACCTGAGGTACCCTGAGGGGCTGCTGCTCTTTTTGGCAACGTTATTCATCAAGATGCTGAAAGCTTGTGGGAGCTTTAGTGTTTGTGAGTGTGTACACATGTACAGCCTTTATTACATATGGTGTGTTTTTTATTGTGTGTGTTTCAGTCAACATGTGTGTGTGTATTCTGTGCAGCATCTCCAGCTGTATCTTCATGATTGTGTATGCATGTGTACTTGTGCACATTAAGTCTATTAGTCTAAACACAAAGGCACTCTTGAGTGTGTTACCATCTTCATTTCCCCCGTGAGGCCACGCTAACGGGGCACACTGAAGGCAACGGGGAGAGGGAGAGAAAGGAAAAAGGAAAGGAGAAAGGAAGAAAAGTGGAGCACTGGATTGGATCAGACAGGGGGAGGGTGATAGTAATCTCACAGCCACAATAAATTGTACTGACAAATACATGGAGTGGCTGGTAGTGTAGGAAACTTGCCAAGTCCCAGCCAAAGCTCACCACTAGAATATCTGTGTGGTGGCTGTCCTGTTTACTTCCCCACTGTGCTTGTAGTGTAAGAGGCACAGTCAGCTGTCATAGTTTGGGGGAGTTTATTGGATTAGAATATTGTGCAAACAAATAACAATGTTTAATTCTATTTTTTTAGGGAGATTTAAGGGATCATACTTTGCTTCTGTGTTAACAACTGCCGTGTTGACAACAATGATGGGTCGGTGCTGGTTGACAGGCTGCTTGGACAGTTCCTCTAATGTAAGAATCCTCTGACCTGCTTGAGCCTAAGACAGATAGAGAGAGCAGTATTATGCTAAAAATCTAAATCAATAAAAAAGAACAGGGAAAACTGTTTTGATCATGTTGGTGAAACACCTCAGTTCAACAGGTTCAGGCTTTAAAATAAATTATGAGCACATCTGCAGCATTTTTCCATATTTATTTCCATTTATTTTTCTTTAAGAGACCTCTGTTTCACATAAATTTCAGGAATATACACATACCTTTCCTGCGTCATAGAAGCCAGCACTAATAATGTCAGTGGAGGCCAGACGACCTGTCAGGCTGTATTTAACAGACAGGTTGGCGTTAAGCAGACTGATCATGGCCAACTTGCTGTAGTTGCTCCTACGATTCACTGATTGGTTGATTTCCTGAAGCATTTCTAAGGCTCTGAGACACACATAAACAGAACAGGCATATAAGCACATATTCCAACATTGATGATAAACATAAAAACTGACAAACATAAACACTTATGAACAAAATGGCCAATACTTTCTTATGTAGGCACAAATAACATTGTCCTATACTGCCATCTACTGGCTATTTAAGAGAGCTGATTTCAACAGCTACACTTTGACTATGCTTTTCTGTAAGCTACTAAACAATGCTCCTCAAGATCGATCGATCGATCTATCTATCTATCTATCTATCTATCTATCTATCTATCTATCTATCTATCTATCTATCTATCTATCTATCTATCTATCTATCTATCTATCTCTATTTCATGATTCATCATTCATACCCTGATGTCATTCGTATGCCATCTCAGTGTCTTACCCAAATTTGCACATTTCCACAGTAGTGACCTCATCACTGGCACAGACATTGATAGCCAAGCATGCATTATGCAACACGTCCTTGTGATAGGATTGCAGCAAATTGACCAGCGGCTGGAGGCCTCCAGCACTTTTTAGCTATGTAGGACAGGGAGTGAATTTTAGGCAGATTTGTATAGATTTTCTTGTTGGATGAGAATACATACATTATCAGAAAATGTATATGATATTTGCTTTAGAAGGAGAAAAACTAAGCATTTTGAACAGTAGACACTAACCTCTGCTCTAGCTTCCATATCACAAGCCAACATTGCAAGGCACTGTGTGGTGTTGACCAGGACATGTGTATTTGTGGACTTTAAGGGCTGCACCAGAGCCTGTATGGCTCCATGTGACAAGATGCTGCAGCGGATGACCTCCTGCCCAGCCATGTTGCCAAGTGTGGCAGCAGAATTGGCCACCATCCCGGGACAGCTTTCACAGAGCTGCTGGACAAGGATCTCATGGCCTCCTGCCTCGTACACTACACTGGAAGACACCACAGAAATGGCTATAAATGCAGTTTCACAGCATTGCATACAACATAGTTCTTCTGTAAGGTGTGTGTGATTTGCACAAATGAGTCGAGTGTCAGGGAACATAAATACTAAGGCTGTGCTCATACTGCAAAACTGACTCAGATCTGTGTCAACATTCCTCACAATTCTTGGCTGTTGGGAGTCACTCTCTCAATGAAGTTGGTAGTTCAGGTGTTACACCTCATGAATATTTAAGGTGACCCTTCTGTACAACAAAAATTTGAGGGGGTGTATCATAAGCGCTCTTTGTTTGCTCTGAATCCACATCCACACACACCTCTGTACAGCAGCCATTGCTGCACAAAAACCCATCATAAAAAATCTGGCTCTGGTTCTCCTCATCCTCATTATCAACTGCTCATGACTTCCACCACACAACTTCACATATTTACTTCTGTATGACAGCGTATGTGATGTTGTATGTTAATGTGCTTTTAAGCATTCTGGTCATTTCATTTCTGTTCACACTGTTATATTGGTCACATTTTTAAAAAATAAGTTGAACAACCAAACAAAAAAATCAGATCTGAGCTATAAATCAGGATTTAGCGCTAAGGCTTGGGGGGTGGAGTTAAATGGTGTCCCAGGAACTGAAGGAGACAGTAATGCTGAAATATGAAGTCAGGCAGTGAGAGACGATGGGTATAGGAAAGATTTGTCAGGGGAATAAAAAAGCAGGAAATAAAATGAAGTAAGGGAGAGAAGAGAGGTTCAGATTCAGTGAGGGAGAACCAAGAGGAGATAAATGAAGCATTAAATCATTTGTGAAATAGTGGAGAGGAAGGAGCACTGCTTGACTTTAAAATACCACATATTTCTAAGCCTTGGTTTTAGAGACTGCAAACGTGTCACTAAAAGTTTTACACATTTGACACTGAGTTACACATAACATTAATACTTTGTAGTATAAACACTCAAAATACCTTGAAATCACTCATTTTCTAGGTTTGACATTTACAATCTAATCAAACACAAAATGCCCTACTTATTTTAATAATCGTTGTTAATGCAGTCAGTTGTGTGTCACTCACAATGAGTTGAGCTGGTTGCCATGTGTGAGGCTGGAGAGGGCCTGAGTTGCTGCCTCTCTCAGCACAAAACTCTCATTTTGCAGCAACTGCACAACTGCAGGGATAGCACCTGAAACACACATAAACCCAACACATTCAAACTTACAGGTGTGTGTTTATGTTTTGGTGGTTGTGTGGATCAATGTGTATGTACCCAGATCTCTGTAGCTGTCTTTGCTGGCTGTGTGGAAGCTCATGGCCTGGCAGGTAGTCGTTTTCACACTGACGTCGGCCACAGTGAGAAGCTCTACCAAAACCTTCTCCACATTCAGCTCATGGAGCAGTTTGTGATTCTCAGCTATACACACAATGAAACAAAGAACAAAAACACACACACAGCTAAGGTAAGCTTTATATCTATACCCCTACAATTTCCAAACCTATAGAAAACTCGTCTCCTTTTTTGCTTACAGCTCTGAGCAACCTTGGCGATGCATTTCACAACAATGGATTGGATTTCAGGTGTGTTGGGGGTGGAAGCAAACTCCATCAGTTTTGTCAGTCCTCCACCATTGTGGATCAGATGAAAACTCTCTGTGTCACTCACACAGTTAGCAACTACCTGCAAGACCTCAGCATGAAGGTCGCTGAAGTTCTGTAAAAAATAAAAAGATTGATCATGAGACCATGAGAAGTGCTAATTCAAACATTTTCCAGATAATGGTGCAAACATAAAATGCATATACAGGCAGGTTTTACGCTCTCACTATTCTTGTCATTTATTTAACACTATGGGGACCACGTTACATGACCATGTTGCCACAAAGTATGTTTTCTCTCTTCTCTCACACACACACACCTACCGTGTTATTGAGGATATCCATGAGCTTCTCCACTCCGTGCTCTTCCCTAAAGGTGTTGCATGTATCTTTATCAATGGTGACACTCTGCAGTGTCTTCAAAACTAAATGCTGAATGACAGGGAAGTCGGAATTCAACAGTTCCAGAAGGGGAGGGATCCCACCCAACTCATGTACTGCTAAACGACTTTGGTGGTCCTTAATACATAGAGTAGAACAGAGGATACGAACAGACAACAACTATTTGAATTTCGCCCAAGACTATATCTTACATCAACTCAGTGTTGCCTTCAGTGGTGTTTGATAAATGAATGATGAATGTGAGTCACCTGGACTAGGTTGAAGATAATCTCTAGTGAGTTCTTCTTGACATCGGGATCTGGACTGGATAGGAGCTGGATTAGAGGTGGCAGGCCGTTGTTGTCAAAGATTTGGACCTTAGAGACGAAATCCACTGACAGAGAGGCCAGGCACAGTGTTGCAAACTCATGGACAACTACTTCCTCTTTAAAAGGAGAGAAAATTGTGTTGTTTGATTGTCTTATTGCAGGTAATATATAGCTAATATCAACCTATGAGTCTTTTACTCACCTTCAAGTGACAGTTTGTCAATGACTGATGGAATGACATCTAATTTCTTTAGAGCATTCTTTACATCACCTTTCAATGAAAACATGAGACAAAATTAACCACTCAGTTATTTAGTAAACCAAGTCTGTCAGTCAACAAAACAGTGAAATCTGTAGCCAGTCAACAAGTCTGTAAACAGTTTGCCTGACAAGCAGAATGATGGTTCAGGATGTCGGTCTGTAAGCCATCAGTTGGGTAAGCCACAACATGTAAATGTAAGCCACCAAATAACCGATAGGGCGAGTCGGCATTGTTTTCGTGTGTCTGACTCACCATTTGTAGCCATAATACCCAAGGCCATGAAGGCGTTGCGTTTGACAAGCTTGTTGTTGTGAGTGATGAGCTGACAGAGAGGCTCCAACGCCCCAAGCCCCAGCAGAGAAACCCTGTTCTCATCTCCTAACAACAGGGGGAGACAATGAACAGGAAAATTAAACATAATGCCTGTGGGTGTTTATTATGCATGAGTGAAGTAGAGCAGATAAATACTGCGGTGTGATTAAGTATAAAACAAAAAGGCAAAAAAGGTTTGAATTAAAGGTAAAATGGGGCTATATACATTATTAATATAAGTTTTTATTCAAAATAACAATTTCAAACAGCAGTATGCAAGTGGTTTTTAAAGGTCGGTTGGAAACATTGAATGATTTCACAGTAAATGTCATGAAGTAAGATAAAACAGTGACCAGCCTGAGTCACATTTTGTGATCTTCAGCTGCTCACAAACAAACAAACAAAACACATGTGGGGGTTAGCAGTGGGAAACCCACTGTACCTTTCTCTGCAAATGTGTGGATTGCTTCACAGGCTTTTATCAGAATGTCCTCCTCAGGAGAGCTCAGCAGCAGCACTACAGTTGCTGGGGTTTTGCCTTCAACAGGTAGTGGTTCAAACTGTGAGTGCGAGGAGACAGGTGGAAATGCTTTATAACACATCTTGTATCTGTCTCTCGGATGTACAATATGTTTTGAAACTAGGGGTAACTGTTTCGGTGGACACGTCATATATAAACCTCTCAGAAACACAAACAAAGGGTAAAAATGAGAATGCTTCCACTATGAAACTCACCGTTTCCTTGCATGGAGTTTCACTCTCCTTCTTCACTTTCTTTCCCATTGTTCAACCTGGAGACAAGCTGCATTTTGAGTCTAAACAGCGTTTATTTATCACGTTCAATAGCTACTCAACGCAAATCAGCTCTACGACCTGCAGTCATAGTTATTAGCCGTATCTATGCCAGCTAACAACAGAGCTAACCTGACAGTTTAGCCTGCTACTCAAAAGCAGTGTTCACAAATTACGCTTACAAAATAGAAAAATATCACCACCTCATGACTTACCTGTGGCTTTTCTACTAAAACTAAAGAACAAGGTCAAGATTTATAATTAGAGAGCCGCACAAGAAGAACCACGCTGTAGATTTTGTGTTTTGGAAAAGGAGGTTGACACCGCGTTGCTAGGCAACGGGTGCCACGTTGGGCTTAAACAGAGTCAAATGCTTTGAACCTGTCAGCTATAACCATGGTTAGTATTGTATTAGCAAGCCAGTTTAATGTTTTAAAAAAAAAGCTAGTTAAGGATTTTTATTCCACAGGAAAATGTGCAGTGAAATGTTGAATAAAAAGGCAAAGAAAAAAGGTGCAAAAGACAATAAACAAAATGTGTAAAATTCATCTGTAAGATGCACATTTGCATTTAAATCCTCCACTCAAATGAAAAAGGGGGTAGATATTGAAAGATCATTGTGAGTGTGGTATGTGTGTTGAGTCCGTGCAGGTCATAGAATTGAGTTAAACGCGCCGCTGTGATAAAGTGAGTCATAAAACAAATGAGCTCTACACAGCATCAGCACACTGATGCCTCTTGCTCTCTCTGAGAGAGGCACTGACACAGCAATGTGCCAGAGGAAACAGCACAGTATGCACCAGACAACCAAAATGACCTCTAAAGACATTACCTCTGGTGGTGTGGGACAAATGAGCCTCAGATTAATCTGAACTAAAGCAAACCGAGGATGGGTGGGTGGCTGGGGATGATATACAGCTTTTTATGCTGATGCATATTATTACCAACGCAAACACGCTCACATGCATAGGCCCACCTGAAAATTGTAATAGTCGTCCAGTAAATGTCACATTTCCACACTCAAGGTCGATTTTTTTTATTCATAACGATTTGATGGTCAACATGAAATTGAGATCTAAATGCAAATTTAGACTGTTAAAAGTGTGCTACTAAAAAAAAAAAAAGCACAGAAAAAGTAGCATAGACCCGGTGGAGGGAGGTAGAGGGGGTTGTAGCGAATCAGCGGAGCAGACACTGCAAAGCGGAGGCTGTCACCTCCCCTCCTCCGTCGAGCTGTCAGTTGACAGCGGCACACATGAGCCTCAGTGCTGCAGGCGGAGTTCAACACCCGTTGACTGCACGTCTAAATACCCGCACCTCTGCGTTTTAATTCAAACTGGAGGGGGGGGGCAAGGACGTGACATGACACCTCTGTCATCTCTGCGGACTGACCACAAAAGCGTAGGAGGAGGGCTGAGCCGCCTGCTAGTCCAGAGCTGCTAGCTGAGCTAATGTTAATAGTTAGCTCGCAGGCTAACGGTAGATAGCTGGTGAACGGAGTCCGGGTTAGCTTTGTGCCGTCAGTTAGGCTAACGTTACATATCTGGCTCGCTAGCGAAGGTCGGAGGGACTGACGGTTAAAAAACGCCTTTAGTTAGCCGTTCGGTCATTAATGTGTCATTTTAACATCATGTTTTAAGACTGCGTGATTTTTTGCGTTCAACCTGTCACTGGGGTTTCATATTATTCTTGTTTTATACGCGTATTAATTTTACGAAATTTGTCGTTGGCGTTCGCTAGCTAGCGAGCTACACGGCTATGCTAACGCCAGCTCAGTGAGAGCTCACATCGCAGGGGGGTGCGGAGAGCTCCGGACCAGTCAAGGAAGGAAGAGAGGTGACTTATGATGTGGGCTGAGGGAAGCGGCGGACTGTTAGGCGAAGGAGAGCAGCAGTATTAGCTTTAACACATCGTATTTTTATATTTTTTCCCCTTCATATTAGTCCTTGTCGAGGTAGGGCCATAGCGCCAAGTTAAAGCTGTGTGGGACGGTTGTTGGGGTTAAAAAAGAATTGGGACACTTTGATTTGCGAGCTGGCTAAATGAATAGTATTTAGTATTACTGAGTCGTGAGCTGGTGGCCACTGTGCCAGCTTCAAAAGGGAAGACACTCTGCTGTCAAGATTATCGCACAGACTGCAATAACCAGCCAGTTGGCTTTAAAGAAAAGATGGCTTCGGCGAGCAGCATTGCCGCATCTATTGCGAGCAAAACGAAGACCAAGAAAAAACACTTCGTGGCTCAGAAAGTGAAGCTCTTCCGTGCCAGCGACCCTCTGCTCAGCGTGGTCATGTGGGGAGTCAACCATTCGGTGAGTCAGACCTTAATGTTCATGTGTAGTAATCCACAGTTATGTTTTGAAGTGTCACCTTAAGCCTCAGTTGCTGTCAGTGTTATTGTGTTTGATTGACAAATACGAGTTGACAGCTGTCCAGAGGTCGGCTATAGTGAGGTCATTGTAAATGACTGGCTGCAGAAGTGTGCAGGAAATCATTACTTATGTTTGCTTCAGTAACGTTTGTACAGTTGCATTTCAAATTGGTGCATTATGTTGATAGAAGCACTAAAATGTGTGTGTGTGTGTGTGTGTGTGTGTGTGTGTTTAAGCAGTGAACTCTTCTTTGGCTTCCTGTTGTGCACATGTAGGATAAGCTCCCAGGGCTCTGTGTCATGAGAGATCTTCCCATGCAAGACAGCTTATCTCTGCTCTCTTTCTCTTCCTTTGCTGAATATTTGCACTGGGCCAACACTCATCTGTTGGAAAGAGAGAGAGAGAGAGAGAGAGAGAGAGACATGCATATATTTCTGGCAGCAATTCCCAAGTCTTAAGCCTTTTTACTGATGTTTTACACATACTATTCTACCACACAGAGAAATGGTGATGCTGTAAGACATATAATCAGTAGTACCTCATATTAGCATATTACCTTATGTCATCCTTTACTCTGACTGCTTGTAATAATCATACCATGGTTATTACAGTAAAGCCAGCCTGTTTACTCAATATTTTATCTGGTATTTTAGATTGAAGAGAACTGCTTTCAAAGTGTAAACAAAGGAGCAGTAAGTGGGCATAAGCACTCATTTATTCCTTCAGTGCACGAATGTCTGTTTATATGTTAGTATGAAATTGTTCCCATGGAGTAGTTAATGGTGTAAATGATGACAGCATAGTTTATATGAAATATAGAAGAATTTTGGCCCTTTGATGCAGAGTGCAGCTCTTTTATTTATGTCTGTGTGGGCAGTAGTTAGCAGCAATATAGTATGAAACAGTAGAACGAACAAAATATTTTTGACTAGTCCCATAACAGATCAGTCAGTGGCGCAATATTTATTTAGTTTTAAAGGCAAACTGCTGATTTTCAATACGCTTTCTATCATCACAGTGTAGACTGATTTGCTGGCCCTAAGGCTGGGCTCGAACTACAGATTGTATTCGTGCATTTGTACATGCCGGCCTCCACTGATGGTCAGAGAGAGAGAGAGAGGGAGAGAGAGCTGACAATATCAAATCAAACCATCAAACTAGGCATTGCTGATAAATTATGAATTAAGATTCTATTACTGCATTGCCTATTTTTCACTTCAGATGTTTTCAGAATAATATTAGTGCTGTAACACAGCGTGTTGTGACCAGGCTACTGTTTTGTTTTTGTTTGTTTTGGGGTTTTGGGTTTTTTTTTTTTTTTTTTTGGTCATTTGGACCAGGTTAAAAAATATTTGCTTTCTACTTCATAGACACCCAGTTTAATGAGAAGACCATCTTTCCAGCAGTGATGTACCTCTTGATCACAATGGGTTCAGAGAAATTCTGTATGGGGCTTCTATCTACAAGAGCCCAATTACAGTACAAGTAAATACGGATGACTGACATTGTTTTTACACTCTGTGAAACTTTGTAAATAAATAACCACTACAAGAGTCAGTTATGTAAAGGTTGCATGCCAGTATCTCCTGTTGTGCTTCGTATATTATGTACTGTGTTTTTTTTGTTATGTTTTATTGTGTGACTGCTGTTTCTCTTCGCTCTGTTTTTTGTTTTGTGTTTTTTAGAAAGCTCATACAGATGCACTAATAATGATACCTCTTTCACATCTTAACAGTGTTGGAACTGTGATTAGTTAGTATGACAGACACAGCATTTGATTTTTGGCTGGGTGTTAAGGATGGCAGTTTAATGTGGATTATGCAGCCCTTAGATTGACTGATGTCTGTGTGGCCAAGACAGCTGCTAATCCGGAGCTGTGATTCTGTATCTAAGCTTTAGTCTGTCAATAGATTACAGTCACCTGGCCTTGGCGTTAAGTCTGGAGAGACAAAGTAAGACACACAAGAGGTTCACCTCATGCAGCTATTCAGTACTGATTTGACTCGTCCACTTTTTGAAAGTCGTTTCAAATGCCTGAGAAAGATGAATGTTGAGATATTGTCTTCTTGCTTTAGTTGATTTTATTGTCAAACATGATTTCAGCTAGATACCTGTTAGACTGCCACCCTCAAAAGCACATAAAGTCCTTCCCTTTCATGGTTTAGTTTTTTTAGATAGGGCAGTGTCAAGACTTAACTTGAAATCAGAGTTAAATTGATTTGCATCATTTAGATTATCTATCTATGCGTCTGTCCATGCATATCAAGGCTTTTATAATGAACTTCCTCTGATTCTGGTGTCTTAGATCTGTAGACTAATGGGCCACTCACAACCATAAAAACCTAAAGGCGTTTGGAGATTCTACATGTTTAAACTGTTCTCTTGGATTGCGTAACAGAGCAGGGCTGCCGCCAGCACATTTCCTTCTTATACCTTAGGCTACCTCCCCTGCTGTTTTTCCCATTACTTGATAGAGTACTCTGTTTCTCATACCATTGGCAACATAAAAATGACATTCATTGCCAGGTCACCAGGTTGAGCCACTGAGTTACTGCCAGAGGCTGTGAAAGCTGCAGTTTGATAATATTAATGTAAGGTTACATTACAGCGTGGAGTTTGCAAAAGTAACTTCAAACTGGAACTAACAGGACACTGTGAAGGAATGAATTCCTCTACCTGAGAATGCAACCAGACTGCCGAGGTAACATGCAAACACATGCACATGTTCTCCGAAATGTAACCCCCACCTCTCACATGCACTGTGGCCTGTCAGTCAAAAGCATCCACTATGGCTCCTCCTGAAAGACTTACGACAGAGTTGTTGCTCTGAGAGCACGTAGTGAAACAACTGAACCTGGTAAGTATAAAGGGAGGCTTGTCAGTTAGTAACATGGAGCCACAGATAACATCTCTCAATCTGTCTAAAGATGTTCTGTAGAATGAGCTAAGGTGCATAGACGAGATGAGATGTTTAGGTGGCCCAGTCAGAATGTATGTCATCAGACTCATTCTCGTGTAATGGCTGAGAAAGGTCAGGGTGTGTGACAGCTTGCTCGAAATAGGTATTCCTAGAGATGAATTAATGGCCCATTTCGGTTCTTACAGAAAAGCAGTTGAAAATACTGGTTTCTGAGAAAGATATAATCTTCTCAGCCACCACTGACAAGCTCTTACTAAAAATATTTCCAGGTGATCAACATTTAATTGAGGCGTTTGTTTCTGCAGCGGAAAATTAATCAAAATCTACACCTTCATCTACACCTAATTTGTGAATCTGTAAAAGGGATGTAGTTCAGGGCTTGTGTGTCAGATGGGGTGTCTGAGTGCACTGTTGGAACAAAAAGGTGTCAGAATGTGTCCCACTGATGGTTTTCGAGTCTATTTGTGACTGAACTGTGGCTGAAATGCTGCATTGTCACAGTTTGCTGTTTTATGTCACCAGCTCCTGTCCTTTTTAAAGTAAAGGAGACAATTCACATAGTTTTCTTATTATCACAGGCTTAGAGACAGTACATTTGGTTGTAACAAATTTCTTGTCTTTCTAGTCTTGATACATTGACTAGGCAGACCTTTTAATTTCACACAGCAGTAAAGGCTAAAAAATGCAGTAACAGAAAGTAAAGGCTCAGATGCACTTCCTCATGAAGTCAAAATTGATATTTTTAAGTGTGGTTTTAATACATATGTCATCTATACACATGTATCTGGACCAACATTGACCCAAAAAAAACATTTGGGTATTCTTCTCAGTCATTTGGAGTTTGTCATTTCCTGATAAACGATAAAAAGTTGTTAATGACTTATCTTACACTCAGGGGCGTGTACTAATTCTGCATCCAGTGAAATACTTTCTTGCTTGACACCGGCAGAGCAGTAATTCTGAACTGAATTATATTTTATACAGAATATATTTGCAGGCTTTCCCTCTGATGTCCTCCAGCTACTCACCTTTTAACTCGCTTTCCGATGGACAAATAGTTTTGGCCTAACTACTTGCTAGAGTAGCTAACCTTGAATCAACAACTGCTAACTGTATCTAGTGTGTGTCTGTGCTCAAACACAATGACTAGTGTTTGAGCACAGCGTCTCAGATCAACAGGGGAGTAAACAGTGAACTACCCAGGTGATTTCCAGACTTTCCTGAGGGAAAGATTGCTAAGTAGCAAACCGTTAACTGTAGTTAGCTCAGTCAGCTAAATGAACTGGCTCAGCCCAAGGGTGCCAGGTGCCAAACCCAGTAAGAAAACCACCTTTGTAGGCTACTTTTCTGCCAGACTGGCCACCACTGGTTTTAGAGGTTGTGGCCAGGCCCGGGTCCGGCCATGTACACTGGAAGGTAGAAGCTGACACTAGCTCATAGCACCAGCTGCAGGTGTTTAACACACACTTGCTACTGGCTATTGTAAACACAAATAAATTTTACATTTACAACAAGTCCTTCCCTATGTCAAGATAACATATAGGAACAACAAACACGTAAATTTGTGTTTCCTGTAAAAACCTTCACATAGGGAGGGACATGGCACTCTGCTCTCCATTTCATGGTGATTTTTAAAGCATGTGACGAACACGTTTTAAAGTATGGTAATTGTTTCAAGTGGTCCAACGTGTGTGTTAGAGGTGTGTCACTTTTGGTACATTATCTTTTAATCTATTAAATAGTTTTTTGTTTGTTTGTTTTTTAATTAAGATTTTCCAAGATTTTGTATAGTTAAGGCAAATATTATGCAAGTCTAGATTTTAAGCCTTTGCTTCCCTTTTTGTTTTGGGCTTCCTTTGTTTTGCTTTGTGTCCATCCTCTCTTTCAGTACCTCCATTAAACTCTCCCCATCTAGTAGGTTGATTCACTGTTTCGTTCATTCCTTCTTTTTGTGTCATCCTGTCTAGCTGGCTCTCTTTTCCCCTTTGCTCTCTCTCTCCCCTTTCTTTGCTGTTTCCAGCTTCTCTGTGTGACTCAGAGTAGCTGTGTCTGGTTCTGTGCATTGCATAAGAAGGGAATTCTATAAATATATGCAGGAGTGACCTAGAGCTAATGTGTGTGATGAGTAAAGGTGAGGAAAGCAGAAAAGCTGGAGCCTTACATCGTGGCACCCTGAGGTAATGACAAACAGGGGAACTTGTGGAGAGTGCCTTGTGGTTTTTGTTCCAGTGTGTGCCTTCAAAAAGCTTTAAACAAAACATTTTCTTTTTTGTTTCGCTCCTGCATGCATGCAAACATGCCTGCACGTGCCTGTGTGTGCGTGTGTGTGTGTGTCCTTGACTACAGACTACAGAGTCACTGTGTCGTGGCACACTACTTGCTCAAATGCAATGTGTTGCACATGTTGCTGAGCCGCTCGATTCACCCATCAGGACAGGCCGTATACCATAAGCCTGTTTGTTGCTCAGTCAGTCTAAACCACTATAGCCTTTAATAGCTGGCCTTTCATAGCGCTGACATCACAACAGACTTACTGAGCTGTCTGCATGTGTGTATCTAACTGTTGATGACAACTATAATTTATGTGTTACCTATTTCCACCTTAGCAGTAAGTCATTTAGTGTTCCAACAGAGATGGGAGCATGTCTGTTTCAAGTAGGTGCTGACAATGAATAAAATTTGTCACCTTAATTAATTATCCTTAATTAACCTTGTAATATATTTTGTGATTAAACTAATATGTTACTTCTTCTTTATCTGCCTTAACAAAAAAAACACAAGTTAGTTTGCCTTGTAGCTTGTTAGAATAATGGCTTTTTTAGCTGATAAAAGAGATTTATTGTGTCTTGGTTTGCACTGACTGACAGCATATGTTACTGTCTGAATCTGTGCTTTGTTACTAATGCAATATGCAAACCACTTCCATATAATGGACACCGTGGTCCCTTTTTCTCAACAGTTTCTCCAGATTTGGAGGATGACACACATTCACTTTCAGCACTGTAGCATAACAAGCTCTGTATGGCTGTAAAACCCGGGTGTAGATGAAGATGGGGCAGCAAGTTACTGTGGACAGAGCGGCCATAGTTTTTGATATGCTTGTTTCCCTTTTGTTACATAATGAGGGTTGTTGTCATTTACCCCTGTAAAGTATTGTCTGTTTCATTTCCTCCACTGTGAGCTCTGCTCTGAAGTTACACTGCAGTCCACTCTCTTTGGAGGAGCTTGGCCCCACCAACAAGCAGAGAGAGAGCGAGAGTGAGAGAGATGCAAAAGTGACTTTTGTGCCCCTGGGTTCCACTCATTTTTTCCTCTCACCAGAGGAAATCCACTTTTACATTCAGTTTCTTCACTGGTAACGTTAGCTCAGACAAAGCTTTTCGGTAGGTAATGGTTGTGTATTTTCACATGCAAGCCAAAGACTGCAAACTGACTCAGTTATCTCATTTATTTCTGGCTGCCTAATCGACTATTAGATCTATCTATATTGAGAAAAATCAGTTATTGTTATGGACATACATTTTATTACAATTCCATATCGAGATTGTTTTTATCGCCCAGGCCTAGTGACTACCATCAGCTTTTAATTGAACCGCAGGCGTCTCAGTCAGGTAATTGGTTGTATTTGGCTAATGTCCTATTTCTCTCTTTGTGTCCCTGTACACACATACACAGACACACACACACACAGAGTTGCAGCAGTCCTTTTACCTTACCACTGCTCCATTTTTGTCTTCAGTGTGGCCTCATTATGACTGACCTCTCCACACTGGGATTGTGAGCAGAGGGAGGAAAGGGAGTAAGGACTACCTCTGTCACTGGTATTGTCAAAGTTGCTGCACAGAATTAGGTCATAGGCAGGCTGTCATGGGCACATTCTAGTTCAATTGTGAGGGCTGATCATTGAATGTGGTTTAAAGCAGATCATGTACTTATGTTTCCTAGAATTAAATTTCAAACATTTTAAATGCCTTAATGTACTGCTACACCAATAAGATTACCTGTGTACAGTGCATGCAATCAAGGCATTTCCCATTGTGTCAAGGTATTAACAATTTAAATGTTATGTTCACTTGCTATTTAAAATATTTGAACAAATTGCTTTGATCAGTTATTTAAAGCCTTCTCAGTTTGAAATGGAAGCATTGTATGTGATTTACCAGGCTTTTCCTTGCGGTTGCAGATTTATTGCGGCCCTAAAAAAAACACCCCGCTGATAATTATTATTATTTTATTTTTTTTCTACCCACTCTGTTTTGTGGTGTTAGCCAATGAACGATATACACACCCAGATACAATTGTTGTACTGTGATTGGCCTTCGCAAGTGGCATGACTTGCAAAGGGCTTGACTTGGATATTGTTAAACTTGCTACATACTATGGTTCTGGGATTCATAACAGGTCAGGAGATGATGTAATGGCCTTGTTAATTGGTCAGCGAAAGGTCAAGTCCACACTCAGTACAATCTACTACAGCTGTAGGTGACCTTTGGTGCTGACTGTGTGGCTGTTAAAGGGCAAATCTCCATTTAGCTGGGTGTATCTATACTGCATATGATTATCTTTATTTATGCAGATCATGTCATGTTCAAGACCGTGAGTGTGTGCATTTTGATGTGTATGCTGATAAGTTTCAAAGCTATAGATCTTTTTCACAGCAGCCATTTTTTGACATGAAATAGTAGGTAAACACAGGTGTTACTAATGATACTAATTAAGGCTCCATTCCATTCAGGTCAGACACAGTCAGGGTGCTGCTGTGGTAAAGATTGCTGTGCTATATTGATTGGTGCACAGCTTTTTTTTGTATGTTTACCCATCTACATATTGGTTAATTGCATGTTCATGATTCCACTTTTATCAAATCCACTTAGACTATAATATCTAGTAATTAGGTATAGAGGAAGGAGTTGCTTTAGAGCACATGTTCCATTTCCCCCTCATTATTGACAGTTTGACAGCAGAAATTGGGCATGATGACTCCAATGGAAAATGTGGTACATAGTTTTTTCCCAACTCTCCTGTTTATCATTACAGTTACAATTTGTCTTGTGAGTCATCATTGTTTTAAAAGTCAGTTCCTCTTCTGAGGTGATAAATCTCCCATATTGGCTGTTGTGTGTCTTCACTTTGACCACTAATGGTATTTTTTCAAACTGACGTTGGTCCATGACTCCTGCTGTCTTCAAGACATTCTGTTGTCCTCAGCAGCATTGTAGTAAATCAGTAGTTGTTGTTTATAGTAAGTCGAGAACAGGCTTGTTGTATTACTGTATAACTGGTTTTTGTATTGCTAAGTGGCCTAGAGCACAATTTCAATGTAAATTAAAAACCGAATCAGTCACACATTTTTTCATGTATCGTTGACCCTCAAACCACAACACTGTGTTCAAGTGAACCATGAAGTGCAAAATAGGAACCGCCACCAGTTCGACTCACTGTTATATCGGTTGGCCATGCAAGCATTCGGTTTAAACGTGGTCATTTCATCACATATGTTTCAACATTTAGCAGAACAAAATGTATGAATAAAGACTGCATCAGACACAGCATGAGGACACTGATATTGGTAAAGGCAGGCTGAATTTTCAAGAGGAACTTGACAGAATTGCCACGTCACTATAGTGTCTTTACACTGGTGACGCATTCGAGTTGTTGCTTGCAAGTCAGTAACTGAGATAATCAGAAATGAGAAAAGATAAAAAAAAAGATTAGTCATAGCTTCCCTGTTCACTGTCAAATGTCTCCCTCCAGGCTACACATCCTGATGACATTCCTGATTAGTCTTGCTTCTTTCCTTTCTGACTTTGAAACAGGTTTCTCTTTGCGTGAATATTTTCATTAGCCTTTCTCTTTCGCACTTAAGAAAAGCCCCCGTTCTTTGTATTATTAGATCCAGATTCGTTCCAAACTTTAATGCTGCATACTCTCACAGTGAGCTGTCATCTTAGTTTTCTGTCTGTCATAGTTCAGAGAGATAAGGCAATGCCATGCTGCTGACAGAGCACGCTCTCTTCACCAACTTCCTGTCCAATGGAGCAACAGCGCACACTTACTTCACTCGAGGCCGGAAAACCAGTCTTCATCACCATGGAGACAAACAGGAAGTGGTGGTGTGAAATTTGTCTGCAAGTTTGATATCTGCAGCAAGATAAGCAGAAACGCTGGAGGCGTCTGATTAAACAAAACACAAGAACTGCACCATGCTTAAGCTAGAAAGCCCAGCAGGCCTGTATGTTAATCAGTGCTATGACAACTATCCAAAACAAGAAAATACACATACACAACATTTGCCACTGCAGCAATAACAGTGCAAACATCGGTGCAGATCATTGGTTTCACAATGAGTCGACTTGAGAAAACTACCAACATCTTTTTTTTATGTACATGCATGCGTGTTTTATTGCTGTGACTTGTATTAAACATTCAGCACTCAAGTGTGCTTGCTAAGATGGAGCATTGTCTCTGCCTCTGTGTGAAACGCAGCTTTGTTGATTAAGTGACATCTCCCCAGTGAGTACCCAGGATTCATCTGTGCTATAGCATCACTGTGACGTCTGTGTCTGTCACACCACGGCACTGGAACATACTCGGATATGGCATCTGCGGACGTGGATTCTCTGCCTCTTTAATGCCCTCCTTTCCATATTTTTTTCATATGCTTTCTCGGCTTTTCAGAATCGCTTGCTTTATTTTTCAGATGTGTTTTTTTTTCTCTCTATCTTTATCTCAAAGGTTTCCTCCCTAAAAATACCCTCCTGCTGTCAGTCTATTTTCTTTTAACTGTGCACACAAAGTCTAGCATGTTCTCAAAGCTGACAATAATTCTCAGGGATATTTAAAGTGCAGGCATCACTTTGAGTTGCAACTCTCCTTTTTAGTAAGAAGACATCAAAGTGCTGCATGCAAAGTAAACGGCTTTGTTCATGAAAAGCTACTGTGCTCAATTTGTGTTTGTTTGCTGAGCTGGTTAAAGGCAGAGTTGGAATAGTGTACAAAGGCAGACCTTTGCCCATCACTGGACAAGCTTTTGCAGACTTCAGCATAAGATTTGTTTTATGTTTGACCAGTCTAGCCAAAGATCATTTTTTTGTTTTTGTTCTTTACACACATTGTATTTATTGAGAAGTCATAGCAGAGCATAACTTATAGCAAACAGATTTCTGTGAATGTAAGCTTTTACTACAGGTATTTTTTATTTTTTATTTTTTTTTAGGCAGCACCAATGCCAACAAACTGACTTCTTGCTGCCAGCTCCTCTTATTTGTGCTGCTTGTAAGCTGCCAATAAACAATACCTATAGTACAGGATTGATATTATTTTCAACAAGGACACTGTCACCTCTGCAGCTGGTCTAATGCTGCTAACTTATTTTTTAATAATTATGTAGTAATTCTATATTTGTGCTGGCATTTGCTGCCATCAACATTCTAAGAAGCATCTCATTGAGCTGGACACAAAAATTACATCAGTCATCAGAATAGGCTAGTGGAAAAGCAGAAAGGCATTGACTCACTATTCCACTGAGAAAGAAGATGTTTGGGGAACTGGCCCCGGCATCTCTGACTGGGCAGTTAACTTGCATAAGTGAATGTCTTCCAGACTATTTTGTAATCCTCAAACTGTAGTTCTAAATAAAGGGATATATTAATTTGAGACGCCGTGGGATTAAGTGTGTACTCTACCAAGGTCAACCAGTTAATCATAATCAGTCGATTGGCATAAGCTAGCTGTAATCATCCACTTCAAAGAACATGTATTGTATTGATACTGGTCTAAAACAAAATCTTGAGCATTTGTGTCATGAACATGTTTAAGGCATGCTAGTTCTTAATGACCACCTGAAGTATGCCAAATGCTTTCATGGGTCAGTCAGTCACGCTGAGGCCATTCTCTCCACCATCTGCTGTAATGCTCCTGCAGCATTACAGGGCCGTAGTCAATCCCCTGTGGTAAAAAATATTCCTCTAAGGCAGCTGCTGGAAATGTGATTTGACACCACCTTTTGCCTGTGCACAACCCTAGCTACGAGCAGCGTATGACGCTTAAAGTACATCTGGGACTATACTGTAGAGAGACACGCACACATTTTGTGATTAATGTTTAAGTCAATCAAAGTTTGCACCTACATTATAAGTGTGCTTGGTGACATGGCTATTAATAAATCAAGTCTTGCAACACTGCCAGCACCCCTGCCTGCAGCCAACAACGCATAACACATACACAAGCGCGCGCGCACACACACACAAGCATCATATTCGTATCAAACTGCGCCTGAGTCATAACAAATGTCAGGTCTATGTATTACAGCAATGTGACGCATGGCCAGCTCCAAATGGAAACTCCTGCGATGTACCTTATGTGTTTGAAGTCCTGCTGTTATTCAGTGTGCAAGGTTTATTGAAGCCCCCAGTAATTTTGCATTTTGTTGGATGGATGTACAATCAGCCATTATTATGTTGCAAGTGTTAATCGTCTAACACACCTGAAAGTACACAACATTGAGTTTAGTCATAGTCATATATAAGACTCAAATCTGTCATATGGCATTTTAGAGGCATAACAACATTGTAAATTCAAACTTGAGTGGTTCTTTCAGTCATTTTTTTCCCCAATTGTCATTGTGTTGATTGGTTTGTGATGCATAATTCATCTGGAGGCTAGGATGTGAGAGTGAAAAGATGTAAGTGCTCCATTTTAGCTAATGCAGAAATCACCAACTCATTTTTTTCTAAATACATTTCAGCATGCAGATAAAGTGAAATGTCATCATTACACAGAGAAAGAGAAGTGATTATCTCCTCTAGAATCGTGAACACGCTCAAAGTAGAAGATTAGAAAACAGCAGTGCATCGCAGATGCAGGATATTAAGATTATCCTCCCGGCAGGAGCGACACGACATGCAACCTTAGCTTTCACTCATACAGCGTACATACGTCGGCATCTCTCTCTCTCTCTCTCTCTCTTTCTCTCTCTCTCGCTCTCTCTCTCGCTCTCTCTCTCGCTCTCTCTCTCTCTTTCTCTTGTATGTACGCTGGAGACACCTTAAAGCTTCAGTAGCCTTTCACCTACAGCTGTCCTTCAACCCTATAGGCTACACCGTTGTGAAAATCGAATCTGTAAACTGCTCACGTCGCCAGGTGTTCTGTGCTAAACATCCGTATTGATTGATGACCTGTCTTGGCCCAGAGCTCTTGGCCTGAATCGTAAATTATCTCTAATAACTTGTTATCAGGTTTCTTTGATTGGGGGGAAAAACATCTTAAGGTGCAAGTCTATCCTTGTGCCTCTCATGGTTGCTTCTTGGAAATACACCACAGTTACTCAGTTATCTCAGATGATCAATAGGAAAGCAGACAAATACATATGTGACTAGTTTTTCTGCAGCAAGCTGGTGAAGGTTTACATACACTTGACTGTTTCACCCTTTCACCAGTCCCGGAATCAAAGGTGTGGGTGTGTATTCGCTTGCACTGATTCTGTTTTTAGAGGCAGAGTATAGTCATGTGATGTGAAGTTATGTGAACACTGATCTTTGCATCAGTCTGTGGCACTTCATTGGGCTGGATAGTATTACTATTGTCAAAAGGTTACATGAGTTGAGGCGTGAAGCTCACACCTAGTTGAATATCTGCAGAATCTCTGTGCTGACATCTGTAAGGTGCTAAACTAACATGTTTATAGGAAATGTATACTGTGAAGAAAATTAAGAGAAGTAGGTGGGTTTTTTTTTTCATTTTGCTGCATTTACAGGGATTCCTTTTAATGTTGATCCCACTGATCCACCACATTATGTTTATCAGTGGTAATGATCTAGATTTCGTATATATTCCCCTCAGGCTTTTAGATTCCTCACTCTTAGCATTTCTAATGTAATTTCACTTACTTTAGACTTCTTTGTTGTTCCTACATCTCTCATCTCTCCTCTTTCCCTATGTTTTTTTTCTGCGCAGATAAATGAGTTAAGCCATGTTCAGATTCCCATCATGCTCATGCCGGACGACTTCAAAGCCTATTCGAAGATCAAAGTGGACAACCACCTCTTCAACAAGTAAGGTCTTGTTTTATTTGCATAATTTTTTAAAATATTATTTAGCATCTTCAAGCATCTAATAAATTATGTCACTTGTGTTTTTTCTGGTATTTATATACACACAGGGAGAACATGCCCAGCCATTTCAAGTTCAAGGAGTACTGCCCTCTGGTGTTTCGAAACCTCAGGGAGAGGTTTGGCATCGATGATCAGGACTTCTTGGTATGAAAAGCCTTGCAACATTTCTGCCACTTCTCAGTCAAATCTCTATTAGTACTAGATAAGTTTTAATTTCCACATAAGCGTGCCAGCTCCTTTACAGGCAATACAGTAACCCTAAATGTATCTAATAAACATAAACACCTGGTGCAACAAGCACACTATAACACAATTTGAACAGTTCTTACTAGTAAACTGTTGCTCTGTTGCACATTTCATTTCACTCTTTTGTTTCAGCCCACTCCTTCTCTTCGTTTTACTTTCCACTCTTCCCGAGTAAATCCCTATTCCCAGTGCAGGCAATGAGTTGGCAGTATTTGGAGGTCGTTGTGTCCCAGCTCAGTGCAGCTGTCCTCCTCACATGTTTACATTAGGGTTCGGCTGGCTGCAATGAGTGGGCAGTCAGGGGTGTTAAGACACTGGCCATTGCGAAGGAATGTCGTGATACTCTGAAAATTAAACTACTTTCCTACATGAGGCACTACTTGCATTGTGGTCAGAAAGGTTTATTGGTTCGTAATTTTGCCTTTGCTCTAAAACCAGCCTGTTGGCATTATTTGTAATTGTATTGGTAATATTCCTCATTAGAGCCAATGGGTACCACCAGCTGCAGGCCTTCTCTTTTGATGACATGCAGCAGTATTAGTTTTAATGAGCAATGCTAGCAGTATTAAATTAAGTTTTGGGAGGGTAACTGAAGTGCAAACGGATTAACTCCTTTTCCCACATTATGATAAATGCATGGTGGAGAAAATGACTAACTAAAACAAAAACATTAAGATATTACTTTTGAAAGCTTTTCATCTACTCCAGCCTCAGGCGAAGGGCCTCTTAAACATTTTCAGCCTGTGACAAAAACCACTTCAATGTTACAGCAGGACTTAGACCTGGACCTGAGTAGCCCTCTCAAGTATATCTCTGTGCTTTTAAGGAACCTCCAGATACAAGACTGCAACCAATTTTAAATCTGTGCACAAGAAAGAAATTCTGCTTAACAGTTGTTTTAGGTTTCACCATAAAGATTCGTCTTCACTTTTCAATACAAGCAATGGATGCTATGACTTGAAGTGGGGAGAGGGTAGTGAGGGCAGAGGACATGAGGAATTCTTGCAGAATGAGGCATTGAGCCAGGGGTGTTGGATCATGTTACTTTTGAGCTCCAAAGTCTGGGCAGCAGCTGTTTGTGTCTGTGTGTAAGTTTGGACACGCAACAGGCGTAGGGGTCAGAACCCCACATGTTTAGACTGGAGAGTGGGAGGTGGTCAGACAACAAGGAGGTAGATGTAGGGCATACTGCATTGTGAGATCCAGCCTTTCAACCAACAGAGAATATTTCACCACCCACTATTTAAACATAAGATGTCAATATGGGTTCTGACTCATAGTTAAATAAGCAATTTTGCTGTGTTTTCTGCATTTAGTGAGACAGACCATTCAAAAAAGTAAAATGGAATAAATACTTTATTTTTGCTCACTTTTGCAAGTGCAAATAAGGTTGTCAAAAAATCAGACGATAAGCTGACATTGTGACGTTTTATGAGTGTACATCCTGATGCTCATCATAATTATTTGTTTGTCCTGTCTTTGCTCTGTGTGTTTGCAGAACTCACTGACACGCAGTGCTCCCTTGAACAGTGAGGCCCAAGGACGGAGCGGGGCTCGTTTCCATACCTCGTATGACAAACGCTACGTCATCAAGACCATCAGCAGTGAGGATGTGGCAGAGATGCACAACATTCTAAAAAAATACCATCAGGTGATAACAGCCTGTCTTAAAAATAACATTTATAAATACAAGCCTTAATTCTTCCATGAGATAGTATTTCTAAAATTGTGTGTCTTTTTTTCTACCTGTATTACAAACTGACACACAGGCCTGCAGCACACACTTTTCGCACAGTAGTGTCAACGTTAATGATGCAATTTTACAACTTTTGCTCAACCTATTGATTTTGAATTTGTCAAAAAGTGTCAGGGTACAGATTCATACAACTTCCCAGGACAGCTGTTGGAGTAGTTCAGAGCCCGTAGAGCCCTCTTGTCTATTTATTACCTTCCAGTTAAGCTAAGTCATAAAGGGACCATGTTGTGTTTATAAACCTTTCTCTCTCTATTTCTTACGGTCTCTCCTCTAATGCAGGCAGAAAGCATACTTTGTGACTATAAAAGGGCCGTAAATTGATATTCCTTGGTCTCCCTTCTTAGTTCATCGTGGAGTGCCATGGCAACACGCTGCTGCCTCAGTTTCTGGGGATGTATCGGCTCACCGTGGATGGAGATGAGACCTACATGATTGTTACACGCAATGTCTTCTCTCACCGCCTTTCTGTCTACAAAAAATATGATCTCAAGGTAAGAGGGGAGAACAGAACAAGAGAAAAAGGAGACAAGGAAAGGAAAGAGATCACACGGATAACAGAAATGATTTTATTTTTTCTTCAATGAACTATTTCTAGTTTAAATATTATATAAAGCTAATTTACAAGTCAAGCCTCTAAAAACATTGGCAAATATACCCAAAGTTGGCCAACAAGGTTTGGTTGTATGCTCAAGATAACAAGCATTGTCCATTGGGGAATAAGGATTGTAAAACAGGGTTTAAGTAACCAGTCTCCAGGCGGAGTAAATCCATTTTAAGCTGTTTTAAGACATTGCACCTTGCGTGCCTAATTGGGCAAGCTTCTTAATGAGTGTCTGCAGGAAGGAGTGTAAGTAGGGTGGTGAGGAAAGGATTTAAGTAAGAGTTTCCAGTTTTTCTCGTAACAACTGGGTTATGAAAAGTAATTTCCTTTCTTTTGTGTCTAGGGTTCTACTGTGGCAAGAGAGGCCAGCGACAAGGAGAAGGTACAGTCACCTGTCACGAGCCAGAATCCACTGTTAAATAACCACGCAGGTTTAAAAAATCGGCACAGGAAGAAACTCTTAGCATTAACTTGTTTTTAAGAAACGATAACAGTAATAATCAGAATAATATTCTGAGTTCTACAACTTAAAGGCAAAATAAACTAAAACATTAAACTAGCACAGCGACAGTTGGAAACATTATTATAAACACATCGAAATAAACAAGACAATCCACACTGCCAGCTCGTTTTCACAGTTCCTCTGGAATATTTTAGGCGTACATCCCTCGTGTGTCTCTCAGAAGTGACGTGCTACAGTGTATGTAATGTGTATCAATCCACACCGACATTGTGACGTCCAAACAAAAGTGAATCAAACATAATTTATGCCCATTTTCTTCTTGTATTACCTTTCACTTGGACTACTGGAACTACTGGAAGTTTCCACTGGACAGGCCACTGTCCTTTCAGCACATCAGGAGGTGCGCTGCTGAAAAGGACAGCTGGCTCTGATGACAGTGGAGGTTGGAGTCGGTGTGGATTGAACAGATGGACACACAGCACTTGCGCTCTGCTAACGTCTCAATTCTGGTGTCATTTTCATGCAAGGAACGGGGGCAATTATAGAAACTCTTACTTTGCGTTTTTTCTTTTACAGATACACTAAACATAAAACTGTCTTTTTCAAATAATTTAACTGCTTATGTAATGTACTGAACATGAGTCAGTTATTCTGATTCAACTCCATGCCTATTAAAAGCCATGTGGACAATTATAGAATGAGAGAGAGAACAAACTGTGTTTCCAGTGGTTTCAATAACCAACACGGCTTCAAACAATTCCAGGCTTGCTGTCATCATCCAAATGTCCTGACGAACACAACGCTGGTGTCAGGTTTTTTGGGTGGAGATGACGGTAGCAAATATCCATCTCCTTCAGTTAGTACCTACTTCATCACCCCATTCCCTTTCAAGCCCCTGCACGCTATTTGTGTCCCTTTTTAATTTGCTTCACCCCTTCTAACCTCGCTTCTGCTGTTCCATTAGTTCCCCTGCTTGCTGTCTGTGTGTCTGTGTGTGTGTCTGTGTGTGTGTGTGTGTGTGTGTCTGTATACATGTTGGGTTAAGAGTTTGATTTCAGCAAATGTCTTATGAGTAGTCCTGCGTATGACTTGTTTTCTATGTAGCTGTGTGTGTGATCAGTGTTTATAAGCAAAAGATTTTGAGGGATTAATGGTGATGGAAATGTTGCTGTTTGTGAGACTGGATATTTTGAGTTATTTTGGCTTTTGGCTGCTTGGACAGAGTCACCTGTCAAAAATGAACTGTATCACTCAAATTGCGAAGGACCCGATGGTTCATTGTGCTTCCTGTTAAAACTCTGCTAGCTAACAATCAGAATAGATATTCTGTCAGATATAAACATTTATTTTAATAGACAAAAGGCTTTGACCTTTTTGAGTGATGAAAGTCGCTGCCATTGTCCTTGAACACTGTGATTTTGGAGTACCGTTTGTTTGACCTTTTAAGCTCAGCAATATTAGAAGGGGATGGTTGTCCAAAGTGATGTTTCTTTCATTGCATGTGTTCACGTCACTCTGCTAAGCTTCGCCTTACCATGAAAAAGGTTTTTATATCTGTGTCACAGTTGTGACCCAGAGGGGTTTGAACTTTCCATCGGATTTTTACTAGAGCCTAATCGTGGCGCACCATTCAGTGAGGCATGGAAGACCTCAGGGAATCCCCAAACTAAATATATCCTCCTCAAAATGTTATTGAGGCTAAAGCGAGCGGTTATAGTGAGTGGAAAAAAATAAAGCAGCTGAGGACTTAACACACACATGGGCCAACTGTGTGTCCCCTTTTTCTCTCAGCTCAGCTGTGTGTGAAACACCATTTACAGAAATTAAGAAACATCAGGGTATATTTTTGCCACACTAGCATGAATTTTCCAACACTGACAACCACTGACTCTTAACTCATGAATTAGCACAAGTTGTTGCTGTTAGTCTGTGAGGAATCCTGTGGTGGTTTTACCTTTTAAGTGAAATGCAGCTAATAAAGTAAGCATCAACAATACTTGATCTCACATCTAACCTACGCCAGGTCCAAGAGGCATACAGTACGTAAAATTAACCTGCAGGTATGTACTACAAGTGCTCAGTGACTATGAATACGTGTGTTTCCTTCAAATAATTCTTCTTTCGATAAAGTCCAGTATGTAAACTGGAAAAATAGTTATTTGTTCAGAAGGCATAGTGTATGTGTGTGGTTTTTAAAACAAAAAAAATGCTTCACACACACAAACAACAAGCACGGCACGGTTCTCTCCTTACTGCATGACCGTCTCCCTTTCATGCATGCATCTGCATGGTATATAATGTTTTTCTGCATCTTTTTTTGAAGTCACATTATTTCTAACACATTCCGATGTGTATGAACACCAGCCCCATTCTGTTGCACATTGTGGATTCTGTTCTACCCACATATGACATTTTCTTTTCATGAAATTTGGCAGTTCTTGGAGCTGCTGTCTCAGGATTTTGTCTATCAAAGAGCAGCAATTGGCAGATGATCAAATCACACGAGTTATTTTATTTTACTTTATTTATGGTTAACCACAAAAACTGTCCGTGGCCCATTTAGGACATTGACACAACTCAGCAAACACTGGTGGTGATTTGTGTGAGTATTTGTTGTTACCTGGAAAATAAAGAGGTTGTGTTTGTATGTTATTTAATAGCTTCTGGCCCTTGGTATGCGGAATACCACTTGTCTCCACTAGGTCTCTGCTCAGTAGTTATCTGCTACAGTTGTTATGTTGTTTTTGTTTACTCTCTCCTCACACCAGCACCGGCTGGTATCTCAAGTGGGGGCACATGGCTTTAAGGTGTCTGTATGACTGAGTGTGAATCGCCTTGATATTTTATTAGTAGCTCCTTATCCTGTCATTATAAGCCCTTAGAAATAGAAACCACACCTGCATAGATGCTTGACAGAATACAGATTCACAGAATCTTTAGTTTACAGTTGTTTCCTTGCTCTTCATAGTTCCAGCTATTAGCCTCCTTAGAGTAGTGCTGCTAGGCTACTTCCTTTTTCTACTAGGCATTTATGCCAGGAAACTCATAATACCAGTTTAGGCAGACTGCCTATACATGTATAAAATATAATTCTTAATTTTGAACATTTAGGAATAGTTGTTAGGGATGTCTAAAATCCTTTTGATTCATGAAACCAATAGCATGGACAGTATAACAGCAAAAATCTTATTTATACCATTATTGGGTGAACCTGTTGGACACCGATAAACACATGGCCCAGCCATTGTAAAGACGTAAAAGAGTTATAAAAATCTAGACTGGTCTGCGGATCTTTCGCGTTGATGCCCTTTCCAACCCTCTACCAATTTGAAAAAACAATTGTGTTCTGTTACATTTTAAACACTTTGCCTTTACTTCCAACTTCCTTCCTCCCTTCCTCTCTCCTTTCTTCTCTCCTCTCCTCCACCCCTACCGTCCCCCCCTCGCTCCCCCTTTTCTAGCAGCCGCCCCAACCAGAGGATGTGCCCCCGCGGCCCAAATCTGGTAACGTTCAGCAAAGGCTGCAAACACTGCGGATTGCCACGCGCTTTTACTGCGCCATGAAACACGTAAGAGATGTAAGAGAACCAGGGCTCATATACCAGGCATGATCTATTAAACCAATCTTATTTTATTGTTTTTTGTTTTTTTGTACGGCCGAGCATTTTCGTTTCCTCGTCTTCTCCAAGCTGATACACTGTTATTTCAAGACCATATTTTGCACACTTTTCATCCATTTACAATCACCTTTTGCTCTTGTCAGCCAGTTCAGTTTTAGTTCTGCCAGACAGTTTGTTTTTGTTCCCACCATTCACTCAACGGCACCATATATCTGAAACACTGGAGAGCAAGAAGTGGAAAGAAAGTGGTGGCGACATGAATGGGAAGGACTCACTGCGTTGTCAAAAAAATAAATAAAAAATCAGGAACCAAAGATGGGAAGAGAAAGTACATACTGGAAAGATTTATTTCTGAGGGAGAACGTCCTTGCATTGTATTTTAATTGCAAAGTAATGAAACTAACTAGTGGGTTACCCAAAACCTTTCTCTGTCCTGCACCTGAAATTGAGCGCACATTTTGATTTACCTTCTAAATCAGTGAGGAATAGTTTCTTCAGAGTTAAGAGTACAGATAGGATTTTCCTGGCATGTCCTGCACCCCACTGCAGCCTTTGTTTTGTGAAATAAAATATATTTGGCAGTGGGTGAGCAGGTGCCTTGGGATCCAAAGGCAATGTGACTGTCAGTGTTTTTTATTAATCACAGTCTTCTGAGATAACTTATGTGCGGTCAGTATAGTTGTTTTGTTACTGGTGTCTCAGTTACCAGTTTGTTTTTACTTTGGGGGGGGGTAGTATGCCTGTTGTTTCCAAAATATAGTCCAGCAGATGACAGTCATAATTGTTTTAAATATGCCGCTTTTAGTATAAAGTCAGCAGTGGTTTGGTCATGGGAACATATGACAAAACCATTCAGTTGCAAACTATTTGAAGCACTGTTTTTTAATTATTTCATGGCCAGCCTACATGCTCCAAACTATAAACACACATAAATGATATACACAGTTTACACTGTGTGTTCATATATAACTGATAAGTAAACCCTTGAAGTGCTTGATTATGTTGCCTTGCATGTGTTGATATGAACTTGCTGATTTACTATCAACTGATCAGTATAGGAGGACAGTTGCACACAAATTAAGTTTAACCGACGGTGACTGTTTTAGTGATGGTAAACATTTCAGACTCTGCTATTTGCTACAGTCAGAGCTCCTAGTTTACAAACTGCATATCACTGCTGGTGGATTTAATCTACACTCATCAATATCACTGAGAATGTAACTGGATACAAAGGTCTAAGAACACCCAGTAGCATACAACAAACCCTGCAGATAGGCACAGCTTTGTCCTGAGACTGCAAGACATCAACGTCATCAAAGGCCAAGATCCGTTTTTTCAACAAGCTGACGGGAATAAGAGTCTTTTTTTTTTTAGAATGGAGAGAAATTCACCTGTCACACAGCTTTACAATGCTCCTCGACAACCCACCCTTTTTTCCTGCCTCTAATATATCTTTCTGTTTTTCTACTCACTATGTCAATGTAGTGAACCTTTCAGGAGTCAGATACATTTCATTGCAGTCATTATAATAGAGAAAATCAATAAGGGGTAGCGATGGAGTCCTATGCATGACTGGGAGAAGGCGTAAGACCTAATGAAGCGGTTAGAAAGGCAGAGTATGTATGGCACGGAAATAAACGACAGTTGAAAATGAAAGCAAAGAAAGATGGATGAATGTAAGACTCGAGGTGTTGGTTTAGGTGACAGGCCTGCGAAATGCTTTCAGGTCATGTTCACTTTGCAGTCAGCCTTATGTTGCGTCCTCATTAAC
This sequence comes from Larimichthys crocea, assembly GCF_000972845.2. Lineage (NCBI taxonomy): Eukaryota > Metazoa > Chordata > Actinopteri > Sciaenidae > Larimichthys > Larimichthys crocea. Next base: position 12,962,262 of record NC_040033.1, on the reverse strand, counting down.
TTTTTATGTCGCATCTATATCCAGTCTAGCAAGTTGTACATCTCATATTTATTGAAAATTGGAGGTCGATGTCTGAATATATATGTGCTCAAATGTCCTATTTTGTTAAATGTATTCCTGTCTTCATCTGTGTAAAGATCTAATCTCTCTGTGTATGTATGTGTGTCAGTGTGTGTTGTCTAAGCTCATTCTAGTGCTACAAAGTGCTGTTGTGTTGCTGCTCTTCTCCTGCTGCCATAGAAACACTGTAGTAGCTAAACTGCTGCTGCTGCCCTGTTACCACATTTCCTGCTCTCTTTTTCCTTAGTGACTCAGAACTAGGCCCCAGCCCCTCCTAACATAACACCTCTTCCCCCTACAGGCTGCTGGCAGTTCTGCAGCAGCTGGGTTCAGAAGCAAATTAATCCCAGTAGATAGACACTTAAACAGATTCTTCATTCTGCTTGTAGTTTGAACAGTAGGAATCCATCACAAAGATATAGTATGCTGGCTTTATAGAGTTAGAAATAAAAGTTTATATGAGATGCAAACCACAGTCTGGTTTCCGAGAAGCATCGTAGAATGACAATGTTTGTATGATTTGTCTCAGGGAGGGATGCTTTCCGGAGACCAGCCCAGTGCCTACAAAGACGATTAATGGCTTTGAGCTGGACATTCTTTTTTCATGACGCAAAGTGTATGGATCTACCAGATGCATTTAAAAAGCTGTCCAAAAGTCGGTGCAGCATACCAAAAAATGCTCCGTGTTTCATGGTACTGAGAATTAAGTGTCTTTCAGTCTAAACAATATGGAAAATATGCAAATCGGTGCATCAGATGGATCTGTGCCCTGCTGTGAGCATGCTGCATGCACTGTTTTACACAGTGAAATCACTTAGCTTCAGAAGAGGTCTGCCTTGGTTTGCACAGACTGCCTGCACTTTATTGGCCAACACATTTTACCTGAAATATATGTTGTATTTGGCAGTCAGACAGGCTTACCTAACAAACCACAGGCTCAACGCCTCGTTTATGTCAGAGGGGTATTTCAACATACAGGATTGTCTTGTCAGGAAGATAGATTTAGCACCACTGACTCATTTCTGAGATTAGAATGAATCTGCATTTTGAAATACCTCTTAAATCTGATAGTAATACAAGACAGCTATATGCTATCTTTTAGTCCTGTGTAATGACATGTACAGTGTACTGAATTCTCAATGTTTTCTGGGGAAAAAGGATGCTGATGCTGGTGTTACCACTTTTGGTAAATCTTTCCTTTCTAGTAAATGTTTTACCTTTTTATGTCAAATATTTCAAAACATTTTCAAGGATTCAAACTTTGTGTGATTGGATGGACACATTTATGGACACTTACTCGTCCTCTAAAACAACACTTGATCGACAATTGATATGAGCACCAGAATTCTGTCGCATTTTTGCCCAGCTTTGCAGCTTACTGTATCATTCCTCTCTGGTTTGAACGGTATAGTGTTTTGGTTTTGAGTGTTGTTTATTTGGTTGCTAATCTCCAATACTAATGGGCAGGCCAAGGAGCTGCCCACCTACAAGGACAATGACTTCATCAACGACGGGCAGAAGATCTACATTGACGGGGAGAACAAGAAAATGTTCCTAGAGAAGCTCAGGAAAGATGTGGAGGTATGTGTTAACCATATGATTGTTGACATATTTTGAGTTTGGAAATCTTGTCAGTTCAATCTTTTCCTCTGTGTGACCCTTTCTGTCTGTATCAATACTCTCTACATTCTACTCTTTCACGCTCCTCCCACGTCTTCACTGTGTTTGTCCATCACCTTCAGTTCCTGGCCCAGCTGAAGCTCATGGACTACAGTCTGTTGGTGGGGATCCATGATGTGGAACGAGCCGAGCAGGAAGATGTGGAGAGTGAGGACAACGAGGCCGAAGAGGAGGGCGAGAGCGACGGAGGGGGCATCGGAACACCCCCTGACAGTCCCAGCAACACCTTGGACAGCACCAAGCCTCTGTCACCTGGAGAGTTTGATCCCGCTATTGACGTCTACGCCATCAAAAGCAACGAAAGTGAGTTGTCAAATGCATGTAATGGTTGTATTGAACAGCTTAGTGATAAATACAGTACTGAGAGCTCCCCCTACTGGATATTGTAGTTCTCTTTCTAGTTGTCAAACCTGCTACTGAAAAAGAATCTCACGTATTTTGTTTGTCTTATTTAACAGCAGCTGATTTTTGCCTGAGGATACTGTGCAAATATATGTATTGTAGTTTCTCATTCTGGGTGCATTTGTTTTAAACTACAGCTGCTCCCAGGAAGGAGGTGTACTTCATGGCTGTCATAGACATACTTCAGCATTATGATGCCAAGAAGAAAGCTGCCCACGCCGCCAAGACTGTCAAACACGGGGTATGTCGCTGCATACAAGTGCTATTTACACGGTTCTAGCCGAAAAAATGCAAATGACATAACACTGACAAGACAAATGTACTGCATGTGGTGAATGACGCTCATCTCTGTTTCCCTCTACAGGCCGGTGCGGAGATCTCCACAGTGAACCCAGAGCAGTACTCCAAGAGGTTTTACGATTTCATCACCACTATCCTGTCATAGCCTCCAGGAGCGACACGGGGGCACAGAGGCACATGGGAAAGGGAGGGCAAGTGGGGAGTAGGGCGTGGACGAGAAGTGACGGAGAGAAAAACCATCGAGAGGCGGAATTAATAAGGTGCTGTGATGGCTTTGTATCACTCTCCCTCATCTATTCTCCTCATCCCTCTCTGTTTGTTTCTCTCTCTTTCAGTGGGGTGCCACGCTCTGCAGCTAAAAAAAAAACTAAAAAAAACCCATCATTCGTTTACATTTAACCTCTCCTCTGTTGAATTTTGTTCATGTGTTACTTTGGATGATAAGGGTGTTGAAAGCAAGTGTCCAAGTCATTATGTTTTTTTTTTATATAATTTGTTTTTGTCTGTATGGTTGTGTATGTGGGAATGTGGCTTTTTATTGCCTCTAATACATCCAGAACCCTGCATTTTTTTATTTTGACGTTCGTATTTGTCTTTCCCTTATGATGTTTCACGGGAGGTAGGGGGGAGGTATGACGTGTATAGTGCGAGGTCAAGGGGAGTGCAGGGGTCAGATCGCGGTGCCTCTTGCAGAGAAACGGCTTAAGCGAAATGTAATGAGGAAGTTCATGTTGAGCCTTGCCTAATGCAATTGCTTCACTTCAGGAAGTAGGAAGCAGTCTTCCAATAGGCCAACAGCCAGACCCCCACCCAAATGCTGTACAAGTACTCAGCCAAACAAATTTTCCTATTTGGGTTCCTCCATCACTCACCCTTTAAACGCCTCCCCTCCCCCTCCCCGATCCTTCGTGCACAGTTTCCAGGTTATCCTCTTGCCACACACTCAAACAAACACATCTCATCAGCTGAGATGAGTTTACTTGTTGCAGTAAATTATAACGCTTATTTCCAGCACTAGTTGCACCTCCAGTGGTTGCCGGTGCTTTGTCCCTTTTTGCTTTATCGTGATGCACAGTGATTAAGAGTGTTTAAGGGAAGATGTACCTTTTTAAAATGAGAAGAGGAGGCATTCAAGCACACAGTATCATTTACTTGCATCCACTCTAAATACGTTGGGCATTGTTATGTAGGCCTGGTTTCTGTTCTCGTGGCAGGGAACAACCCAGAAGTCTTGTGTGGCTGTAGTGATTAAAAGGGTGTCGCATTGAAACATCAACAGCCCTTAACTTTCTGTTGCCATCAGCACCTTATGAGTAAAATCAAAAATGTTGCACTTTTATTTGTTATTAGAGGTTAGGAACTCTTATTCTGTTACATGTGCTGCAACAAAGAGGAAAATGAACTCTGCTTTCTTAAAATTGAATTTTTTTTAGGCCTGATCTCGAATCCTGTCTCCTCTGCCATTGATCACCTTTGGGTACTTCTTACTGTAGGGACTGGTTGGGAAGAATTTACTGCAATATTAGATGGTGAAAGTGGACGAGTTCTGTTTACAGGGCTTTTTGTAAACTAACCTCTCCGATCCTTTTTAGAAGTGCTCTGTGGTTGTCGGTGGGTTTTGGGACAAGGCAACAGTGTGGCTGTGCTTGTGCTTTCAGGGCAGACAGAGGACTGTTTACCTCCAGCATCGTACCAGCACACACCCAATGATAGCAAACGATGTGTGTGTGTTCAGTGTTCAAAAGTTATAAAGGGGGGAGGGGGTGGGAAAACAAAGGGGAGGAGGGCGGTTGGGAAGAGTAGCTGCCGATGTAAAGATACATGTTGTTAAGTCATTAACATCAACAGCACCGTTCTCTTCTCTAACCTCAGCTGTGAGTCTGTTATTCATCTTTGTTTGTGTTGTTATTGTTGACATTTTTTAAAGGTGGTTTATCTGTGTTTGAATTTGGCGGTTTTATGAATTGATGTGGTAAGAATTTTCTTTTTCTTTTTTTTTCTTTTTTTTTTTTGTATATTTTGCACAAGAGGAAAGGAACCAAATGTTACGAATTACGATCCCAATTAGTTGATATAGTCTTAACAAGGGAAATGCAATATACTTGTATGTAAGCGAGAAAAACTGTGTGTGAGTGTGTGACGTTGTGTATCATTTCTGGATAACCAACTTAAACAAGTCGTCCTCCTTGGCTATTCTAACCCATGCAAAAAGCTTCCATCACAATATGTTTGTTTAGATATCATAGATTATATTCACATTTATATTTTTACATTGGATTTTAGTCATAAAATATAGTTGTATTTAAAAACAAAAAAAAGGAGCCACCCTTAGGAATGAATGATGGTGCTGTGGTAAATGAAGAATGATACTGCTTGAATTTATACAATGCTTACTATAGATGTTCTCTAAAAAAAAAGTCATAAAAAAAAATTGCATGTCACAGGACTAAGTTTCCTTTTCTCCTCTCTAGTCTGTGTTGTTGGCTGTTCAGGTTCTCGTTGTGTCCCAACATTTTAACCAGATTTGTGAGCTGTTCAGCGTAAAATAGTCCCCTACCATGCTTTAAATAACTGTTTTTCATTGTATACACTGTGCAAGATTGTGTGCCTTTATACTCCGAAATTATTTAATTTTATATTTTGTAATCTTTTTTTAAAACAAAGGTAAAAGGTTATTTTAATAATAGGGTGTTTTATTTTGACATGCATTATTTCCAACTTTTATTTTCACCCCCCTGCTCAAACTTCTTCCACCCTGACACCTCTGTTATTTACATTTGTTCATATTATTCAGTCAGTTTAACAAAAAACATGCTAAAGATTGTGTTTTAACGGACTAAAAAAAAAAAGGCGAAAGGCTGTCTTAAATTTGAATACGGTGGATCTGTTTCAGTTCTGTAAATTCAAATCCATCCTTCTGATTATTCAGTGTGTACAAGCATCCCTTTGCTCCTCCGCCACCTCCTGCTCAGAGCGAGGTGGTGTCTGCTGATATTAATCTCTCGTTCGTTTCACGCTGGTCCTGCGTTCATAAAGAACATGCGTGTGCGTGTGGGTGGATAGTGGAACGTGCGTGTCGTGATTGTGTTTTGTAGTGATCGTCCTCGCTAACTGACTGCTTCCTCTCCCCCATCACCTCAGGAGTCTGTCAGCATCCCCGTCACATTTACCCATTAACCACAGTCACATTTCAGGAATGTGATCTTTCTTTTTTGTTTTAAAGTGTTTGTCCAGAATTTCACTTCGTTTCTGAAACAGGTTTATGTTCTCTTGCTTCCTTACCTCCATATTTTTTGATCAGGGAGGTTATCAGCTGATAGTTCATCCTGAGTCAGTGATGATTGATATTTCTGTGTTCTTTCACTATTAATGGGCTGTTTTGTTTCTAATGTCCTGTAGCTCATACTGTATATAGTTTGTGTCATAAAGAAAAACAAGGAATGAGGGAACACAATCGTCTTCGAGTCTGCTTTGCTCCGTTTGGCCCTGTAGTCAGACACAAGCAAGTAGAAAAACAGAGCAGTGCATGCTGGAAGAGTGAGTTTTCTCCTGTTTGCGGTTTTGGAACATTAACTCTGGATCTCATGCGAGGAAGACCGTGACGATGCCAGACTTTAACAGATGCAAATTAAAGACAATAATAACACAACATGCCCTGCTGCTGTACCGTAAAATGAATCCTTGCTTTTGTGACTTCTCTCATGAATGAGCTTCTTCACCCGTTAACCCCACCCACCAGTCAACCTGCTGCCACTGTTAACTTGCCAAAAGCATTTCTCAGCAGTCAGAACTACCCTACATGAGCTTGAAGAACATTGTGTATCGTATAATGTGTCTGTTTGTTTGAACTGAATTTGTTTTTTTGTCGTTTTTTTTTACGTGTACTGGGAGATGGAGCGACAAGCTCATATGTGAAATTGTCCAAAGTTGTGGGAAACGGGCCCTGTGTTCATGTGGTTTATCAAGTGTTAAGGGAAAAATTGATTTGACAAATGCAAATGAGCAGAGGCCAGGCAAGATCTGCAGATCTGCAGAGCTGGAGATTTCCTTTGGCTTTGAAATACAAAATTAAATATTTTATGGAGGGGGGAAAAAAATCATTTTGAAAGTATTTGAATTCACATGCAGAAGGCAACACACACCAGGAAACATCCCGTCCTGCGATTAAGCTTTGGCCTCACATTAGTCCCGAGTTCTTTTAGACTCCATCTAAAAGACTTTAAGCATCGGTTAAAGCATTACTGTGTTTGTATGTGTGTGAGTGTGTGTTTATTGCTGTCTGACAATGGTTGGTGAGAGTTCTCCTTTCAGTGGCAGAGAGGCCAAAATGTTGATGTATGTTTATTGTTCTTCACATTTAATGATGATGATGATAATAATACACTCCATTCCATAAGCGTTCACTCAAACCAATTAAAGCACTTGTTCTGCTTAACTCAACGTCTATCTCTGATGTTTTTTTATTTGTTCTTTTACAGCTCAGTGTCCCATATTCATTCATTTATATACTCATTAAATATGTTTCTTTCACACTGATGCTCTGTTTTTGAACTGACGGCTCACATCTGTTAATGCTTAATCTCTCCAAGAGGAAAAAAGAAAAGGAGCTCTGCAGGCTCCCAGTTTGTGTACTCATGCCATTTGTCTAAGAAAACTAGATGCTGTACTCTTATTTTAATTTTAATTTAATTTTAATTTTATTTTATTTGTGTTTAATAACATCACGCTCTTACCCAGTTAAATAGTTTGAATTATAAATAAATAATCAAACGCATTTCAAGCTTTGAAGAAGAACTGATAAACAAAAAACAGATGAACGATAACGAAAAACGTTTTCTATATATTTTTTAAAATTTTATTTTGTTTGTTGGATCATCATATTGATAAACCTTTAAAAAAAAAAAAAAGCAAGCGAGTTCCTTTTTAATTTTTAATTGTAGCAGTCGCGCATTGGAGATACATAAATGTGCCGCTGGATCAAATGAAGCACAGCCATCTGTGTGCATGAGAAGAATGTCGCAGTCGTTAAAAATCGCTGCTCTTTGCGTCATTCATACACATAAATTTATCCATAAAGGAATAAATAAACGGGGCTGCAAGCGCTTTAAACAGTCTCATGCATAATTTAGTGGAGTCTGATTATGGACGGAGACATACTGAGAGCAGTAAAATGCACTTTGTGTTCAGATTGAGATTAAACCAAAGTGATGGAAAATAGGAAAAACAAAAAGATTATGGAAAAACTAAAAATCATCACTCTGTTCTGCGTTTTTAATTTTGAAGGATGAAAATCAAAATATGTCCCGTCTACGCCCAAAATATCAAATGTCACATAATCTAAAATACTTTGACTTCATAGAAAGCATTTATACCAAGAAATGTTTATTTAGAGCTTTATTCGTGAGCAGAAGACTTCAATGCTTTATTGGGTTTTTAATCATTTCTCAGAATCCCTCAGCTTTCTGTGACTTTCCTTTTTTCTCATTATGCGTCACATTATGATCCTGATGACAAACACACCACACGGTGTGTGAACTCTTTCAAATAACCTGTGTGTGTGTGTATCTCCACAACAGCTGACCTGCACCGCCTCGCCTGATTCCTACTTACTTGTCATACACGCACCAACACACACAGCTCAGATTCTCTTTATTGTTCATGTTCATACGCGTGTGGAATTAATGCTATGATTTCTTTATTTTTTTTTATTTCAAACACAGGTTGACACATTTCCATTCAACATCAGAAATCTGAATAAAGAAGAAGAAGCTCTTTACACATTACAGTTTATTATTTTTGCAACAAACTACACTGCACAGTTGAATAAAAGCCAAAGTTAGATAAAATGCGGTTCATTTTATGTTAAATATAATATAATAATCTTTATATGTCTGGATAAACGTGGCAATTGTAAGTCTAAGGCTATATCTGTCTTTATTTAATCATATATGCTGAATTGTGGCAGAGAAGTCTGGTTCAGTTCACTAGGAAGAAAAAAAAAAACATTTATATGGATATAAAGTCAGATTTCTTGAAAGGGGAGGAGGGGTGGCGGCAGCTGCAGCCATAACATGTTCAGATCTCCGCTGCGGTGAGAGGCGGAGGCTCATTTGCACCGTCAGTACAATGTGGAGAACAAGCAGAGACAACCCAGCAGACAATAAACAAAGAGCGGCTCGCCATGTGCGCTGCAGCTGCTGCACACACATACACACGCACACACACACGCACACACAGCTGAGCTGCAGTGAGGAGTCGTAGCCGCCAGGGGGCAGACTGACCCCTGTGAATACAGCAGAGACACACAGAGGTATCCCTCTCACACACACACACACACACACACACACACACACACACACCGCGTCTTATGTGTTTGAAATGAAAAATGCGTTCGTGCATGAGCTGCCTGTCTCTGAGGGAAGCTGCTCTCAAACAACTCGACTCAGGTTCAAATCCACGTGTCAGCAAGAAGTTCCAGCCTGCTGAAGTGTCTTTGTGCAACACTCTGACTCCTGACCACCTTCCAGGGCTGCTGGCTCTGTCACTGAACCTGACCTTTGACCTCTCTGTGGTGCGCAGAATAATTTCCATGACATGTCACACTGGTTGTGAATGTGTTATAAAAGAGGGCAGAAGTTGTTCCTCACCTCAGAAGCGCGGGTGTTATTTAAAGTTGACACTTAATTTTATCGTCTCTGACACAACAAGCGTGGCCGTATTAGGGCATGCCATAGCTATACATAGAATATAGCTATTATATATATATATATCTATTATATATATATATAATATATATTATATATATAGATATATCAATATATAAATGACCTAATGCACAATCAAATATGTAAAATAACATCAAATAACCACTTTTTGATAAAACAGCTTAAATTTACTCTGAAGGCATATGAATGGTACAGCTACATGGTAATGTTTGAACAGGGTGAAGTGACGTTAGGCCGGCTGGTAGTTCTCTAACCGCTCCAACAAGACCTCAGAGTAGCCAGGGGAGTAATACCTGAAACACACAAACACACACACTTTGAAATTGTGTTTCATACTGAAGGATATTTTGTCCTTTTTTTACCATTATGATACATTTAATGCTGAATTCTGCTTTTTAGATTCACTTTTTACAAAAAGCAGTTCAATCTGAATTTCTCATCTGACATTAAATCTAATTATAGTGTTGTTTTTTTCTTGTTCAGTTTATTAAAATTATTTAAAAAACTAAAATAGAACTTGTCATATAATTGTTAAATCATTGTTTTAGCTGACAGTGATAGGAAAAACGCGGTTGAGAAAGAAAATAGTACCAGACCTTGTGTGAGTCATCACATAGCTCTGAGATTGCTACTGTGCTATTGTCTTTATGATCATGTGATCTGATCAGCCACTCCTTGATTATTGTTTACACTCGTGCGTGTGTGTGTGTGTGTGTGTGTGTGTGTAGTCAGAGACAAAACACACCTGACTATCTCTTCAGGGAAACAGCTGTTGATAGCATTGATGTGCTCCTGTAGAGGGGAGCCAGGCTCAGCTTGGATCTCTTGCACTTTTTTCAGTCCCCCGCTGGTCACGAACAGACGGCGAGCCTTACTGTCATGAGGCAGCACCTTTGGAGCGAGGGAAGACACAAAACAGAATATAAGATCACCAAAACCTGGAAATACTGACATTCATTTTAGACTGACTCGAGGTTCACTCACTCACTTACCTTGCTGAACTGGCACACTACATGTTTGAGGATGTTGCTTGGAGCGTCGTAGAGGAGCGGCTCCAGACCTGGCAGGTAGGTGCACTTCTGCAGGATACTCTTCAGAGCCTTCTTACACTGAAAAGGACAAGAACAAACATTAAATATACTACATATACAAGCATATAAACCATTTCCCTTTCTCTTTTACCAGCTGATCTGTGACTTAAGATTTCATTTCTCCATATTTGACTTAAAAAAAGATCTTATACTCTTTTAGTGCTTGCTAAAAATGCACCAGAGTTCTAGTACTGATCTCAGCCTCACTTTGTAAGCTATAATAAAGCCAATATTACATTTAAATTAAACTACAGATAGTGATTATTAGCCAAAAATGCAACCTAGAAATCAATAATCTTTCTGTTTTTTTGAGTGAATGAGCAAACATTATTTTTAAGGCCCTCACTTTAGCCTGCAGGTCCTCTGAGCTGCTGGCGTCCATGTAGAGTTCCAGCAGTTTGGGCAGCAGGTTCGCTGTGGCCACTGCCCTGGCGTGCTCAGGGGTGTGATGACCTATCTGGCCGATGGACCAGACTGTGGCCGCCTTCATGGTATGGTCAGACTCTTCAGACAGACACAGGGCCAGCTGTGGCACCCCCTGCAGGATGGGAGGACACACAACAGAGCAGGGTTGGTTCAGTCAATATGACCTACATACTGGCCCTGAAGGGATGTGTCTGGTTTTAGTGGTGAGTTTAGCTGTCAGGCGTTGAGGGAAATCAGAGGAGAGATAAACGACCACACACACACCTTGGAGAGAATGACAGCCATAGCGAGGTTCTCACTGTGAGCTGCCACGTATCCCAGCATCATGATCCCCGGCAGCCTCAGGTTTCCACTGCAATTGCCCAGATAGTCGATCACTGCTGCCATGCCGCCACAGTTCACAATCACCTGGGACAGCTGGAAACACACACACAGACACATTACTCTGTGTCTGGCCATGACTGTTGCCAACAAGTGCGTGAGTGTGTGCAGTACCTCTGGTGTGTGTTGTACCACCTCCCTCATCAGGGTGGTGACATTCTTCTTGACATACTCATCTGGATCTCTGAGGCAGGCCACTGCTGCAGGGAAGATCTCAGCCTCTATCACCAGCTCTGCCAGGCTGACCGAGTGTTTACTGATCTGACTGAGGGCTGAGAACACCTGCCTCTGGATGGAGAGGGGGAAATGTCAGAGCTATTTCCAGACTCCATTCACATTTTTTTCTAAATTCAGTTACAGCTAAGGTTGTATATTCCCATGTTGAAATATTTGTACTTACTTTAGCCACATATACTTCAAACCACATCATGCATTGCTTTAAAGAGTTAATAGAATTTAATTAACTTGCTTTCATTTAATTGTGACTAGGGTTGCAAAAATGTTTAACATTTGTACTGGGTACTAAAAAAAGATCTTTCAATTTCAAAGATTTTTCTGCAAGCACAGATGACATTTTTTTGCTCAAACTCTCCACTCCTTCACCACTTATTAAAGTTTTCTTGTTGGAGAATTTGTAAAATGTCAAGAATTTTGCTACTTTCTCCATCTTCTTCCTGTGTATTTTCAATAAAATTGTGCTGGAGAATTTTTTTTTTAAATCACTTAAATGAATTCACAGTGTATCACAGGGACTGAGCAAGAGGTTTGTTAAAAAGGTGCATGAATGGGGAAGTGTACAAAGGACAAGAACACATGATGGAGCCCAACAGAAACCATAAAGAAATAACATACATTTAGACTGTATCTCTTTTGAGTCATTTTTTAAATAGAAATATTTTCACAAATCATTCTATGATATTGTGTGACACGGAAATTAAACTCAAGCAAAAGCATTAAAGAAAATTATTTCTTGTTATTAATTATTAAACAAGCTTCAATAATCCAAAACCACAGAGGGAATTTATGGATTATATGAATATTTAGTTTAAAATTAAGAAAATGTATCAGTTACTGTAATTCCATAAAATTTTGCTCATACTATACATGGTCAGCTGAGTTACACCAGCAGTGGCTGTCCTACCTTGAGTTTGGCGTCTGGGTTGAGGATCATCTGTGCCAGGTGTGCGATGGCACCATTGTCCACCACAGTCTGGGCCAGTTCTGGTGTGTGTTTGGAGATGTCGCTGAGGGTGGAAGCTGCGATGCGTTTGAGGGCCAGCTCAGGCTCCAGAAGACACATCACCAGCAGGGGCACAGCACCCGCATCCACGACAGACTGAGCCAGCACTGCACAGTGATGCAAAGTGGTGTGGAAAACAAACACAGATATAGGATGTATGTAATAAGGCAGAGGGAAATAATAGAAACTGAAGCACATCAGGGTGTCTTCCTTACAGGCGTTGTGTCGTGCGATGTAGCCTAGAGCCCAGGCGGCGGCCTCCTTCACCCCGGGGTCAAACTCCTCCAGGCAAAGGACCAGGGCATCAACTCCACCAGAGGCCACCACAGACTGGGACAGCTCAGGGGAGTGTTTGGCAACTGCACGCAGCACATATGCTGCTGCCTTCTTATAGAACCTCTGCATGCAAACACACACACATCATGGCCCATACTGAGGATTAAAACAAAATTAGACCTTTTATTAAAAATTATATTGTTCTATGATTTGATGACAAATCTCTATGCATACAATGAGAATAGATTTTTCCCCTGTAACTACATTATTTAAACATCTCTCCAAAGCTAGAGTTTCCTCAGCACCATTTAAACTTCATGTTTTGTTTTGGCTTTAATTCCTTATTGTTTTCTGTATGAGTAAACATAAGAATAATTGCAATTTTGCAGTTTTTTTCCTTAAAATATTTCTTTTTCTTCTGACCCAATAAACTCAGTCAACATAAAGGTGTCGAAGTCATAACAATGAGCTTTAATATTTAAGGAAAGTGACAGAATATGTTCATGAACTTAACTAAGCAAAATAAGGAAAAAGAAGATTTGTGTGCTTTAAAGTTTCCCTAGAAATTAAATAAATATTCCTTTCATCATAAACAAATAGAGGAATGCATGTTGTATGCATATATACATGCATGTAAAATGTAGGTTACCTTGTGTTTTGGCTCAGTTAAACAGCAGAGAAGTCTTTTTTTTTTTAATCAGGGTTTAGCAGATTTGAAGTCATCAGGCTAAAAAAATAATCTTTAATATGTTTTTTGAGCTGCCTATAGGATGACAAACAGACCATTTCTGTGGCGGGTCACGCCATCTTTAAAAGCTGCAAAACCACCTCAAACATTGTGTTTTCCTTCTGCTGGTTTCAATAGACATTTGTCACCCTTAGTGCAATATAATTCTGCAGCAAATATACACCGAATTGTTTCAGGATTCTAGGTTGATTATGTAAGGCTGCAATGTCCCATTAATAACAAGAACTAAATCATGTCTCCTTCCATTCTGAGCCTCTGAGTGGGCTGAGAGAGAGAAAACAAAGGCCTGGTTGCTCTCATAGTAAAGGGCTCTTAGGTTTTGAAGTAGCCCCCAGGCGAACTGCCAAGTTAGCCCAAAACACACTCTCACACTCAGGGGACTGACCCAGGGGTCCTGCAGGGTCTCTGTCTGTCTCTTTCCTCTCTCTCTCTCACACACACACACCAGCCTCTAAAGGAAAGAGATTAACTACTGGACAACCTGTTTGTAGTAAACTAGCACATATTTGACCAAACAATGAGATACTGACATTCTGCAAGGACAGAGAGTGGACCAACTGTGGCAGGATGTCTTCCTTCACCACGGCCTCAGCCAGGTCATCACTGTGGTCTGCCAGGCGGCCCAGAGCTAGTGCTGCTGTCTGCTGGATGCTGGGGACCACATCCAACATCAGGGGACGCAGCATGGACATCACACCTGCAGGAGAGCAGAGGGATAAACAGTGGGAACAGCAGCTAAGTTAAATATCAAATAGTCTTATAAGGTTGTTTCTTGCGGAAGCGCATTGCACTCACTGGATAAAAGAAAAAAAAAAAGACACTTTATCCTCGGAGCCACACCAAGAACATTAGTGTTTACGTGCAGCCGGCTGTGCAGGGACCGTCTACAAAGTGCAACACCGAAAAAAGATATTACAAAAAATATTCAAAAACTTCACTATGATACAGAGTAGTGTCACCAAACTCACTACACGCTTCATTGATCTCCTACAAATTACACTACAGCACTTATTTGGGGAAAATAAGGACTAATTATTAATCTGAATATTAATCAATAACTTCAATATGATACATAAGTAAGTGTGAAGTGATTGTGGTGACACTACACTGTGTCATATTGAAGTTATTGATTAATATTCCTAATAGAAATTCACAGAAATTATGAAAGGTCCTAGTAAACACTAATGTTCTTGGTGTGGCTCGGAGGATGGCTCGTTTTGATGATTGATGATTAGGTTGTAGCTCGTTGTCTACATACGGCTGAAAATGTTTTGTGTTTTCACAACGTTTCACTACAGAGTTATTGATCCCGGAAGTTCAAATCTGCCAATATCTTTCCAACTTTACCGAAGTGCAGTGGTCAGTGTGCCACCTTTCCTTATCTCATAATAACGAGATCTGTTTTTATTTTATCCAGTGAGTTTCTTACCAGCATTATGAAGGATTTCTATGTTCTGTGGTCTCGATGCCAGGTCAGCAACAGTTTGCACAAACTGCATCCGTGCTTTCTGGTACTGTTCAAAAACTGCAAAGCAGACAGAGAAGACAGTTAGACTCTTTGCTGAATCTTCTTCTCTTTTTTTTTTTTTTTATGAATGAAAACAGCTGCTGAGTCTCACCTTGAATGATCTGTCGCTGACTCATGGTTACAGATGTATTTCCAGACGATGAATTGAACTGATCGCAGTGTTTTCTCCTGTCCGTCTCCAGGTTCGTTGTATTTTGTGACGGTGGTTGTGGTGTTGTTAAGTGTTGCCGTGCAACAAGACAGGAAGCAGAATGCTCGGCATCTCATGCCGAAGATCGTCTACTGCGCAGGATGGCTCCCTCCGCGCGTCGTTTTCCCCTCAGGAAATATGTTGCGTGTGAGAGCTGCGTGCCTCCTCCTCTCATCTCTGTCCACACAGTCTACTCGTTCCCGCTAAAAAGAAACAGCGGACATGTCGCACTTTTTTTTCCCACATCGGACTCATTCACGTGGATTCAAAGCGGAACAGAGGCGCGAGATGGAAGCGGTGCGTGTGTGTGCGTGTGTGTGCGTGTGCTTCATGATGAAACTGAGTTTTAACTTTTGCTTCTCTCATATCCGCAAAGCACTTTATCAACCATGTTTAAAAGAAACAATATGGCCGAAATAAACTTTATGATTATTATTCTTTTTTTTATTATTATTATTAAATGAGATCAGCCCGAGCTGTACATCATCTTTCTGTCGCTCTTTTTTGTGTGTGCTGCAAACAAAGAACACACTTATAAATAACCTGAAAGAAAAATAAAGATAAGATAAATAAAAATATGCGCGAATAGATTTTAAAAAATAAAATACAAAAAGTGTGAATGAAAATAGTTCCAATCAAGATGTAAAACTTTATAATTTTGGTTTATGTTAATGAACAAAGTGATCTTAGATGAGCAGGTTCAGGTGGATCAGTGCCAATTTGTTTTATTTATTTATTTTAAAGCTGGTGTTCCATGTGCAAGTACATGAGTCAGACTACTGAAGGTATTTTCAAATGTACGTTATTACAAAGACATATTAAACTCGCCAACACCTTCAGCTTTGCAGTCGGGCTCTTTATTCTATGGCTGTTTTTTTTTTTTTCACATTAAATGTATAAATGCGGAATGTTGTCGATCCCGTTTGAGTCAGTGTTGTTCTGTTTGTTTGTTGGTTTTTAACCGGAGGGATAATTATCACATTAAACTAAATGAGCCCCATTATCACCCAGTTACAGCCTCAAAGAACAGATTATTCTGTTTACAAGAGCCGAATAAACAACGCTTTCGTTTTATTACTTAGTGGTTCACTGTGAGGAGGTACACGAAGCTGTTCAATCAAACACAGCTTCAAAATCGTGTCTGATGCCATAACCCGGCTCCTTCTTCCATGTGATATTCAGTGACATATACTGATTTGTTTATTCAGGTTAAATCAAATTTGATTGCAAAGATAGATTTGATTAACAAATCTTTTTTTTTTTTTTTTGGAGACGCGTAGAGAAAGGTTTAAAGCTTACAGCTGTTTATGGATATATATATATATATATATATTTAATTACATTTTGGCAAAAAAGAAAATGAAATAAAATATCTTTTTATATCTTTGTAACACCCAGCAGGCCTAGAAAATGTGACGGGTTCAAAAAGAGCAATTAAGACTACACGTCTACACAGAAAAAAATTAAATATATAACTAATTCTCCATTCAAAGCGCTACATTTCAGTGCAGTAAAATGCAATAAGGCTTAAGGTGATCAATCATCAACATGCACACACACACAAATAAAACATTTAAAAGGTTTCCATCTTAATTGGATGCATTCAGAAACCTGATTTGATCACCAGGCCAGATCTCCTCCTGCTCCGTGCTGGCCTCCTTAACTCAGTTAACTCACATCTGACGCTTTGTATTCTCCCTTTATTTGGTTTGGTTCATGCAGAGCAGAAGTCTGACTGATGAGCCACCGTCACAAAAAAAAAAAAAAAAAAAAAAAGTAATAGGCTTGTTTCCATAAGTGTAAAATGTTTTTTTTATTTAGATGTTTTATACTGTGCAACAGTAACAATACGATAAGTTGTCCATACAATCGAGCGATACAAATACGGAAAACACGGGAGACATCAAAACATCATGTCATTGAGCATGAAATGGAGCTGAACAGGAGCCCAAGTCATTCCCTCAGAACAAAGGGGAATAAGAGAATAACATCATCGCTGATTAAATATGCATTTTGTTTCTATTTACACGTGGATTCTCTGAAACTGCTTATAACGTGTCAAAGCAATCCGATTCCACTGCAGCTACAAGAAACTGTTTTTGTTTTTTCCAGTAAAAGGCAATTTTAAAGTCGATTTTTTATTTCCCTCCAGAGGCATTTATTTTTCCCGTGAAGCCAGCAGAGCCTATTTTCATTTCGCCGGAACAAAAATAAAAAATAAAAAAAATATATCGACGTTTCAAAACCCGCAATTATGAAACATGTGGGGGTAAACACGCAGAACCCTCTTTCATAAAAAAAACAAAAAAAAACAGAAGTGTTATCATGAGCATGCATGTTTAAACTGACAGTTTCAAAAATATCCCAACACACATGAAGTAATCATGATGAACACGTTTCATCTGGGGAGAAAAAAAAAAGGAAATATAAAAGTATCTTCAGTCACTTTCGTAAAATAAAGATGCAGCTTTAAAAAGGGGATAAATGCTTGTCCATCTGTCCAACTTTCCTTTTTTTTTTTGTCAACATCAAAATCTGCTTAAAAAATTCCAACTCCACCTCGACCTCCTCATTCCTTTTATTTTGAAATGTCTCTGATTCCACTACGTTTAAACTTACATATGATGCCATAATATTTAGAACAACAAAATGGAGAGAGAGAGAGAGAGAGAGAGAAAGAGAGATAACATTGTCTACACAATGGAACTACGTTGGCATGAAAACAGTATTAGCTGAGCGGGAGTCTGGCGTTGGCTGGTCCGGTTCGGTCCGGAGCCCCGCGTCATCCGGAGGAGGTCGACGAGCCGTTCAGGGACACCTTCCGGGGCTTGTTGCCGCTGCTGCTGCCGCTGCCGAACTGAGTGAAGGGCCGACTCGGGGTCGGAGGGGCCGCTGCTGCTGCTGCTGCTGCTGCCGGGGTCCCGTTGACGTTATTGGGGCCGTGGGGGAGCTGCGGGTGCGGGGACTGCGCAGGCGTGCCGGGGCTCGGCAGCGACGAGGACGTGGACGGAGCCCCGGCGGGACTTCCGGCTTTGTCGCTGGCAGAGTCGCTCTCTGGACCGGATCTGCTCGCGCTGTTCTGGCCCTCCTGCTGCGCGTGGCTCACCTTCATCTTCTTACAGTTGGGTCGGACTCTGTACTTGAGCGGCAAAGGGCCATTCTGTGGAGGAGGGATGAACAAAGACACCATTAAATACTGTAACATGTTGGATAAAAAACAAACACAGAACAGGAATAAACTAAAAAAATAAACCAACTTTAACATATGGCACATTGTCTCCACACTATAGGTTTTAAAGCAGCCCAATTCAGTGGAAACCTTCTTTCCACTCACAACAAATAAACATACGGTCATCATTTTCAAAATAAAATGGCATGTCAAACACTTTTAAACGTCCCCAAAAATATTCTAAAGCACAGATGGAGCACTTCTCCACATTTTTCTTACAAACAAGAATAAATACATTTTCAGCTCGGCTGTATCTTTAAACATGTGGGCCTGTTAGGAAATTTGGAAATGCATTAAAAAAAGAAATATTGTCTGAGCTAGACCCTTCCCCATCCCACAGCATCTATCAGTCTGTTTTAGGTTTTTAAAACAATAAAAATGAAAAAATATATATCGATATTTTGGAAACTGACCACATTATTGTTACAACATATGGGTGGAAATCCATATTATTATTTTTTCTGTGCAGCCTTACATCTTGTTATATTTGGTGGTTTGAAAACTATGATCTTTAATTTATTCATTAGTGAAGTTAGAATCTAAATATATTAACTTCATCAGCACTGGATGTAAACACTGATTTTTAAAAAATATATATATAAATCACAATGTGTTTAAATTTAATGTCCAGCTGGTGATAGTGGAGACGTAATGGCAAAATTTATCTGACAATATGTGACTTAAAAAGATCAATACTTTCATATATTCTCTCCATAAACTGGGCAAAATAAGAACATTTAGGATTTACAACTGTTAGTCACACAACATAAATGTCTCTTACTCTTCTCCATGTGTAGATATATGCTATATCCATTAACGTGTAGTAATCTTTCAGGGGTTCGTCTTCATACATGACTTCAACCTAGAGAGAGAGAATAAAAGAAAAGGCACGTGTTTTAATTTTAATAGAACCATTAATAAAAGTAAAATATATTGGCAGCAAGATGAAATCAGAATCATGATATCAAAATTCACTTGGGACACAAGGAATAATATTAAAAGTAGTTTAAATGTCGTGTCATTCCAAAAATGAAAGGAACAAATAGTCGGGGAATGGATAAAGACCTGGTAGGTGCTCGGGATGTCCATTTTGCTGCGCAGAAACTTCCTCAGATGCATGACTGTCATGGCTGCTGGACACTGCAGGTACCTCTTGTTGGCCACCTGCAGATCAAGTATTCCAAACTTATACACATATACTATACATGCATTATTATACACAATATGTCTGTATAGAGATGCATCTCAAAGATTCTTCTGGTCCACCTTAAAAAACAGGAAAATACTTTGCTTACAATGTGGTAGTTGCATGAGGGAAAACAATGCATGGTTAAATGAATGGATTTCACAACAGAGGTGGAAAATTAAATATTCATAACTTGACATGGAGTCTGATTTTGTTCTAAAGGATGTAAACAAGAAAACAATAATGCTGTTGTTCCAATACCTGATCTTTAGACGGCTTATCCTCCACTCCACCTCCCAATCTGTACACAATGAAACCAAGAGTAAATATTAACAACTTTACAGCCCTGTGATATTCATATTGTAATATTTTTATATGCCAACATCTATACCCAATAATAAAAAAAAGCTTTTATCTAGAAGACACGATATTTAAAAAAAATCCACTTTAATAAAAATACACTTTCATTTTTCTTTTTTTCCTCCCTCAAATATTAGTGTTTTTTTTTCAGTACATGTAACTTAATACTTAAGTTCAAAGCTCAGAAGGCTTTATATGTTTATATAACATTGCGAGCAATCCAGGAAGACTGTCACTGCCTGAAACAAAACGTAAAATAGGATAATAATAATAATAATAATCTCTTGAAATAATTTGATTAAGCTGTAGGAGACAATACATTAAATATTTATTAGTCATGTCCTTAAAAATAATAAGTGATATCCAAAAACAATAATTGGAAAAAAGCCAACTTCTTAACCTGAGGAGAACTCAAGCAGCATATCTCAGATTTAAGGAGGACATGGCTGTGTACATGTTGTTACGTTTCTATATGCTAGACAGCAGGAGGACTAAACATGAATGATAAAAGGTTTTCTGATGCAGGACAGCAGAGTAACTGACAGATCCAGGAGCACTTCAGGTCACACTGATCTAATCTGCGATAATAAGTCTTTCATATCTGAACAAAATCGGACAGAACACAAAAATATTAACAAACAATGCTGCAACAATACATCTGAAACCACAATAAAACTGCAAAGCGTACCTGGTCTGATCAAAGAACTCGATAGAGAGGCTGATGATCTCGTCATCTGTGATTATTCTCTTGTCCTCGTCGGCCACTTCGCCGCGATCCTCATTGGATCCATTAGAAGCTAAAGAAAAAAAAACAACAAAACAAATTGATTAATATTTTTGAACCAAATTTTCTGGCTTTTCATCCAAGTTATATTTGAAATTTCAAAACGTATAGAAAGTGTAAAGTCTTCCATTGTATCCTAACTTTAGGAGATTTCCTCTTCACTGTAGTTAATAACAAATTCACATATACACGCTTTATAACTCACCATCTACTGGATGCTCTGCGTAAAAGTCTCTCCTCCTCTTCATTTCATCTGAGGACATTCAAGAAGACGAGCAATTACAAGTCTGGTCACTTTCACTCGTGAAATATAAAATGTAGCTCTGGTACATTTCTCTTCAAATCGCATTATAATATAACAGACACAACAATTCACAAAATGACGGTTTGCTTTGATACATTACATTATGTATTATTTATTTCCAGAATCTCTTTTTTAAAAATAACATTTGACCTTATAGGAGTGTATGTGATACAATACGAGACTGGGCATTGAAACAGCCAGTTTGCTCAACAGCATGTACACAATAACACCAGGCAAAAGCAGCACTTGAAATAACAGAAACACCCAAATGTGATGATGATATCAGTAGATATGATCTCAGTTCAGCAACCACAGCGCCGCTATTCTAACAAAGAACATTTAGAAAAACACTGAAAAACAAAACATGTTCATATCACGAGAGCTTGTTTTGAGGTTGAGTGATAAGAAATGTATATTCTTGTTCCTTTGCCTTTAATCATGCAGCAGTGGTAATACGGTTGTTGTGCTGTCACATTTCAGCGGACTGAGTGTGGATGAAGCAGCTGATCAAGAAAGTATGCAAATGCATCATGAGTCGGAGTGAAAGGAAACACGTTGCTCTTACTTTTGAAGAGGCCAGGGACCAGTTTGTACACGATGTCCTGAAGAGTTTTGTCAGATCTTAAGACAGGAAAAGAAACTTCAGTCAAGTCATTGAGATACTGGAATTCTGCACATTTCCACTTAAAACTAGAAAAACAACTGATACAGCTGGTTAAATCATTCCTGTTCAATAAAGCCTGTGGAGAAGGAAATGGGTGACAGCTCAAGACTGAAAAGCACACTTTCACATTCCTCAAACATAATTTTACAGCACATATACAGCCTGTATGCAACACACAAACACTCTGAGATTCACAGCTGTGAGGAAATCTCAAATACATTATTACGGCAGTCTGTAAGTGTTCCTTATGGCTGGATATCTTAAACCAGTTTCAGACTGATCCAGCTACTCTGATAGGGAAACAAAGGGGAAAACCACTAAAAGACAAGAAACAGGAAACAAAGAGTGTTCAAACTATTGTTGTAGCTGCTTAAAATTACCAATACATAAGAATAAACTCTTGATTTATTAGAAATAAACTAAAAGGTGCAGCACTTTAACCCATGCTGAGGCACAAAAGAGTTTGTGCACTCTGTAAGGCGCCTCAAAGAAAAAAAATCCTTTGCCTAAAAAGTGAATGAAATCTATATTTTAAAGATGCAGAATATGGCAGACAATCCAATAACCGCAGTTCTCACCTAATGTTGAGCAGAGGCTTGGTTTTATGCACTTGTACATCACAGATGGGACAGTATTTGCTGGTTTCCAGGTAGCGCACAATGCACATCTTGCAAACTGCAAACCATTGAAAAAGAAACAAAAAAATAAGTATTAGATGTCATCTTAAAAAGGATATCCTGAATCTGAATTTGTACAGGTGAAATCTGGTTTAAGGACATCAACACTGCAGCTGGGAACAGTTTAAATCAAAGTGTATGTGCAGGGAGACGTTTAAGAAAAGATCCTGTAGGCTATAACCCGCTGCAACATATTTTCTCACAGTCACTAGTGTTCACATTTCCCCTTGGCGACAGAGATTGTGTTCAGTTTGCTCACATGAGTGGAGACATTCGATGATGGTCGTCGCGTCGATGAAATATCCTCCGCACAGGACGCACATGAGGTGAGGGTTGAGCTCGGTGATCTTTATCCTGGTCGTCCGATGCATGTTGAAAAAGGAAGAACAATCCTGCGGTGGAGAGAAAAAAAACAAAGCGCGCAGGAGGCATCAGAGAGGCTGTGGGTTTCTTTTACAACGCAGACCATTTGGAGAAGAAATAAAAAAATAAATAAAAAAAGAGAGAGCTGCTGTTTGTTTGACTTGTGTTAAAGCAACATCATCATTTATGCTAATCCAACAATAACTGAAAGAAAGGGGAAGGAGCTCCGGTGGCAGATTGATAGTCATCTGACCGAGGCGCAGTGAATAATCATAAATCAATCACTCCCACGGAGGGATCGATGGAGTTGCGCGCTGCTCTCTCTCTCTCTCTCTCTCTTCGCTTCAATCTTAAATCAGCAGCGGTTTAAACACATGGCGACATGAGAGCAACGGAGCGACTTCAAGTCACAGCAAATACACGAGGGATAAAATTAAAAATAAAAAGCAACCATGGCGCGGAGAAGTCTGGGTTTCATATGGAATATTCATCCAACTCCGATGTTTTAAATCTGTGCGATTAGGACACAAATCGGCACGATGGATCATCACACACTCCACGTCTTTGAAACGCAGCTTTCTTTCAGTTTGCAACCAGACATTCCTATTATATATTTTGGTGGAAAATAATATTATAGGGGCGCCCCAGGGTGAGAGACTAGAGAGAGGGGGGGTGAGATAGGAGATTGGAGACACCCATCCACTGCGTCAGGTGTGCCACACAGGCTTATGGGGAAACCTGAGCGTTTCTATGGCAACTCCTTTTGCTTTTTAGCCCACATGGCTGGTCGCCAGTCACTAGAAGAAGAAAAAAAAAAAAGGCAGGATCTCCAACCCAAAAAAAAAAAACACAACAACAACAACAAGGCTGAGCTCGCCGGTGTGCAGAGCAGCGGGGATAAGGAGAGGACCGGAGGCTCTCTCTCTCTCTCTCTCACTCTCTCCCCAGTCCCTCCGCGTTCACACACAGCCGCTGGACTGCCAGGCTGCCGACAGCACGGCTGCCATTTTGTGGAGGAAAAAAAAAAAATAAAAGCCCGTATCGGTTCAACGGGCTGCGGGGTTTCCTTCGCAAAAGGGTGTTGGGGTGGGTGGGGGGGGGCAAATAAAAAGCGTTTTACTCGAGCTTCCCAAATCTTTACGGACAACACGGGAGAGGACAGAGTGTACGTGTCCAACTCGGGGGGAATAATCTGTGTTTTTCATGGCGTGTGCGCGATAATCAGCACCGTGCAGCACCAACATGGCCAGACAGCAGCGTACTGTGCCGAAGTTGAAGCGCACACTGGATCATACTTATTTATTCTGCGCCACTATCGGCCAAAGTAACACAGGCGCACTTTATTAAACGCCGCCTATACACTTTGTGTCACTTTACCAAAACCCGGTTCGGACAAATCACACAATCTGAACAAGGTGGAATAAAGTC
This sequence comes from Larimichthys crocea, assembly GCF_000972845.2. Classification (NCBI taxonomy): domain Eukaryota; kingdom Metazoa; phylum Chordata; class Actinopteri; family Sciaenidae; genus Larimichthys; species Larimichthys crocea. Next base: position 12,938,220 of record NC_040033.1, on the reverse strand, counting down.
CTCCAGTGCCAAAGTCACAACTTTTCCTGTTTTCTATAATATTTACGAGCTGTGATGGCGAAGAAAAAAGCTGGAGAACAATAATCCAACCCGGTGCGTATTAATAAAAACTGAGGTGTTGTGAGCATCAGGACGCGTTTAACTGTCATCTGAACAAGTCAAAGCATCGTTAAAAGTCTAAGTGTCGCCAACAGACTGGACACGAGGAGGTGATCCTCTTTAAAAACAAACTGTCAGCCAGCCTGTCCAACTCTGAACCCACACTGTTACTTCATGGAGCCACAGCCGGCACCATGCCCGGGTCCCGGCCGGTTCCAGTGCTCCAATCAACCTCTCCTGGCCGTCTCTGTACAGACAACAGACAAGTTTGGAGAGCGGCTCCTGCTCGAAGGATACCTCACACACATGGCTAGTGATGGATAACGTCTACATATGAGTAAAAAGGGGGAGCCTGTTGCGCCAATAATCGATTGGCTGGTGTTTGGACAACTGCTCTGTTTCTCTCCGCCCTGTGGGAGCTGCGTGGACTCCAAAAAGAAGGAGATCCAAAAAAAAAAAAGTGAAGAAGTTCATTCAGGCTGGGAACGAAAGGCTGCTAAATGGCTGCATGCACAAAGCAACAAACACTGGACTGAATCAAGTCTGCTTTTAGATCCTCATTATGGATCCACGCATAAATACAGAAACACCGAGCGTACAGAGAAGATGTGGCACATACATACCTCATATATTCTTTTGATATAAAAGAGCCAGCTTTAATTGTGAAGTCGGTGTTCATAACACAACAATTAATTGATAACAGCCAGGCTACTGAATGTTTAATTGTCTCAATAAAGCGGCAACAAATGGAGAGATTTTCCCTTTGGTTCTCGCAGTGACCCAAAGTCGTGCCAACCTCATTTATTCCCAAACGAGACCAGGTCCTCTAGTAAAGGTTCCCCTTGCATGTAAATCAACAGCAGCTGGAAATAACCCAATTAAAATCGGCAATGGGGGCAAAAAAAAAAAAAAAAAAAAACAAGACTCATATTAACCGCTGTCAGTCAATTAAGAAAAAAGCTTGAAATGAAGAGCTGGAGATTCCTAATGGACCACATGGCTGAAACTTATTAAAGTCAAAGCCAAACATGGAGAGCTTAACTTTCATTTTGGCGTGTTGAATTGTGTCTTATCTCACACCCAAAAAGCCTTCCAGTCTGTCCGGCTACATTATCTCATCTATACGCAGACGGTGTGAGCCTGTCAAACCTGTGAACCCGAGCCGCGTGAAAACACGTTCATTTTAACCCATTACGCACAGCCCCAGACCCTCCAACAGCATTCATGAGTAAAATGATAATTTTTTTTATCCCCCCCCTCCTCCTCCCCAAGAGGCAGAAGCCCGCCTGGCTCATGTCTGTCTGTTCTGTATCACCACATTCAGAGGCACACAGTGTGCCAGCAATTCACCGCATGAGGATGAAAATCTGGAAATCCATAACGAGTCCAAATGTCAACAAAACAAACAGTCCACGCTGGCCAAAGCTCGTAAGAAATAAAGTAAGTTTACGGATCATTTGTCTGCTTGCGAGACACAACCAGTCTTTTGTATCCTGGCCGACGTGTCGCCTACAGTTTTTCCAAATTTCTCTTAAACCCAATCATCCTTCTTAATTAAGATAATTATACACCGAGAGATAAACAGCCACAGAGCGTGATTAACGAGGATCCAAGTGTTCACCGAGCAGCAGTCATGAAACATTTATGCACAATTGAAATGGTTTGCCTCCTTGTCACGTTTATGGGAGCAATCCAAGTTAAGTTAATAAATCCAACATTTGGTCACATACACCCCAAAACACCACACGATCGTGTTCACAACACCCCAAACATCCTAATTCTATAAAATAAAGTGGCTGTGTGGAAATATGGGCGCAGAAGGAGCGTTTGGAGCACTTGCTCCTGTTAACATCTCAGCCAACACAGCCTGGTTCGCCTGAGATCTCCCACTTTACATAAATCCAAACGACACAAGGCAAAACCCAACCGTGATCAACTTATACGGACACGTTACCAAACACTAGATCGTGCAACAGCCGGTGTGCGTGAATCTTAAATCGCGTTTGTGCCCGAGCGGGGAACATCTTTTGCAAAAAAAAAAAAAGTGGTGCGCAGACACACACGGAGCTCCACGTCGGTGATCGCTGCAGCCACCGTTCAAAGCTCCACATCCACCGCTGGATCGCTACGTAGAAAAAACACAAAAGCACCGAGTCCAAACGTCGCCTTCTGCCCCCGTTAGTTAGAGACGATATCGAATAAGACATACCTGGTGGCTCGGCTGGGAATCGGTGGGTCTTGAGGCGAATAGACAATGAAAGTTGGGAGGCGATCAGCAGAAAATGAATAGGAGCCGAGCCGCCATCTTGAAGCAGGCTGCAGACGCTGTCAGTGGCGGAGAGCGCACGGCGGACCGGAGCGCATTTCAGATGTGCGAATAAAAACTCCTCGTTTCCTCGCCGCTTGCGCGCTCCGTGCGTATCCGATCCGCGGCTTCAAAAGAACACAGTCCTCCGGCTTCGGCTCGGTAAGGCTCCCACTTCGGCACCGATAACTTTGCCTCCAAAAGATCCGCTTCACCCCCAGTAAAATGCAGCAGTGTGTGTGTGCTCCGTGGAAACTGACACCGTCCCCAAAATGGCTTGTAGTTCGACCGCCCCGCTTTGGTCACGTGGTCTCGTTGCTTAAGGGTGCCTTGGAATTACTGTCGGTGTACGCTGTTTCTACTAATCTACGCATGATGTGAAATAACACACGAAACACACACATGTACACTTGATTAGCCTTTTAAAACACCGAATCGCAGAAAGAACCGAGCGGTTTGCGCAGTTTCTGGAGCTGAAATGACACCAAGCAACTGCTTTAAGGACGCATAAAAATGAGCCTGTACTGTCGGTGCATTCTGCTCTTTCTGATGTATGACGCATGATTTAAAATAACACATAATGGGGCTGCACATTCATCCAGTTTGATAAACTGCGACGTGATACACTTTGCGCATGAAAAGGCGCAATCTACGCACTTTGGCTCAATTGTCTCTGTGATTAGGGACGTCTAGAAAGTAGGCTACTGATGGTGTTCCCTCGTCTTGTGTGATGTTAAAAATAACTGCAGCTCACTAACACACGTTCACGTCGTTTCGAGCGTCAAAATCCACTCAGTAGAAACATGTGTTCAAATGGAGAACAAAGCGGTTGTTACCTTTTTCATCTCAGTCCAACGTCGCTTTTAAGAAGAAGAAGGAAAAAAAAAGACCCACGCACTTGTGTTAAAATACGTCCGTGTGACAAATGGCTCTGGTGTCAAACCTTTGTCATACGCTGTCCTGACATCTGCAAGAAAAAAAAAAAAAAAAAAAAGCGCAACTTCCACTTGATGAATTGGAGTCTTTATCCCTCAGCCAGCGCCGCAGAATGTGAAGGCATCTCGGATGTTTATGGAATCTGAGCCGCTGTGGTGCTTCAGCTGAGGAGCTTTGAACTTTCAGCTGAGGTGGTGGATGCAGACAAGCTTAACAAAAAAAAAAAAAAAAAAGGTGGGGACCAAAATTCTTACAGAGCAGTATAGTTTGAAAAGTTCTAGATCTCTACAAGTTAGTAGACTTATATATAAATAGCTCCCCATCAGCTCCAGAAAAAGCTGGACTGATCCTCTTGTTACAACAAATGCTGCAGGAAAGAAAATACACTGCTGTCATGCAACTATGGCAAAAATCCTATTCAGGCTGGTTAAGAGTTGACAAAACACATGCCTACCAGTCACTTCACTGGCTCTAAATTCAAACTGAATGTTTCAGTGCTGCAATAATGTCGAACACAAGTCTGATTATTAAAATATTCTCCCCACCAAATTTCTTCCAAAAGACAAGAAACTGAATCTGGATCGGTTTGAGCACGACGTGAAATTATTCAAAGCACAAGGTGGTTTTTATTTGTTTTTTTTGTTGTTTTATTGAAACATAAGTTGGGATGATAATATGTCACAGTCACACACGTCACGTCAATGTCAGGTACAAAAAGGAGCTATAAAAGAGACGAGCAATGCCGCTGGAAGCTGCTGAAGTTCAGTGCTTTGTGGTGAGGAAACAGGACACCGGCATCACATCTGACTGGCTTTCTCCACACTCTTGGCAGCGTCTTTGAGCTTTCCCACCAAATCCTGAAAACAAGCGACCATTGATCAATTTGAACAGGAACTAAAAGCGATCAGGGTGTAAAATATCATTTGGAGGAAAAAATAAGCATATTTACGGTATGAATTATACACTTAAAAATAAAAATCATGTATGCCAATGGGATTTTTCAGTCAGCTGAATTACATCAGGCTCCGGAGAATCTGATTGCACATTTAAATACAGGTGGAGAGCATCAAACAGCCGAGGTCATATCTTATAAAGGCTTCCGCGATGACACATAACGTTAAGATCATAATAACCTAATGCATCATCGCTAATATAATCCATCGGCTTCTGTGGCTTCCATTTATTTTAGATTTCAAGGTTTGAGAATCCCCTTCATGTGCAGAAAAATCCACAAAACCGCGCAGATGTGATGACGCGTTTTATTTGAAAGTTCTCCTGTTTTCAGTGGGGGGAAACTACCCTGCAGCAATCAGCTTAAAAAGAGGAAGATGAATGTGGTGCAAAACCTGCAGTAAAAATGACACAAGTTCATTAAAAGGCAGCACACAAGGAACTAAATCCTTCCCCTACCTGTAGCTGTTCCATTGTGCAGGTGAAGTTGATATCTTCCGAGGATCCTTCATTCTAACAAAAAAAAAAAAAGGAACAAACACGATCATTGTTTTACGCACAGAAAACACAGCATGCACAAACCAGAAAAACACCTGCAAGTGAAGGCATAAAAATATGTCCGAGCCTTACCTCACTTTTCAGTGAAATCGAGTAGAAAGGCTCGTTGACCTTATCGACCTGAGCGTTCTGTAGACGACACGGGATTTGAGTTTGACGCAAGAAAGGATGCAACAATGAAAACAACTCATTTTTTGAAGTTACCTTCATGTGGTATTGGAGACGCCAGGACACGTCGTTAATCTGAGCTGGACGTCTTCCTATGCTGGAAGAGGATGACAGAAAAGATATTGTTGCAACAAAAGGAGAGATAAAGCAGCGAACTCAAGAGGAGAGGACGTTTATCTTCATGAGCCGACAATAATCTGAGGATGCTGCTTGCTGCAGGCATCAAAAGCGGAGATGTGTTCTCAAACAACTCTCTCAATAAGTGACAGATTATTTAAAAATCACACGTCCCCAAAGTTTTGTGCACCACAAAACGTTTGTGGGTGATTCAAAAGACTTTTCGTGTTTTCTAGAATTGACAGTTTGTTTCCACACAATGTGGCTCTGTCACAAAGGGAGTTAGTTTCTGGCGCGTCATAAAGCACCATTTACATTGCAATTAATCACACTCCTTGACCTTTTCGTCCTGACACGCAAAATACTCTCTCCGTTCCCCCCCACTGGGCTGAGCAACAACTTGCCCTCGATTTCGGTGCAAAAGATTGTTGATATTCACTTTGGTTTGATCCGTGTGTATTTTCCACGTCTAATGTCTTGGGAAAGTGGCGTGGAGTGGATTAAATATAGAAAATAAACATCAGTTTGATGATCCATCGGTGAGTAAAATCAGTTCAGTTTTAATCCTCGCAGTTTTAAAGAAAACAAACAAACAAGAAGTCTGAGTAAAACTTTTCCACGTAAAAATAACACCCACAAATCCCCCCAGCCCTGACAGCTGAGGCTTACCTCGCTAACAGACATTCCAGTTCTTTTTTATGTTTCTGCAAAACAAAACATGCAGCAATGAGTTATGGCCACAGTTACAAGACTTACATGACAAAAAAAAAAAAAACTTGTTTGAATAAATGCAGCAATGTTTGAACTGTCACCTGGTGTGTGCTATAGAATATTTCTATTCTCTCTGCACTGAATGTGAGCTCTTCCAGGCAGGAGCTGTAAGAACAAAACAACACTTTAATAATTAGCAGAGTTCACAAAACTGGGTTTACTTTACAGACTTTTTTTTTTTTAATAGTCATATTTTGGGGCATGTTTACACTGGCATGTTAATTGTAACCCATGCAAGAGTCTGTACTTTAGTCCCATGTAGGCTGAATGTTGATGTAGCAGGTTTAGAAAGTGGAGAAAAAGTTTTTTTGTTTTTTTTTATGAGAGAAGAAAAAGGTGTAAATGATTCCTTGGATATATATTGGTGTTTGTTTGCTGGATGATCACACACATGCCAACTCTGAGCAGAACAACACCTTCACTTCTCTAATTAAAAAAACAAAAATAAAGAAGCTCATATTTAAGGAATGCAGATGATCCGTTCAAACCAGTGTGTCAAATGTCACTATAGTTATTTAATTGATTTGTGGTTCATAAATCTTGCAGACAGTGTTGCTTTCATCCTTGATCCGTGGGAACACAACAAGAACATACTTCATCTCATATAAGACAACAGCATGGTTAATTAACTGGTTTCATCATGATCTCCTGCTAATTACATTGCTTTACAGTTGTTGTTTTTTTGTTGGCTGCTATGTATTATACAGGACATAAGACAACATATCACATCATTTAATGAATTTACTTTTCCCCCCATGCAATCTGTCTCAGCAGGTCACATCCTCACATGCAAACAACATGATTCAGAGCGACATGTTTCCTGTCACACACGCACACTGTGTGATCTGAGAACAATTTTCACAGCCATAAGCAGACGACTAATGAGAATATATTTAGACGCCGAGCAGCTACATGTTACAGGAAACCTTTCTCTCTCCTCTCTCTCTCTCCTACCTTATCGTCGACTTGTCTGCGTTCTGTTTGACCGCCTCAAGGATGAAGGTGGTCGCGGCAGTGTGACACTGTTTGAGCAGGATCTGGTCGATCTGCTTCAGCTCGGGCTGATCTGAAATAGTAAACAAAATAATAATAAGAAGAAAGTATCGCGGTATATTGCAGTTAGAGCATGCATTATTCTCTATGGACCGAACAGACACGTTTGATTGTTATAAATGACGTCGATGGACGATCCATACTCCTGCTCTGCAGATTGACGTGCAGAATGGAAATCAATGTTTGATTTGCATGTGAATGGACCCCTCAGCTGCGTCAGCCAGGGTGGTGTGTGTGTGTGTGTGTGTGTGTGTGTTGGAGGGGGGGTCCTTTGTTTGTTTGTATACGGAACATTTCTTTTTAATAAATAATTCTGCCATTAATAAAAAAAAGGAGGTGGACTGCTGCACAAGTTGGACACCTATGCCAACAAGAGCGAGACAGAGCATGTGCAACTACTGCATGAAGCAAGTTTGCTGTCATTTATTTTATTTATTTTTTGTGCATCATTTAGATTTGCTGCTTAAATCCACAGCTGATCAGAAACACACACACACACACACACACACACACACACACACGCAAACACACATAAAGCGCTGCTGCGTTCAAAGACCAGCTAAGAAGCGGACAAAAGCGAACGATCGGATGTGTATCCATTATCAGTGTTGACTGGTGCTAATTGAAATAGCCTAACACTGTGTTTGTGATATGCTGAGCGGACTCGGTGCCGGTTTAAATGACAAAAGGCACGCAGAGCCGTGTGATTGTGTGACTGCTGCTGCTGAATGTAAAGCAGGCAGCAGAGGACGCGGCTAACATCGCTTTAGCCCCGCGTCTATCCGCGGATCCTCTTCGCCTCGTTAAAGATCTTTGTGTAAACACGGGGGGTGCAAACCGGTTCAGAGTAACTCGCGGCAAGCAGCAGTTAAAAAAAAAAAAAAAACCCGCAAACATCGAGGCAGATCCTCCACGCATGAGACACCACGGTGCAGGGAAACCGGAAGAAGCGGCGGAGACAAAAGCGGCGGTGGGCGGCGGGGGGAAGAGGCGGCAGCTCACCGAGGACTGCCGGGTCGCCTTTGGAGGAGAGCAGGCTCCGGAAAGACACGTCCACCAACACCTGGAAGCTGCTCTGGTCGAAAGAGGACGGGTCGGCTAGGGACTGTAGCCCTCTCTGCACAGACTCAGACAACTCCATTTTGCAAAAGGGGTGACCCACGACACCGGATCACGTGACGGATCAGCTGATGCAGCGTGTGGAGCTGAGAGGAGAGGAGAGGAGCTGTGTGGACAAATCACCAGAGGGTCGTCAAGTAAATGTTTGAGATAGTGCAGCTTTTTGGTGGAGGGCTGGTGTGTGATGGCTGCACCAAAGAGGCTAAAGACAAACATGCGCACTGGATGAATAAAACAAAGAATTAGAGCATGTTCAGATTTAAGGATGTTGGGAACTTTCACCTTCACTGCAATGTGCTGTTTCAGTCACACACACACACAGATCAACCCCATTATTCTCTGCAGCCATGTTCCTCTGTGTGTCTTGGTTTGTGAGCTGTGGTGTATTACCTGGACGCACTGAGTGGCACTCATTTCAAGAATGAAACCAGGAAATAGCCAATGCCACAACACAGGAGATGCAGATGAAATGAAACTAGGGAGATGTTCAAATCAAGAGAATGAATATTTCATATACCCACTGTACAGTGAGCTTCAGCCTTTTTATACTTTAATTTCAAACAGTTCTGCTGATCATTCTTGCACCACTATTAAACCCTGTTCCAGTTAAACTCACCATGTTTCTTTTGAAACCGGCACAATCTTCCTTATTCATGTGTAACATCAAGACCAACAGGTGGAGAGAAAGATAGTATAAAGGATGCACAACATGCAAATATGTACATTGGACTTCTCTAAAGTGAAGGCATGACCTTTTTAATCACCAAAGCATTGTCTGTGCGGGTTTGCTGCACATATCTCTGCACACAGTGCCTGTTAGACTTTAAACTCAGACTCAGTTTGACATGCTTCCTCATGTGAGGCAGTCTTGAGGCAGTCATCAGGTAGAGTGTTGGTGAGCGAGAGTAGGTCACTTCTAAATTTCCATTATGTCAGCTAAAACATGTGTAATCAGTGTGTAATGCAGTCTAGACTTGGAGCCACATGACAACTCACTCTGCAAGGGAAGGAAATTCCCTTTTGAATAAACACACACACACACACACACACAGATTATTAACTGTTGGATTTTCTGCATGCAGAGGTGCTATAGAGGCGCAAATCTGAAACAATCTTTAGGTGTCATGTGGGACACATGTGTATCTGAAGACGTGCAACTTTCAGAGCAGCAGATGAAATCCCCTCTGAGTCAACACTTCTTTTATTTATTGACCTATTTACTTGATTTTTTTTAAAAAATCCATCTGCAAGTTTCTGCGCTGTTGATTTTTTTTTTATGACCAGCAGCAGTTAACGGGTTAAACTTGGGGTGTGAAAAAACAAACTATTTATTGTTTTCAAATGTTGCCTGTCGCTGCGGCATGCACCGCTTTTATATATATATATCACGTACTAATTTTAGGCTGCATCATTTCCCCTCAGCGAGCCCGTCGTCCGCCTGTCGTTCATTATCTCCAAATGAGGAGGGCTGCAGTCTATTGCGCGGCCACACACGCTGCAGCTATCGGAGTGACCTCTGACTCCGCGCTTTGTCCAAAGTCCACTTTGGCTCCGGGTCTGGTTGAGAAATAGATTAGCCTGCGCTCTCTCTCCCTCTCTCCCTGCTGTTTCGTTTTATTCCCTTGATAGACACGTCTCTTATCGCGGTGCGCATCCCACTTCTTTTACATCATATTGCATCATCATAATTTGCCTGCGTCATGAGCCTGACGTCAAACTTGATCCGCTGTTTCTCACTCACACACGCTGCGTAAAAACCGACGTGCTTTCTAATATGTCGCGGTGTACCACGTCAGGCTGATGTATTTACATATGCAGCTTCTTTATCTAATTCCTTCAAAATAAAAGCCTCGCGCAGTTATATAACCTTCAAATCAAATATTAAAAAAACAACACAACCCGAATAAATTATCACTTTTGTATATACAATAATCTCATTGTTTTGTTGCCTAACTCTTTTCAGCTTCACCTTCAGCCTATTGTGTTTAACACGCTGTATAACTGACCACAGGTCAGCGTTTCTCTTTCATTAATGTGCTGCTTCTGTGAATATTTAAACATTAAAGCGCACAGGTTCAGCCTAAACACACGTTTCTACTGTCAGACTAGCGCCAAACTGAGCCTGTATCATCTGTTGGTGAAGACACATTCACTTCTTTATTTTTTTTAAAAACCTCTTCAAGTATTTTGTGACAGTAAAAAAAATAAAAAATAAAAAAAACCCTTACAAAAATCTCTAAATTATTGACAGATGCATGATTTACCCAAATATTCGAGTCAGTTTAACCTGTGACCTCTTGAGGTCAATATGAAAATTGCAAAACTGCAGAGGTGTTTGTATGGAAGTCAAAAGTGCAAAACCGCTCTGATCTCAGTCCAGTGTGATAATTTGATTTTTGTGGCACCTTTAACTTTTCAACTTTAACACCTTATTCGAGTTGTGAGGAAATAAAGTTGAATTAAAGTGAAGTAGAAGTCTATTTGCGATCAGCGTGTAACTTCCTGATGTCAACACGTCAAATGAAACATGACGTACAGCCTCTGCTGCTGCTGCTGTTGTTTAAATAAAGTTTTCCTTCAAATACATAAAGTACACTGATCTGCTTTTCTATTAATTCTATTCAGTTTTATTTTATTACGCTTTTCTGTTTTTATTATTAATAACTGGTTTATAGTTATTATTTCCTTCCTCGGACTGTCTTTACATGATAACAATGACAAACTTGAAACATCCCCTTTAAGAGGACGCTGTGGTAATATGACCTTGGGAAATGTGTGCATTGTCAACACCAAGAGGACGTACATTCAAATACAGTATCAACACTGGTTTGAACGGGATGGTTTGACACGACTGGCAGATTCACTTTAGAGCAATGTGGATCATAAACCTAGAAGACTGTCACATTTCTCTCTCTCTCTCTCTTTTTCTTTCTTTCTTTTATTTTATTGTTTCTTTTCTTGCCATGTTTTAATTACCAGTTTTAAAAACACACCTACAGAGTACAAGTTGGATCTCTGGGTGGAGTGAGCATTTATAAAATAAGGCCTGTTTCTGTGCTCTCACTTGGTGTCTTCCTCCTCTCACAGCTGCATATGATAGAATCAACAGTTTATTTATTTTTATTTTTTTTACCAAAGCATCAGTCACTTCACAGCGCGTCTGCCATCGTTTCATTGCACTGTAACTTTTCTCCATTTTTGAGGAGGACTTACATGTAGACAGAGGTGAAGGCGATCCTGACCCACCTTAACCTTAATTATATTCCAGCGAACCGTGAACGCCGCACAGGGTTTACAGTGCGGTGAGAAAAACTCATAATTACTCATGAGCTTCATTGCAGAGAGCTCAGCTTGTTGGTTCAGGTTTTCTATAAGAGCTAAAGATATCTGAGCAGTGCCCATCTTACACAGACAAAACATGACTGCAGTCAAATCGATCTCCCAATTCACGTTTGTCGACATAGATATCAAAGTTCTGCATGTTATCTCATAAATTCCAAAAATTCTCTTTACGATCGAGTGGAAAAAAGGCAATAATGACATTGCTTTGTTTACTTGTTAACATTTTTTTTAAAGAAGTTCAACACAACAGTTCCCTATCTGGCTGCTAGTATCTACAATGTGCCGTGATGATGAGTTTGTGAGTTGAATTAATCATTCATTACAGTTTTGTGACGTGGAAATTATTAATCTCACCTTCACATTCAAAACTCACATCCAAAGAAAAATCCACTTCTCCTCAGTCCTGCCTTTAGAACAGAAAGAGAGATCTGAGTTCACTCCAGGACTTTCTCCTACACATTATTTTCAAAGAACAAAATTAATGATCAGTTTTTTTTAATGCTGCTTAGCCATACATTAACCGTGTCTTACTTGATATGTGTGGAGAAAATAAAAATAAAAACTTGTAGCTGTATCACTTCAATATGAACATGCAGATAACACACAAGTTCAAAAGGTTTTGCCTGACAAAGGAGAAAGATCTGTGATGTAGTGAATATGTAAGAACCCCTTCAAGTCCATGTTTGATTCTGCTCCATATTAAAATAAATGTGGATGTTTCTCTGAACACTGATATGTTTTAAGGTTTTAAACGTTTTTTCTACACATTGCACACTGAGGTAGCTGTTCATTGGTTGTCAGTGGGGCAAAAGACATTTTGAGTGGCACGTTTGGGTCGATATGTAATCCAAAACATAAAGGTGGGCATTTTTTAGACAGGTTTACAAAGGAGGAATAAATGCCAAGGTGGCCAAATATTAATGAATAGCCATGTTTCATTCTATTATTTATAAGCTCCAAACGCTTAATTAAGCACGCAAGAAACAAACCATAACTCCCAAGCAGCAACCAGGGGCAGGACCCCAAAGTAGGCTCTGACCATGAGGCCCGCAGGAGAAACAAAAAACTAAATTCACTGTGATTCATATCTGGTTATTATTTTAACCAATTTGAACTAATCCCAGACTTTAGAGGAGAGTTTTGTTTCAGCCCTCAGAAAGAGGAAAAAAAAAACTTTTGCACTTCAAACATGAAGTCTGTTCAAACCGCTTTAGCACGTTCTTGGTTGAACCGGAAATCTTTCAGCTTCATTTGCTGAAATAGATTAGACTTCTGTGATCTGACTGAAAAAGTTGATTTGTTAAACAAAACAAACAAACAGCACACACGCTGGGCTCAGATCAAACTATTTTAAGGTCGTTTTTTAAGGCAGCTGGTAGGAGGTGAAAATTGCTTGCAGAGGAAAAACAACAGATCCTTAAAGCAACGCCTGTTTGGTGTGCGTGTGTGTGTACGTGATGGAGAGAGAGATTTTTTTTGCAGAGTGATTCTGCCCCCTGTTGGGAAAAAAAACCCATCCCCTCCTCCCCTTTCTCTCTCTCCTGAACGCTGTCTGCTGCTTTTATCACGTTTAAATTATTTATTATCTTAACCAGGCTGATCATCATATTTCCTGACACGTTATGCTGCTTGTGCGTGCTGTTTATTTTAAGATCTCCGTGACTGCACGAAGCACAAACTACGGAATTAACCACTTTTGAGAACAAAATAAATAAATGAGAAATCTGAAACCGTTCGTGTGAGCGGAGGGGAATTAAATGTGCAAAAATATGATTGATTAATCCTATTTAAAGGCGCAGAGAAGAGAGGATGCCCTGCAGAAAAATAGCAGGACCATATAGAATCTGTAATTAACGGGTCCCTGTTAAGTACCTCATTAACGAGGTTATATATAGAGCTAATTAAATTGTTGTCCTGCAGAGCCTATATTCTCCTCTTTATCCAGTCATTTCCACGTGTAATCCGTCAGATATGGTGGTGATAAGGACTAAGAAAAAAAAAAAAGAAGAAGCTCTGATGCTAATATGATGATCTCAGGAGGACAGATCCCACCCCTCCACCCCCACTCCCTGTCCCCAGAGGTCAGGACGGGGTCAGTGTCTTGCTCAAGGACACTTCAGCAGGGCGCGTGGGTGCTGGAGCGAGCCCACACCCTTAAAAGACGCAAAAATACGCTCGTGGAAAAAAATGTCGAAAGTTGCCAAGTAAAGGCGTCTTATGATTGTATATTTAAAAAAAAAAAAAAAAAACGATCTGATGGAAATTCAAACAGGTTCGGGGGTGGGGGTGGGGGGGCTAACAAAGAGCACGCGCGTACGGTCACGCGCGCCTCCACGCGGCCGCTGGGTGGCAGTGGTGTGGTTTCTCTCTCTCTCTCTCTCTCTGTCCTGTGGGGAGCTCATAGAGGGAATCATCGGAGGGGAACAAAGAGAGGAGAGGAGGGAGAGATGGGGGGAGGCAGTGTGTGTGTGTGTGTGTGTGTGTGTGTGTGTGAGGGGGTATGTGAGGAAAAGAGGAGGGGGAGGAGGAGAGGAGGAGAAGGAGGGGGAAGAGGAGAGGGGGGGGTCTTCCTTGTGACAGGACATATATGGAAATTTGAATGGCTCACATTCACCTCATCCAGAACGCGCATGCCTGCTCTAATTCACCATCTCTATAACCAACAACCACCATCACTTCCCATATGACTCTGAGCGCGTCACCGGTTTAAAGGCAGAAGCCCTAAACGTGACAGATGTAACGGCGAGAGAGGCTCCGTGCTGATTTCCTGCCTGCAGAGATGTATAGAAGTATACATCCATAGCGGAAAATAAGCTTTGTTACCCCTCTAGAGAGTGCGTGTGTGTGTTTGGTGTGTGTGTGTGCGCATGTGTATGTGTGTGTGCTCATACTCTTGACAATAAAAGCTTTTTGGGGTTCAATGTGATTGCAATTACAGCCTTTAAGCCTGTCTATCACAGTTACAATATGGCAGGCCAGTGTGTGGCGGAGGGATATTAAATGCAAATATCACCTGACGTAAAATTCAATAAGAGGAGCTCTTAATCTTAAACCTGCTGTTCACCTTTTCATGTGTGTCTGCAAAGCCTGGTAAAAATAAATAAAAATAAATATGAAAATATACAAGCTAATATTCTAATATAACAAAAGGTTAATCCGCTAATAAAGGACACAACACACGGGTTGTATGTTTCAATTATAATTCATGAATAATTATTTGGTGCCACGTAAATAAAACATTTAAATGTAAAATAATAAATCCATATTTTAATATTTGTATTATCATCATCATCAGAAATTGTTAGTGAGCCTCTTTTAAAAAAATAAAAAATAAAAAATATATTTATCTAATTGTGCCCATAACTTTTGCAATATTGGCTAAAAATACAAAACAACCCCTGTCCTCACATATCCTCAATTTATTTTTTGGAATTGTCGATATTATTTTTTATTTTTACAGCTACGTAAAAAGCGTGAGAGCTGGTGTTTCCCGGAGTGCGCAGGGGCAGCTGTTCCTCCTCCTGCCTGCCGGTGAATAGCAGCTTCCTGCGGGCTGCTGCTGCTGCTGCAGCCGCTGTCAGGAGCTCGATGTCCCCCTCACGCCCCGATCGGCTCCCCGGCACGGCGGCTTCGCAACAGGCTCGACATGCAACTCGTACAAAGCGAAAGAGCAAGCTTAGCGATTATATATTTGTCATAAAACACATTTACACGTAGAAAAAATAAATAAAGACGACTGTTGTTGCTCTTTTTTTACCCCAAATATATCCCCACGGGTGGACCCGCCATATTTCCCCCTGCCGCACTGACTGAGCACGGCAGGCAGTTTAACACACTTTTGGCTCTGCATTGCTCCACTTCCATCCAAATTAAAAGCATTGCTTTCTCTAACTATGTTATACAAAAGTATCTTAACCTAAAACAAACCTGTGCGGACTCACATCTGTTTTGCAACAGTGTAAAAAAAAAAGTTAACCATTGCTGTTAGTTTTTCAACATCGCCTGTTTGAAAAGTCGTACATTTTCCTCATGATGAGCGCATCAGACAAGGATTTGCCAAAAGCTGTGGCACACTGCGCGCTGTTGTTGAGTGGTTTTATTCAGAACGGAGCTTGCTGAAGCCTCGTTTTAGTCGGTCCACATGTTAAAGCCTCAATCAGAGGCAGAGGTCTGGATCAAAGTGAGTTAAGTGAGTAATTGAACTTTGTGGTTACAAAGGTTATAGTCTCGGTTGACATGTTGCCAGAAAAATCTGCGGGCTGCCCCCCCTTTTTTTTTTCTTCAGCTCCCACAGGTTTGTTTCTGTGTGTGTGTGTGTGTCCCAGGGAAGTTTGCAGTCAGTGCAGAGAGAGGAGGATTTGTAAATGCTGGTCAGGGAGGAACAGATCTGCAGTACTTCATACCTTATCACTGATCCAGCAATAAAAATCCCTGCTTTTCCTTCTTTCACCTGCCTTTTCCATCTTCCAAGGCAGCACACTCTCGTGTTTGGCCATCTGTGTTGGGTCCAGGAGGAATGAAAAGGGGAGGGAGGCTTTGAAACCCCAAAGTGAAGTTGTTACACCAGCAACTGTTTTATCAGCACAGCATCTAAACTCAAGGCCTGTTGTATAGATGCAACAGAAGTCTAAATGACAGCTGAGTATTAAGGGGTTGTTGTGCTCATAAGTGTGACATTGTTGTGGAAAGAATCTGCAAAGATGTTGCTTTAACACAACGCCTTCCTATTTCTAAAGGCTACTTGCATGTTCAAGAACCAACCAAGGTCCCTCAAAACCTCTGTATGTCCTGATTTGTCCTGTAAACTAAATTCTCCTTCAGGCTTGCACAGACCTGAGGCGTAAAATATTTTGTGAAAACCAGAAAAAAAAATGTAGGAAAAGCAACATGGTTTGTCTCCTTTTAGAATAAATACTTTCATATACTGATTCAGCAGCAAACCAAAAACAACAACAGTGCGGTGAATATTTTGCTGCAACCTCAATATTTTGAACCATGACACACAATTTGAGACACACTATACTTCATGCTTGGTGCTGATATTATCAAGATGTTAGAGCAAATAGAATAAACAGAATGTTGACTGTTTATGTTGGAAATTATATAATCATGAAAAGAGAAACAAAATATGTAATATGCATAAAAAAAACAGAAATTATAAATAGATTTATTTGGTAATTTTTTAATAATTATGTTATAGGTAACATCACAAACATGAAATCTGTGCAGACAGACAGACAGAGACACAGGCAGGCGTCCGCTGCAGTCCAAATTAAAACGCTTTACAATCAGGCAGGGTGAAGGACGGCCCTGAGGCGTCTCAGTTTCCTTGTACAGGGGGTCTTAACCGAGGATCAACTTTCATGCAAGCACTCCCAAAGAAGGATGTTTCTTTGTTCTATCAGGACCAGTCCACACAGCCCCCCCACCCACCAACCCACCCCCCCTCATCTGACAAGTGAAAGAGATGAATACACGAGGAAATGTAATTATGAAAGATACAGCATTGCTTCAGAAAAGCCCTGAGAAGACCATTTATACACTGTGACATACATGCAGGGCCTCTCGTACTGTGCAAGAAAAGACAGTGATTATAAACATCCTTTATGCGGTCATTCATTTATTAAAGTAACAGTGTGGACTCTCTGTCAGTCCAGTGTGGCCACACAATAAATAGAAAATATTTACTTTTCTGTTTCCTCCTCCTTCTACATTCCTCACCAAACGGAGGGTTAATTGAAGATGGTAATGTGGAGTATATAAGCGCAGGTTCATTGTTTGGTGATGCAAAATGTAGCCGATGTGTGCAGAAATGCCGCTCTCTCTCTCTCCGAGTGGCCGCTGTTGGTTTGTGTGGAATGAATACAATGTTGGACACAAAAGGAGCACAGCAGAAAGAAAAGTGTCAATCTCTACCTGACTCAGAGCCCATTATAGGGTGAGAGAGGAGACAGAGACTGACTCAGAGCCCATTATAGGGTGAGAGAGGAGACAGAGATGTGTGTCTGTGTGTGAGTGTGTGTGTGAGTGGGAGAGGCACAGAGAAAGACACCCAAAGGTGGATAAAGCGCAGCATCCATTCACTGTCATGATCAGCAGCCATTATCAACAGCCTGAGCTGGTTGCCAATCAGACTGAATTATTCTGCAGTGAATCGACTTGCAGAGAGTTGACCAATGACTGTTTCCTTTACAAAGAAACAAACACTAACTCTGCCCGGTCTGATTTCATTTCCTACCCTTTCTGTCACTCCTTTCATTGATTGGCTCCTGTGCTTTCAACTAGAACCTCTCTTTTATCAATCCCACCCTCCTTTATTCCCACTGTTGTCTCTACTTGCTGTTTTCCCTTTTGTCCACAGTGCCCAGCTCTTCCTTTTTTTTTTGTGCTCATGGCTGAGCAGTGATGAAATCTGTGGTCCCTGTGGCAACAGGCGCTCATAATGTATCCATGTATGTAAGTGTATGAGCGTGTGTGTGTGTGTGTGTGTAGTTTTCAGGGCAGGGCAGCGCAAGCAGCAGTCTGATCCATACTAATGTTCATTGATAGGAAAATCAATGGTGCATTGATCCAGGACTTGGCTCTGAGAGAAGGAGGAGGGATGCAAGTGTGAAGACTAGTGGAAGAGCAACAGAAAGAGGAAGAGATGGAGAAAGAACAGTAGAGGAAGGAAAGGATTAGGCAGATGAGGGTGAGTAAAGAGGGGAAAAAAAGGAGGGAATAAAGAAAGAAGTTCAATTCACTGCAGGCCTCTGTGTGTCAGGGATGAGGCAGAGATGAGGCTCGAGTCTTGGTGGCTGCTGTTGGGGGTGGATAACTATATGTGTGAACAACCTGTCGTGGCCTAACTATTCTCTTTTCTCTCTCTGTCTCACAGAACTGCTCTTGAGAGTGGATGAACAAGCCTCAAATGGAACCTGAGAAGAGAAAAAAAAGAGGAGAAACAGGAGAGGAGAGGAGAGGAGGAGGGGAGGGAGAAAATCAATTTTCCCAGACAGAGGCAGGCTGGTCTAATGGAGGTCTAAAAGAAGAGGAGGAGGAGAGGACATATTTTCCTCTGATTACCTCCTGTAGCCTCTCTGGCAAACCTTGAAAGCTAGCATCGCTACAGCAGCCTCACTCGTCCGACCTTTTCGCAGAAGGTATGGAGTCCAGTTGCTTCTTCCGCTCGGTAGCAATCAGGCTTTGAGGTGGAGAGTGCGGCTTAAAAATCCCAACATGCAAAATGACAAGGAAATGGCAATCAATCGGGCCTAGCAGACGTTGTACTTTCAGGAAATGATTTCTCCTTAAGCAGATATGCACAATTTTCTCTTTACGTTGAACTCTCAACAATTGTGGAACATTTTGAGGCCACTTCTAAGCTAATTTCTTCTTCTTTTTCACTCACTAAGCTGCCCTTTGTGGAAGTTATGTAACCCCTACATCTCTTAGAGAGAGCTTTATTAAATGGATAAATGTTTCCATTTGGCTGAGATGACCCATTTATAAAGTATAAAGGAAGGAAATTTGTCATTAGTGTCCCGGACAAATTAAAGTAGATATCTAGAGTACTCTTTTGCTTGCGATTCCCCGCTTGGACGGCCTGTCTGATGTCATATGAGCAGGTCACTATGTTAAATTTCCTGCTACAGGCTTTATTATTATAAATTGGTGAGTGAAGTGGACATTCAGTGCAATGCAGAAAATGCAGGCAGTGATTTGTTCCAGTTCTAGCTGAGTGAATTTTAAATCTTGTTTATGGCTCTCCTCATAAAGTAAAATGCATGTGCAATGGTAGATCATTTGCTGGAGTATTACCAAACTTATGCCTGACAAAGAGAGCAATAAATCTAAGGATTTTTGATACGCCGTGTTAAATTCCTTAAGAACCGATGAAGCAAAATTGTCTCAGTTGGTGCATGTATGACAGCCTCCATTGACTACCGACTGTGAGGTAAACCTGCTGTCTTTCCAACAAAAATGTTGCCACAAGCCATCTGAAGTAAAAGCCCAAAAGGCCGTGACCTGCTGAAGAAAAAAAAAGGGACAAAACAGGCACAGATGTAGCTCCAAAACTACAAAACCCCTCCGACAGCCACTGTACGTCTGCCTCTGTCGATTCGTGATGTGCTCATTAAACTTGCGAATGTTCGACCAGCTATTAAACAACATTTCAATGAACTTTTCCTTTTCTTTGGAAGGCTTACTGTACAAATACAGTGGTTCTTTCCCAGGGAAAGGAAAAAGGCTCCAAAGGGTTTTGAAAAGCTATTAAATGTAGCTGAAGGAGAGCTTGTAACCCACTGTCTGTCTGTCTGTTACTGTTTTTCTGTCACTCCCTCCCTGTCTCCCTGGCTCTTTGTGTTTTTCTGTCTCTCGGCCTGTCTCTCTCGGCCTGTGAGGTGAAAGTGGCTTCCATGGTAACGGCACACTCTGTTTATGCCACGACGTCTCACTTCATCACAAGCTGTTGATGGCTTTGATTTGCATGCGTGCCCGTGTGAGTGTGTTTTTGTGTGTTTGCCCCCCCCCCACCCCACCCCATCTCTGCAAAATACTCCCTAAAACACACACACACACACACATCATACAGGTGTTTGTGGTGAGACTAATAAGACAGGTTAAAACTATAATCTACAGACAATTGATGCATCACTTATCTGGACGCTTTTATCTTTAAGTTCTCTTTATTTATCACACAAGATCAGGATAAACTGCTGTTTGTCTTTGTCACTGGTTTTAAGTCTGCACACAAAACCAAAAAAAAACTCTCTTGCGATGCTACAAAAGCACCAACATGTGCATTTATCTAGTGAAAACTCCCATATGGCGTTTAAGTTGAACAAAACCATAAAAAGGAAATTGGCACTTTAGCTGTTTAAGATTAAAAATGTAAATTTAATCATACTCATTTCCTCATTCTGCGAGCCGATCCTGTACACTTAACCACTTAAATTAGCAGCAGAAACAATGATTATGACTTCTTTTCACCAAAACCAGTCGCCCTCAATTAGTGGAGTAGGGGTGAGGGGTTGGAGAGTAGGGGATATGAGAGCGGGAGGGAGGGAGAGAGGGAGGGCCTGGCTAGCCGGACCCCCTGCAGGGCAGAAAGGGGGGAAAATGGATTCCATACCAGGAAATCCATTAGGGCAGGGAGTGGCGTGGAGCTGGCAGCACAGAGCGGTCGCCGTGTTCTTTAAAAATTCCTCATTAGGTGTAATTTCTAAATTACAATCAGCATGGGCAGAATGAGAAGGCGAGGATCTGACCAGCTCATCAGGATAATCAGGGTAATAGCATGATTTGGAGTGTGTGTTGGAGCAGAGAGAGAGACAGAGATGAAAACCAAAGAGAGCAGAGGAGGATGGATGGTGAATTTTAATTCTGCTGCTGCTGGACACTGACTTTCGGACGCTTTTTCGATTTTCTTTCTTTCTTTCTTTTCTTTTTTTTTTTACCTCTAAATGATGTATGTAATTGCCGCTGTGAGGTTGGATGGCTAAAGCAACAAGCTACAAGCTAATGGACTTTCAGAAGTGTGTCTTCAACAATATCTCTCTTCCTCTCTTGCCATCATCTTTGCCCTACACCTCTGAATAAGCCAGACGTGGAAAAAATTGGTGAAAGTGAAGCGAAACAGTGGAAAAGGAGGAAGAAGAGGGACAGAAAAAAAGAGGGTGGAGAGTGAGAGAGGAGAGAGGGAGTGAGGGGCCTCTGTAAGGGAGAGAGAGAGAAGGGGAAACGGCGGGAGGGGAGGAGGGAGGGGAGGGAGGAGAAGAGGTTAATTTGCACATATTAGAGAGGGCAGGATTTTTCATTAAAAAGAGATTGAAGTTGATATATGCCTGTGCGCTCCTGACACACTGTACACTCTGATTGTGTTAAGTCCTTGACAGAACAAAGGATTTCCCCCCTTCTCTCTCTCTCTCTCTCTCTCTCTCTCTCTCTCTCTCTCTCTCTCACCATCTATCTCTAACAGCCATTGCAGCCTGGCTGCAGCTCTGGCAGCATTTTTGTAGCTTTATGGAGCTGTTTCATGGTGAATAGTAGCTCAGACAGAGTGTCATATCACCTCAGGAGCCCCCCCTTCAATGCATATGCATACACTTTACACTTCCCTATGGTAATCTCCATGTCCATGCAGAGGGGGAAAAAGGCTTTCATGCATGCATGCTACCTTTCGATTTGAGTGTGTGTGTGTGTGTGTGCATTGACTGCTGGTCAAAGGCTTCAGCATAACATTTTGTTCTCCCTCCTCACTGCAAACAGGAAGCACAAGAAGCCGACGCCTTTTGATACCCATTCCTATTCCCTGTGACTGAAGGAAGCGTTTAATAAAGTTACTTGTTTAGGTGATTGGTGGTTGGACACTGACAAAGCTTCCAGTCCATTATTCAAGGCTGACATTTACTCAGGTAAGCTGATCTGGTGTCTGCTGGTGGCCCGAGGCAAAGTTCTGCCTGCAGGAGAAACAACAGACGCAATAATAACAACACTTTTTCATGATCTTTTGTTTAGGACACACGCAACTGGTATAAATCACTCCTTTCTTTTTTCCTTTCTCCTCCCTTTCTTTTATCTTGTTTTCCTCCGGCCACATCTGTCATTCCACGCTGGAGGGTTATACATGATCTTTGACCTTAGTTAGCGCAGCCCTTGAGACCTGTTCCACACAGACACACACACACACACACACACACATACGTACAAGCCTGCACACACAGCATAGGAGATATTGATTGGTGATAGATAGATAGAGCAGGGCGGGCCTGATAAGGAGGCCATATTTGATGTTTGTTCTGGCAGTTGAGAGAGAGGCAGAGAGAGATTAAATCACAATGAGCAGCCTGCTCTGTCCTTGGCTTCGTCCCCACTTGAGGCTTTACAGGAGTTTAGGGGTCGAGCTTAAAGGATGACGGGTGAGGGATTGTGGACAAGGGGCGCCTGGCCCGCTTAAATCCACTGTGGTAAGAGCCATTGATTAAGATGCACTGCAATGTTATTCAAGGGTGTGTTTTTGTGCAATCCAAGGTTTTCACCATCGCAAGCTTTTAGATGCACAACAACAACTGCTCCTATTCTGAAGACAGATCTTTGTTTGGCCTCCCTTGTCCTCCCTGTACAATGTAGTGGACTGATTGGCAGGCATCAATACATGTCTGTAGGCTCACAATGGGTGTGAGCTCAGGTCTTGTTCCCTTCAACACACACACCCACACACACACACACACACACACACACACACAGAGCTCATTCATCCTCTGCTGCTCTGCATATCTTTCTGCTTAAGATTTTTTTTTTTTAAGCCATAATGAACAAACTGGTTTTTGCTGTTTGAGTGTGGCCTATTTTCATAAGCATTTAAAGGCAGTATATAAACCCATAATAAGCACTTTACAACACACTATAATGAAGTTGTTACAGGACAATGACGTAATAATGATAGGTGCTAAAACAGTTGCACAAGTAGAGAGGAGATATAAAGTCAGCAAATGTCACTTACACAGCAACAACTATCGGTTAACGCTTATATTAGCCGCCACACTGGTCATACCAGACAAAGTAACACTGTAGCAACAAAAGCCCTGAGTGTACCGACCAAAGTATTTCTTATGATTTCAACATTTTATTTGCAGGAAGAAGAAAGTGTTATGTCTATTTTCATAAGTCACACAGAGTCACTTTAAGTGTTTATGTACTTGTCAACAATTGTATAAGTTAAGAACACAGCTATAAACATGAACATACATCAAGTGTTTATACAAATCACTCACAGGCGGGTTTATAACTGTTAATGAATGTGTTGAAAGCTCATGAAGTCATATGTTGCATTGTTCAACTTTATATGTTGAGTTATTGTTGACAAATGAATTAATAAACACTTCGGAATGTTCTTATATCTGCTTACATCTAAACAATAGTACGTAATGTATGTATATGATTATTTATTAATTGTTCCTATGCCGCATATAAATGATACATGAGGTTTAAATAAAGAGTTCAACATATTGTGATGAAAAACCTTCTATTCATAATATAAAATGTCAGGATGCAATGTGAAAATTAGCTCACACGTTAAAATGCTTGTGTATGCTCTAAATTCACATGTGACAGCATTTCCCTCTGGAGCAAACCTACACAGATAATCTTTTGACTACAATTTTGTGCACAGGGTCAACTTGTGATAAATCCATAACAGCATTACAATTTAAAGTTAAAGGTCTTGTCCTATTGATTATTACATACGTGTAGTTAAATCAAAAAATGGACCAAACTCCTTTCTGGCAGCACAGTGACCTGAGAGTCCCCTTTTACATATGACCAGAGCCAACCCAGGATCCAAATCCCCTGGTCGGAAAAAAAAGGCAGCATGTGTACGTATGAAAGGCTGTATATGTTGGCCAGTGTGTGCGCGGTCTCAAGGGTTGGGAGATTATGTCGACAAAAGGTGCACCTGGTGCTTTAGATTGAGTTTCTCTCCTCCCCTTCCTCCCTTTATCCCTCTTCCATCCCCCTCTCTCCTTCTCCTCTGGCCATTTCAAACATTACCCTGGGACTTTTAAAAGATTAGACCACAGCTTTTATAATTGTGCCACTAATGCGTGTCAACAGCTTGGAACGAAGGAGACTAATGGAGAATAGTACTTTTTAATATCAAAAATATATCCCAGTTATGGGAATACACTTTCTAGTTATTTCATACTCTTATTTAATTATGTATAGTGTGTCAGGGCAGATTATTGAGCCCTATCCCTATGTAACTCTGACCTGCAGGGGTTCTGTTCAGCCAGTGATAAACAGATATGCATGTGCTCAGTTACACAGTGTTTTTTGTATCACTATGCAAGAGTAATAACAATATCAAGAGACCTGTTACTTCTTAATGTTGTGTTGTAGTTTTTCTGGTTATGTTCTTTACAACATAACACTTTAAGTGCTGGAAGAAGTACCAATACAGCGATGTAGTCCTGCATTCAAAGTCATACTTGAATAAAATTACTAGTGTTATCAGCTAAATGTACCTAAAGAATCAAAAGTAAAAGTACTCCTACAGTAATAATTTACTGCTGTAGCCTGTCTGGTCATGGTAGAGTTAGTTTTAACTTCTTTGTATACAGTTAATTGTTTCCCAAGCTGAGGGTCGAGCCCCCTCAGGTGGGTCACCAGATAAATCTGAAAAGTCGTCAGATGATTAATGGGGCAGGAAAGAACAAAAAATAGTTCAGCTCCACCTATCTGTATTCATATTTTGGACCTTTCTCTCGTCTTTCACCATCTCTTTTTGTGTCGATGTCTGAAATATTTCATAATTTTGACAAATGGAGAAGTTTAGAGGGGAAGTATCTCTGTTATTTGGTGGAACTAACAACTCACAGATATTAAAGGGCCGCAAGCTACAGAGGTATGTGTTTTATTATAAAAGCTTAGCATATGTTTTGAATTATAACATGAATTTTAAAAGAGGCTACAGCTGCCGAATAAATTTAATGGGGTAAAAAGTACAGTATTACATAATAACTTAAATGTGGTGGCGTTAAATAGCATTAAAAAAAAAACGAAATGGAAATATCTCAAAATTAGAATTTTAATAGATGCACAGGATTTTACCATGCTTATTCTGCCATCATAAACGGATCTATGTCATGCAGAATTTATACTTGTTAATGTTGGAACATTTGGGTTTAGCTTGTGCTAGCAATAAAGCCCAAAACTTCACATTTTTCTGATGATTAATAGGTGATATTTCCAGGTCATTCGTCTGCTTCTATTGTAGGAGACACAGCAGTTTTCAAGGTGTCATTTTTATGACAAATTCATTAAACATCCTACATTAAGGTTACCTGTGTCCACAGATGCTTTTCAGGGTGAACTGCATTTACAGTTCACCAGGAGTGGCCTTTTGTGTCCTCCCTCGCTGCAGGGAAACAACAGAAATACAAGTTAGCAGAAAGACACACACACACACATGCCGCCTCCTTTTGTGTGTGTGTGTTTTTCAAGGTCTGTGTGATCGCATACACAAATGTTCAAATAGCATAAAGACACACACACACACACACACACACACACACACTTACCTTGTTATAAACCATTAAAACTAATATTTCAATCAGAAGTTCAACACACAGTCACACACACACACAAATCTCTCTCTCTCTCTCTCTCTCTCTCTCTCTCTCTCTCTCTCTGCAGTCTTCATACCTCTCTCGGCCCCTTACTCCCACAGCATAGAAACTGAATCAGCTGTGTGTGTGTGTGTATGTGTGTGAAACAAACAAACTAGCCTTCCCCTCTAGCCCAGGGGTCTCCAGTCTGCATAATAAATGAGGCCTGCTGATAGGTGGATGAACAGCAGAGGGGGAGGGCTCTCTCTCTCTCTCCTACACACACACACACACACACATCAGCCTGTACCATTATGCAGCCTGGGTCTTTACCATTTAACAGCTGTTGCCGTTGGAGAAATCCCAGGTCTCTTTACATGCTTGTTGTTCGCTCATTTATCCTGATTGCAGCAGCGGTTCGACTCCTCTTCAGTTTCCGATGTTCTGATTTCAGTGCTGGAAATTAGCTTCAAGACACCACTGGGATATGTTCCTTACAATCCACTGCAGTGTCCTTGAGCAAGGCACTTATACCTCAACTGCTCAGGGCAGCCCTCAGGTGTTTGTGTATGTACAAGCCTCCCTCTTTCTGCAGCTTTAGCAGCTAATCATAAAAAAACACACACAGGTGGAGCAGTAGGGTGGATATCAGAGGATTTATAATTTGTTATGCATGTGGAAGCTTTTAGAGCTGAAACACTACAACTGCTTGATGGATACTAAAATCAAATTTGACACCTGACAACAAGTAAAGAAAGGAGATTGATTAATAACACACCCCTCTTCCACTCTATCACTTTTAATGTAATTATTATATATATGGACATGCATACACACACACACACACACCTCAGCCTGCCATCACTAACCAGGGCTGCAATTATTTAATAATATAGACCTCTCACATAGCCAACCATTTGAAAGTAATTATCAGTAATGATCTGCCGCTGACTGATCTATTTTTACCTGATGATCAAACCAGATCTCATCTCAGATCTATATCCCGTCACATTCATTATAACCCCACAAGATTACATTCATCTCTGCCAGCACCACCTGTCCTTGTAATGGTGTTTCATTCTTCACCCGGAGCTCATTTACAGTGATGGTAAATATAGGAAATACAGTGTCGCCTTTTGTCCTTTTTTTATGCAGGTGAGGGTAAAATGCACTATGTTTATGAGTGCGTTTGTCCCTTTAATTTCTGGTGTTATTCTATTTCTAGTTAAGGTCTAACAGGTCACTATGGATCCCTGTAAAAAAAAATCTGCATTTTTATTGTTGAATCCATAAATGGATTTTGTCTGAACCACAATTAAGACTAATTATAGTTTTAAAACAACATGATGAGTGTTGAAAAACAAAAAAGCTTTCTGGATGAGTTTAATTGAATTTATACATAATTTAGTGCATTTCTGTGTGGGTCATGTGGCTTCCCTGCAGTTGGCTGCTGTGGTCCATGGTCTTAAAACAACACACTGCCATAACAGATAGGAGGCTGTTCATTTAAGAGACAAACATCATGGCCAAACTATTCCCTATTGAAATATGTTAAGATTATAGTAATATAGTGAGAAATCAATTGATTAAACTTACCAAAACCTCACTATAAGTCACTTTATGAATATTATAAAACACTGTAGCCTTGTGGTATACTGTAAGGGGTCACAAAATCATTATCATAAATGTGTATTTAAAAATGTAATATATTACAACAGTACTTCCCTTATTGTAGGCTGCATGTATGTTACATTATACGTTCATTTTGTTTGATTGCTTTCTGTATCAATACGTGAATATCTTTTAAAACAATATTTTTTAGGAAATTATTGTAAATCTTATTCCAGCGTTTAATAATATCTTGTTTCAGTAAACATGACGGCGAGCCTCATATGAAGCATGCACGGTGATCTGAGTCGCTGTAAACTCGTCCCTGCGGTGGAAACCGGCTCTGCTGCTGCTGCTGAGCTGCATTTCCCCTTCCGAAGGGGAATAGCAGACAACAGAAAATCACGTATTTAAATCCCCTCCCTTCACTGCTGAATTTACACGCTCTTGGCGCACAGGGAATTTATCCTCTCCGATTGTGTGTGTGTGTGTGTGTGTGTGTGCGGTTTTTTCGGAGCCCCCTTTCTTCTCGACCGGTAGTGGGAGTCGCATGCAGCGGGGGAGGAGCGGCTCGCTGGCCGCGCAGCGCTTAACTCCGCGCGGCAGGCGAGCGGAACAGGCGCCGCTGAGTCCCGGGGAAGACGCTGCTGCCACACGGCGGAGCGATGAAGTGTTTATTACTGAAATCAGCAGTTTCCACCCATGTGGCGCACGAACATACAACAGAATATGACTCCTATTATATTATCTAAAGTTATTTATACAATTTAATATATACAAAACACAATAAGAGTAGAGTTACTCTGTTATATATTTGGAGGATTTTTCATTTTTATGTGCAGTTTTCCTCTGACGGTAGTCACAATGATACAAATAGACAAATGTAACAGGTAG